>NC_047100.1:507-324610 GCF_902459505.1 Geotrypetes seraphini | reverse complement strand
AGAGTATTTCAAACACACACACAAACCAGTCTGTTTGACTATGACTAAAACTTCGGGCTGTTCTTACAAGTCCCTACACTGTTGTACTGAGGCCCAGAATCCTGGAGTTATTGGATTGCACAGCCAGAACCATCTGTGGTAGTGTGGGTGGTGGCCAGGCATGGAGAGAAGTCTTTATTAGAAGCCAAAGTCTATCATAGCAAGTGATCATCACACAATATGGTTTGATATAAGAAAGAAAGCAGAGTGTAAAAACACACACGACTCAAAGTCCTGGATAGCTGACAGGAGCAATAAAAACGGTAAAAATAAGGGGAAGAGGATACTGATTTGTCTCTCTGCACGATGGCTGACAAAACAAAGGCCGTTTCCAATATCAAAATTTCAAAAGACCATATTCATTCTCTGCACATCTATAAAAGCAATATTCATATTTACATATATAGGACAGCCACCTGCCCAACAGGGCACAAGAATTGTCTTTGATAATTTCTTAAAGTTTGTTTATTTAAAACATTTTTAATCTGCCTTTCTCCAAGGCGGCTCACAAATTTCCATACATAATAAAATACACATTTTAAAAGGTGCCGAGAACAGAATCCCTGATAAACTCAGAAATGCAAAGTATTTTATATACTGCCTATCGAGGAGGAATTAAAATCGACCAGAGAGGTGACGAGACTATTTTCGGGTATGAATATTAGTGAAAAGAGGAAGGTTTGGACTGGAAGATGCCGAGAACCACTATGTGGAGAGTGATGAGGAAAAAGTGGGCAGAAAGTCCTGGAGGAGGAACTAGGCTAGTAGATTTCTTGATTAACTGCCTTTATGAAGAGATCCATCCAAGTATATTCAACCTAAAGCTTACAATTTTGTTAACAGGAGTAAAAAGACCAAATTTATATACACTAATGAGATAAACTCAAAATCAGCAAATTGAAGCTACCTTGACATATAGGTATTAACAGCACTGAAATTCAAATGAGAGAGATACAATACTGTAAGAAGCATCTAAGCACAAACCAGAACATCGAGCATCTATAATACAACTTATCCTAGAGCCAAAGGGTCAAATGCAGACATTAAATATGGACAAGATGGCTGGTATAGAGGGCTTCGTTGGATTCTAGACTTAATTATAGCCACAAGAAACTCTGAAAATATAAAATAGCAGGAAACCAGGTGAATCAAAATGCCCAATGGATTCAAGTGATCCAAACACTGCATTTAATGAAGAATGACCAAGCCCGGCTATTAGATTTCAGAGAGCACCTTTGGATATTTACTTTGGCTACTGTTTTAAATGAGCTGTTTCAATGAAATATCCAAATGATTGACTTTTCTCATTTTGATTGCTTTCTTTATTTCACTTATAGCCCACCTAAAAACTAAAAAGCAGATTCTGTAAATGGTGTCCTGATTGGAGACGGCAGTAGGTATCCAACCGCCACCTAACCAGCCAATCAGGACACACATTTTCTTTCTGGGATGCACCAGGGAGGGGCTTAAGGCTCTGATTGGCTCCGATACCTAAGGCTTTTCCCATGGGAAGGGCCTTAGGTATCTGGCCAGAGCCTTAGGTCACTCCTACTGCATCCCAGGGATCAGGCACAATTCTCTAGCCAGCGTCTGTGACATGGGCACTGGTAGGTGGGTTTAAGGGCAAGCCACTGCTTGCTCTGTATCGGTAGCATGGAATGCTGCTACTATTTGGGTTTCTGCCAGTAAAGCCTATTTTTTACACATTTTCTATACTACTAAAATTGTACAAAGAGAACGATGCGGTTTTGCAGTCTAAAAATAAAGTGAGAAAAGGAATTCCATTTGCTGAAAAGAAAGACGCATACAGAAAAGCAAGGAGAGAAATCTCTGCAGACATAACCCAACCTGCTCCACGAAACTCCATAAGGCTAACTCAAACTAGAAAGCTTGCGCAAAGAGCCAAGTCTTTATAGCAACTTAAGTGAGGTGCGCATTGAGATTGCTCGATGTGTGGACTCAAAATGGGCCTGTTTTGGGCTAGGGAGGACTAATCGGTGGACATTTAATGAGCGTGAAATGTGAGCAGGACAATAGGAAGATGGTCATGACCAACAGATAAGTGATCCAAGGCAGAAGGCTTTGATGGGAAGCCAGGGATGAGGTTTGAAGAAAGGAGTGACCTTATCGAAGCGCCCTACTTTACAGAGGAGTCTGTCTAATTGCTGTATTTTGAAGTGTTTGCAATTGTTTCATGGTGAATGGTGGGAGACCTGCCTAGATGAGGTTAGTCTTGAGCCAAATATAGTATCAGGGAGTGAAAGATGTCATAATCAAAAAGTTGTCTTATTGTCCAAAGCTGGTGGTACACAAAAACCTAGATTTTCATAAACCGGAGAGCTGTCCTGAGGTATAAGTGATAGGTCAGCGTTCACAAGAATCCTCAAAAAATGAAAGGTGTTCACAGGGGTAACCTTGCTTCCTAAAAGCATTAAAGGTTCAGTAGGTCTGGGCAAGCCACGGTTTTGTCCCTATTTGTTTTGAGAAGCCAGCCTGCTACCGAGCAAAGCAGTCTTGGGGGGAGAGGGGGGACAGTGTGGTTAAGCTCCAGCCCTGAGGTTGTGGGTTCAAACCCACTTAATCCCTCCCCATCCCCTTGCCCCAGATAGATTGTGAGCCTGCCAGGACAGACAGACAGGGTAAAAATGCTTGAGTGCCTGAATAAATTCATGTAAACCGTTCTGAGCTCCCTTGGGAGCATGGTTTAGAAAAAGGAATAAATAAATACATTGGAGAATCGGAGCGGTTAGGTGCAATTGTGTATAGAATGCTGGTGTGCAATTTTCAGCTGCTTCTCTAGAGAATTTCCCCCTTCCACCACTTCCACAGGAACATCCAAGTCAACCAAAAACCCCCAATAAACAAAGAGAAGAAATGCAAAACAAAAGTTAAGTTGGGTGTATGGATATGTTTAACAAGTATCACCACAAACTCATCCAAATCAAACCTAAACATGTCCCATCAAACCCAATTCTCTAAAAACAACTGTGTTGCCTTCACAATTGTAAAAGCAACCCACAAGCATCATTCCTATGGAAGTTTGGACAATTAAGAACATAAGAATAGCTTTACTGGGTCCGACAGCCCATTTGATGTTTGAGATTCCAAAGCACTGCCCCGGCATCTAGAAAGTACAACTTCTCCTGTGCACGCTTTCCGAGAGAGATCTTTCAGTCTATCGGAACAAGGAAAACTGGAACGCTCTTCCGGAGTCTGTCGTGGGGGGAAAAGACCCAGATAGACAAGTTGCTGCTGAACCGGAACGTACGCACACGATGGACCGCTGGTCTGACCCAACAGCGGCAATTCTTATGCTCTTCTAGAACAATGTGTGAAGCCAGCGAGGCTCTATAAAAAACGAAAACGTAATTTTATAGACTCTAGAATGGCAGCGGTCACAGGAAGAGGACCAAATGGAAGTTGCGGAGCCAGAGCCAGATCCTATTCCCTCAGAGGAAATGGGAATGAACCTTTGAGAAGGACTGAGGCCTGGTGTTTTTCTTTTGTTTTTTGCTTGGTGAAAACCTTTTACGGTCTACTGGCTATGTTCCAACTAGCTGATAACAATGTTTTGGGGGTTTTTTTTTTTCTGTTTGGCATTGCTGGGGAGTATATAAAGTTGGGGTGTGTGTGCTATGACATCCGGGTGGGAAATTCTTTTGTGGGATACTTTTTCCTTGTGTGCCATCTGAAGAAAAAGTGCTTAAAAGCAACTTGAGTCCCCGCAATTACCTCTATGGCGCAAACACCTGCCAATGCAGGTACGAGGCAGGCAAAAAACCTGTTAATCCATAAACCATTATTAAGATGAACTTGGGAACATCCACTTAAGAAAGGATTGGACAATTTCCTGCTGGAAAAGGGGATAGAAGGGTAGAGATAGAGGTTTACCACACAGGTCCTGGACCTGTTGGGCCGCCGCGTGAGCGGACTGCTGGGCGCGATGGACCTCAGGTCCAGAGGCATTGCTTATGTTCTTATGTTCTTACTCTTTTGGGACCTGGGATTGGCCACTGTTGGGCCAATCCCAGTATGGAACTCTTATGTCTCACTGAAAGAAACAAAACTGCTTGTTGGCTGTCTCTCACACAACACATTAATCAAATGGTTTCTGGCACCAGTAACACAGTACAACTCTCGGTGCTGCCCTGTAAACTAACTGGTTTCACTTCTTATATCCCTTTCATTTTATGTGGCCACATTTATCTCCTGCCCAAGGTGATTTATAATAAGATAAAATGACTGGACCAGATGCATGATTCAGTCAACCTCCTCCCAGTATCCCTCTCCATTTGCCATTATCCTTCCAGGAATGGCTTTATAAATAGCAAAACTCATTAGATTTGCACAGATTTTTACAGTGCACATGCTTATCATCACTTGCACCGATGCTGTTAAGTACGTGCTGGAATAGCAATAGTTTGTTATTTTCATGGAGAATAAACCAAGTATGGCTGAAATTTTCATATTTTCAAATGACACCCCCCTACCACAAACATGGCGAGGTGGAAGGAGCAGAAAAGGAAAACGAGACTAGCGAACTGCAGAGAGAGCGATCACAGTATCCACGGGAGACTCAAGGTCGGTGCCCCTCGTCTAAAGAGCTGGGGAAAGGTCCCACTAGCTATATCTTCCTGGAGTAGGTTTTTAATATCTGAAAAGAATTCATTAGATACTACAGCAGAAGACCGGGGTCTACGAAACTTGTGGACCCTATTATTAAGACAACATTTCAACTCAAATCAGTTTATTTGCAGCAGACCATATATAAAAGGATAGAGAAAGGTTTGGACAAGTTCCTGGAGGAAAAATCCAGTCTGTTATTAAGAAAGACATGGGGGAAGCCTTTGCATGGAATGTTGCTACTCTTTGGGTTTTGGCCAAAGTGAGAACGGGCTACTGGGCTTGATGGACCTTTGGTCTGACCCAGTCAGGCTATTCTTATGTTAATTTTCTGGAGTTTGTATTTGCAACCTTGGCCAGGTTACGCTGATCTTTATTCAACTCCCCTCCCCTCCCCCCGGTAGCTGTATTAGTCTTTTGTAACTAAATTGACATCAAAACCAGAAAACTAGGGCTTTGAGACAAAGGTATAAGACAACCATAATTCAGTTAACCTCTGCTATACCTTTAGGGAAAGGAAGCGCATTATAAGAGATCCCTATGACCTGATAACATTCAGTGTTGTATGATGTCTTTCCCCCTAAAGGTATAGCAGAGGTTAACTGAATAATGGATGTCTTATACCTTTGTCTCAAATGCCTAGTTTTCTGGTTTTGATGTTATAATTTCGGTATGAGGGAGCACTTTGTAAATGGCCCAGTCTGATTCTATTGTAGGTACGAATGCACATGACTCTGAGATAATGCCATCTTGCTTCTTTCTAACTCACCACTGCTGTCAGTGCAGCCATTCTCGGCCCTGCATTTTCCACTGCTTTATCTTTGATCCCTCTCGCTCCCCTGTCACTTCCTACATCTGATGAAGTAGACTCTGGTCCTCAAACATTCACATCTTAAGTTGGTTAGTTTATAAATGTCACCCGCTACTGTCCATTGCGGAAAGCATTACATTATTTGAAAATCTTTGTCTCCCTGTACCTACACTCTAATTCTGGCAATGCAAAGGACTTGAGCTCATCATTTATCTGTGTCCAGGGTCAGTGTTAGGGGTGGACAAACAGGGCAATTGCCAGGGGGCCCCCAAAGCATTGAAACATAATCTGGTCCCTATCGTATTGCCCTCTGGAATTCCCATTAACCCCCACCCCATGCAGTTAGTCACTGGAAGGCACATTTAAGTCCTACTGAGGGGGACAGGTGTATTCCAAGCACTCCACAAGCCCTGCAGCAAAATGGACAGAGATGCAGATGGAAAGAGACAGAAAGGGTGGAGCACAATTGCTTTTACAGGGCTTAATCTTTTTATGGTTCAGTTATTACAAACCCTAGATATTGATGTAAGGTTAAAGTGTGTTTCAAATCAATTGCTTTTTAAGACAGTCATTTTTTTGTATCTCAGGGGAAAACAGAAAAAAACCACATTAACACGCTCTACCGTTAAAATACCACAGCAAGTGGATGTTAAGTAATTGACCAGATATCACAGGAGCAGGAGCTGTGTTAGTCCAATTTACAGGAAATAAAGTGAAGCAAACGTGTGTTTTGCTTAAGGACTATGAAGGGAGACCCACATTCATCCAACCTAATTGCAGATCTCAAAAGTCTTATGAAATTTTCATTGTGAATATACTTATTCTAATTTTGGAAAGTGAAAGAGTATAGAATTCATGCAGTGACCTTTCAAATATTTGCGATTATTTTACTGAGATATATCATTCTGCTGTCCAACTTAATTTCCCTGAAGAGCTGTAAAAATCCAGGAAATGCACTGTGAGGATGGAGCATTGACTTATTAGGAAAGACCCGGGCAGAGGAGGAGACAAAGCGGTAATTAGGAGTCTGCTCTGCAGAAGAATATTTCAGGTCATGGCTTAACTCTCCGTTGGGTGCTATCCTCAGTAGATATTACCTTTGACCTTTCATTACGAGATATTCAACACAGGTTAGCTAAACAAGCTCGGATAATTGGTAATATATGAACCTAGAGTGCTGGAGGACAGAACCATAAAAGCAATGAATGGGACCCTCTCATATTATTATAGAAACGGAACAGGCAGTGACATTAGATAATGAAATTATGTCATAACATGACTTTACTATGGGAAAGCCCTGCATCGTGTATCCGGGATCCCTCGATGGGGGCCCTTTGCACATCTCTTTTTAAGATTTTGTTTCCTCAGTATCTAGAGAGCTGCCAAGTGATTTCACTTCTGTTTCAGATCAGTGCCAGCCCCACGTTATGGCTCTGTGGATGGTGATAGATGCTGGAGGAGCAAACACAGGAAGTTGGTGGAAGGTCTGATTAGTAACCCCTCAGACATAACCTAAACAAAACACTCTTTTAAAGATACCAGAAGTAGGCAAGCAGGTTAGAACACACTTTCAGAAAATGTCCTAGTGCAAGGACTTCTAATTTTGGGGCTCCATCTGGCCATCTACCACTTGCCTCTGTTCGCCAAATGATCAGTTCAGGTGCACATTTACAAAGTCCAATAAATCTTTCATTTCACAACATAAAGCTCAACTTGGCCAAAATGAGCCTAAACCCTCAATATTAGGATTTTAATTTACATTAGAGGTCACATACACTGTTGAGTAGCTAATCAAACCTCCTGGGTACTTTCCTTTGATTATGGCCCGAGGCGTACTGTTTGCATGACGCTGCACCTGCTTCTCGGCAGATCGCTTTCTAGTGAACAGTATCTACATAATTTTGACTATTCAAAATGTAGGAGATCCTCCCACCTGGGAAACTTTTCACATATTTTGACTGGCCATAAGGTGGACAAAAACAGACACCATAATCAAAGACTACAACCCCAAAGACTTCATCTCTCAACCCTAGATGAGCTTAGCCCCAGAACAATCCAAAACCAAAATCCATAGAAAATCAAACAAATGGTTCGACAATGAACTTCTGCAACTCAAAAGACAATGCAGACAACTAGAAAGAAAATGGAGAAAAAGTAGCCATGGAGAACACTACACCAAAAATACAAACAAAAGCTGAAAGAAAAAAGAAAGACATACTACTCAAAGCAAGTAGGAGAAGGATCCCAAGACACAAAAAAGCTATTCCAGTTACTAAAAGAACTCACACACACCACACCATATCTGACCAATAACAACTGCCCCCTCCCCCCAGCCACCGCATTAGCCACATTCTTCAAAAATAAGATCGACAATATCAGAGCCACATTTAATGGAACACCTGCTCACCTAGAAGAAACCTCAACTTCCCCCACAGAAAAAGAATCGATAGCAGCAGACAGAATCTGGCACCACTTCTCACCTATACAATGGTCAGACTTCAACAAACTATATAACAAATACAGTCACGCAGCCTGTGAACATAACCACTGCCCACCATACCTATTGAAAACCTCCAGTATGCTATTCCGCACTCTGCTCCTACAATGGATACAAAACATACTCACAGAAGGCCAGTTCCCACAAAACCTCAGCGAAATCATCATAACTCCAATCCTAAAAGATCTCAAAGGAGCAACGGACCAACCGTCCAATTACAGACCCATAGCCTCAATCCCACTTTATGTCAAACTAATGGAAGGCCTAATAGCTAAAGCCCTAAATGTATACCTAGAGAACCACAACATACTCCACCCCACACAGTCTGGCTTCAGATCCAACCACAGCGCTGAGACACTACTAGGAACACTCATGGACATCGCGAGACAACACCTCTGCACAGGCAAGAAAATGATGATCATACAGCTAGACCTCTCTGCAGTCTTTGATCTAGTAGACCATGACATCCTCTTACAAACTCTAGACTCAATAGGAATTTCAGGAAAAGTTCTAACATGATTTAAAGGATTCCTACAATCCAGAACTTATAGAGTCAAAACAAACAAAGAAAAATCAAAACCATGGTCTGACCCATGTGGAATGCCACAAGGATCTCCCCTATCTCCCACATTCCTCAACCTATACATAGCCTCCCTAAGCTTCTACCTAGACAAACTAGATATTACCTCCTACAGCTACGCAGATGATATCACCATACTCCTCCCCTTCGACCAACTTGAGCCCTCCATGATAAGCACAATACACGGAACACTTGAAACAGTAGCAACATGGATGAAAGAACACAAAGTAAAACTTAACCCGGACAAAACAAACCTCATCCTCCTTGAAAACAGCAAAACTAACCCAGAATTAAACTCAATCTCATACCCCATTTAACTCACACTAAAACTCCTCGGAATGCTGATAGACAGAGGTTGTACCATGCAACCACAAATCAACAAAATAATAAAAACATCTTTCGACACTATGAGAAACCTAAGACAAGTTAGAAAATTCTTCGACAGAAAACAATTCCAACTCGTAGTTCAATCACTAATCCTAGGCCTAACAGATTACTGCAACATACTATATTTCCCCTGCCCAGCAACAATGATAAAACAACTTCAAACAATACAAAATACAGCCCTAAGACTTATCTATTCGTTGAGAAAATACGACCACATCACAGAGGCATACCACAACTCACACTGGCTCCTAATACAAGCCAGAGTACACTTCAGATTCCATTGCCTACTATTCAAAGCTATGAAATGGAAATGGCCCTACCTATTGGAACAATCGACTAACTCATTCCACCTCAAACAGACATAAAAGAATCCACACAATGTTTGCACACCCACCAACCAAAAATGTAAAACGAAGAAAAATGTATGACAACCTACTGGCCACCAGAGCAGCGAAACTGGACCGACAACTCACCAACCTGCTGACTTCAACCACAGACTACAAAACCTTCAAAAAAGAAACAAAAACCCTACTCTTCAAAAAATACATAAAACCAATATAACACAACCAATAATGTTCTAAATCCAGCCTACATTACCAGCTACCCCTTAGCAATTTAGATAATGTTCAATCTATTCCTAAATACGTCTTCATATCTCTTCAATATGTACTTCTTAAGATCATAGCAATTCTTATGTAATCCGCCTTGAACCGCAAGGTAAAGGCGGAATAGAAATCACTAATGTAATGTAATTATCCCTTGAGGCTGAAGTACCCTGTGTATGCTTCTCTGTACAGGCAAGAAGTGAAAACATTCACCCTCCACTTAATCACACCGATTGATTTTCATATGCTCAAACACCCTCAGGAAACTGGGTTTCATTCCCACCACAGCTTCTTATGACTCCTTATGGGCAAGTCACTTAACCCTCCATTACGCAAAATAAGGACCTGTATATGATATGTAAACTCCTTGAAAGGTGGTATGCTCCATCTCCTTTCCCTATTGCTATGGAGAAAAAGAAAGGAATTCGGGATAACCAATATTTGTGGGGTAACATTTTCAAACCATCTATTTTGGGACAAAATCTTCAGATATGTTTTAGCACAGACTTGGCTACAAGTTCCAAAGTTTGTGTCTTTCCATGATCACACAATTTGCATTAGAATATCTATATTAGGTCAGACCAATGGTCCATCTAGCTCAGTCTCCTGTTTCCAGCAGTGGCCAATCTGGGTCACAAGTACCTGGCAGAATCCTAAAATGTAGTACCATTCCCAGGGCAAGCAGTGGGTTCCCCCCCTATCCATCTGAATAGCAGACAAAGCAGAACCCCTGCCTTCCCTGGGTGTGTTTTGTGTGGTTCAAAGTATGCGTGTCGGGCAGAAATTCATGCACCTTGAGCGGCACTGGCTGATGGCACTTATAGACCAGTTCATCTATCCAGTATGGCCAATCTAGATTCCTTGGAGAAATGAGCATCTAAATGTTCACCCTTACCCCAAATTATATCTAACATTAAATGTGACAATTACCAATACCCTGCATTTGATCTCTCGATTCTCTCTCTACCACTGCCCTCCAGAGTCATCCAGGCAGGGTCTTATGTCTGTAAATGTAACAGAATGGCAACCGAATTCATAGCCTTTTATAGTTGGTCTTGATTTTGTATTAGTTTATTGGGGAAAAAAATACTAGCTTGCACATTTCATAAACTCCCTAGAGAAAAGTTAAATGTTTCCCCTTACAATAAGTGAAGCTGTCACATGAAGCCTTATAGGAATTTACAAAATATGAACAGCAAAAATAAAGGAAAATGAGGAGTAAGTCTGTGAAGACCAGTTTGAAATGGTGAATTCTGAGCTCAGAGTTTTGTCTTGTATTTTTGGCCCTGTAGTTTCCTGCTTCTCCTTTTGGATTTCCAGAGGACCAGAGACCCTTACTCAAAGGCAGCCAGGGATTTAACCTATTTTTTATTACTGTTCCAGCTACAAAAAATAATATAATCCACACCATCCACACAGTTCTATCTGGCTCACAATAAAAACATGCATCATTAATTAGCATAATAGACAACAGCAAACAATAAAGAGAAGTCCATAGGCCATTCTTGAGATGACTTGAGGAAATCCACTGCTTATTCCTAAGATAAGCAGCATAAAATCTGTTTTACTAGTTGGAATCTAGCTGGGTACTTGTGACCTGGGTTGGCCACTGTTTGAAACAGGGCACTGGGCTTCATGGGCTTCGGTCTGTCCAAGTAAGGCAATTCTTATGGGAGCCAAGTCTAGGGCAATTGAGCCATTCTGACATCACTGATGAGATTGGCTTTTAGGCATTGGTGGAATGAGGCATTATGACATCACAATCTCAGCTCTGAAATGTTGCTACTTTTTGGGTTTCTGTCTGGTATTTGGGACCTGGGTTGGCCACTGTTGGAAACAGGATATTGGGATTGATGGACTATAGGTATGTTTGCTATGGGACAACAACTTGCAGGGACAGTCGGATCTAAGTCTGTATTTTTCAGCAATGGAGAACGTACGACAGGTCCCATATTGACTGAAAAATTATTTATTAAACTGTAAACCATGAAATAGCATGGGAGGGAATATTGCAAAAGATATAGGCTGGAAAAGGATCAAGTAAACATTTCTTTTTCCCAAATTTTGCAGAAAGATTCTTTAATTGACTTTCTGGTGGAATATTATCTACCGATGGTTTGGAAAATGAAGGTACAAATGAGTCTGGGCCATTAGTAAATGAGGATATAATTGCTAAGATTTTGTCCTTAAAAAAGGTTGCCACTTTATCAACAGAAGGCATTTGAGTCTTAATACATCGTTCTTTTTCAGTAGTCACAGATTTCCAAAGTGAAAAGAGAGCTTTATTCTGATCTTGCGCTGTGGTAATTTCATTGCCATAATAAATTTTCCTAGCTTTATTAATTTCGTGATTGAATTCTTTTCTTTTCTTTCTCCAATTGGACCTATCCTCATCTAGATTACTTTTATTCCTCCCAACTTTCTGCATAATTGTTTAAGTTGACTGTGAGAAGAAGTATACCATGGTGCATCCTTCTTATGAGAAATCAATTTATTTTTAAGGGGGGGGACCATAGTATTAAAGATTATTTCAGACTTTTCAAATCACATTTTTAATATAGATTCAACATTGAATTCCCCGAGTGGAATTGGAAAGATTTTATCCAATTGTTGCTAGAACATAGCAGTATTAATTTTACTTCTCTTTAAGTAAGGTGATTGTAATATTTGGTATTGCTGTCTGGGTACAGTGCCACTGAATATTCCCGCAGGGCCCGGACTGTTCCAGTTAACCGGATAAGAGCTTCTCTTTCTGGTTAACTCGCTTGGAATATCAACCCCATAATGACTTTTGATTACAAAGTGTTGTATGGATTGCTGAATTTTAATGCTGCTGAATGATTGGATATCTTTTCAGCTGTTTTTTTTATTTTTTAAATACAAACACTAATGCCAATTTGTTTGAATTTTCAGATAGCAGTGGGTCAGGACCAGTAGCAGGAAGCTAAACTCTTTCACGAAGCAGAGTGGTTTAGCTCAAAACATGATATCATGTAAGGAACGTGAAATGACAGTTTAAATTTAATGGACAGCTGGATCTTGTATGCTGAACAGCGAGGACTGTGGATGCAACGATAAGATAAGTTGTGTCTCTCTCTAGACATGTTTATAGCTGGTGTTTGTAGATATTATTGAGGGGTTGTTTTTTTTTTTAACAATAGAAAAGAGTTAAAGGAATTCTTGCCAATATATTGTTTTTTTTCAGGACAGATGATTAAATTGAATCATGCCAATAGACTGCCTGGTAGGGTTTGTCCACCTACAAATGTCTCGTTTTAAAAGTTGAAGAGTCCTCCACAAACTCCCCTTTGACTGAGGACTGTCTGCAGTTACTACCATGGACAGCTCCCTCCAGAGCTGATCAGCTTAGAAGTGTCTGAAAAGTCCAAGCAGGAGGAATTGAATAAGAGAACCAGAATTTCTGCTTTTACAAGAGTTGCTAAATTGGCCATATATCCATTATCTCAATTCCACAGGATTAAAGTATTTTAGGTACATTGAATTAGAATATCTATTTTTCTTAGTAAAACATAACATATTCCAAATCTTATAGTAATTCATAACCGAGCTCTACGCTTGTGGAAAGGGCGCGGTATACAAAGCTAAGGTTTAGTTTAGTTTTAGAAGCTGGTTAGCTCTCCCCACTTCAGTTTGAGGTGATGTCCTGCCAAAACAACAGAACAAGGGTGCTGTCCATGGTGCTGACTGAATGGTGATCTTGCTTTTGGCATTTCAAAACAGACTTCCCTGCCTTGCTTTGTAAAATCAATCAAGCATCTCTTTCCTAGGTCCCATTGAGGACTACATTTGGAGACTGTGGCACGGTAGTTAGAGCTACAGCCTCAGCGCCCTGAGGTGCTGGGTTCAAACCCTGTGCTGCTCCTTGTGACCCTGGGCAAGTCACTTGTATGTAAACTGCTTTGAGTCTAGTTGTATAAGAACATAAGAACATAAGAACATAAGCGTTGCCTCTGCCGGGTCAGACCAGGGGTCCATCGTGCCCGGCAGTCCGCTCCCGCGGCGGCCCCCCAGGTCCATGACCTGAAAGTGTTCCCTACCTAACTTAAAATACCCATACCCTGTTCACTCAATGTCCTGTAGGTAAATCTCTATTTGTACCCTGTTATCCCTTTCGCTTCCAGGCAAGTCATCCAGTCCCATTTTTGAACCCCAGAATTGTACTCTGTCTTATTACCTTCTCCGGGAAGCCGCGTTCCAGGTGTCCACCACCCTCTGAGTGAAAGAAGAACCTCATTGCATTCGTTATGAATCTGTCTCCTCTCAGTTTTTCCGAATGACCTCTTGTTTAGGTTGTCCCTGCTAGTCTAAAGAATCTGTCCCTCTCCACCTTCTCTATGCCTTTCATGATTTTATAAGTTTCTATCATGTCCCCTCTCAGTCTGCATGACTGCAAAAAGGTGGTCTACAAGTCCTTTCCCTAAATTTCTCTAGAGGAGACAGCACAAATCATCTGAAAGGCTGGGAAACTATTTAGCTCACCCAAAACGCACAGTCTTCCCATTGCCACTCATGCTGCTCTCCCTTTGTACCACACTGGACTAATCTTGGGGCCTTTCACCCTCACAACCCATCATTTTGCTCAGAAAAGTGAGATTATAAAATTGCCAATCACTAATCAGTCGTTGCACAGAAAATGTATATTTTGAGAATTTAAAAAAATATATTTTCCAAATAAAAGCAAATAGTTTTTCTGAACTGTCCCATAACTGAATATTCAAAAGTCGTATCTTATTGCGGGCTACGGGTCCCGACATGGACCATGTTTTGTAAAAAAAAAAAAAAATGCTGCTTCAGGGAACCCAAGTTAAAATGATTCCAAATAGTGGTCTCTCTAATGAAACAAACAGTTGCCTTTGTTAGCTATTGTATCTACGAATACATTTGCAGACAATGTTGTAGAGGTTACCCAGTCTTATACAGCTCTGAGTTATACTTAACTGCCTCGAGATGCTGAGGCTCACATCCAATTCGAAACATGAATGAAAATAAAAATTGAAATGAAAGGATTCAGTGTACAAAGGCCAACCACTCTATCTCCTGATTAAGGCCATAACACATCACTGTATTGAGCACACGGTGGCCAATCCAGGCCACTAGTACTTGGCCTAAACCCAAGGAGTAGCAACATGTCTTTCTTAATAACAGGCTATGGACTTTTCCTCCAGGAACTTGTCCAAACCTTTCTTAAAACCAGCTACGCTATCCACTCTTATCACAACCTCTGGCAACGCGTTCCAGATCTTAACTATTCTCTGAGTGAAAAAAAATTCCTCCTGTTGGTTTTAAAAGTATTTCCCTGTAACTTTGTAGATCCGCCATTGCTCCTTTCACCACAGCAAAGTCTTTAGATGTCCCCTTGGCTCAAATGAGCAGCAACCAAAACTGCAAACTGTAAGTCTTTGAAATCATGTCATTTATCAGACCAATGTTATACCAACAGAGCTCCAGCTGTCCTCATACGTAATCGCATATAATGATACTCCACCTTTTTTGCCATCTCTGTAGCTCCTAAATGGGAGTCATTAAACCATTCCTCTAACATCAGGGCTTGCAATCTTACATTTTCTTGGCCACCTATTATCTGGGCAGGTAACAGCCAAACATACATCATTTGTGCTCACTGTTTTCCAGACATATTTTATTGACCATTTCATCTTCTTTATCTGTCTTTGCCTAATGTGTTGCTGATAAGTGACTTGTTGAGCTGGTTTATTTTATTTTCCCCTTCACTGCTGTCACTATTTTGCTTTGTGACAGGGGAACACAGACTGATATGATAGCTGTAGTACTTGGGGGATGCGGACTGTTACAGACCGATGCGAAACACACATACAGCCCCAGCCCTTAACAGAAAGGAATATGTCACCACACCTCTCTGCTCCCCAAAGGGACATGGCCTTTCAGTGTGCTGCTTAGAAACCTGTTCAGAAGAGACACAAAGACAGATCTGATTTATACCTGTTACTCTGGACTTTCCTGCCTCTGAACAGCAATTGCAGCCCTCCAGAAAGTTCTTTTATTGAAAAGGACTATATGTATAGCAATATCACATCCAGCTCTGAAACAGGAAGAGAATGGAGGAGTGACTAACATAAGAACATAAGCAGTGCCTCTGCTGGGTCAGACCAGAGGTCCATCACGCCCAGCAGTCCGCTCACGCGGCGGTCCATCAGGTCCAGGACCTGTATATTAATCCTCTATCTATCCCCTTTTCCTTTAGGAAATTATCCAATCCCTTCTTGAACTCCCAATACCGTACTCTGTCCTTTCACACCCTCTGGAAGCGCATTCCAGGTGTCCACCACCCTCTGGGTGAAGAAGAACTTCCTAGCATCGGTTCTAAATCTGTCCATTTTAATTTTTCCGAATGCCCTCTCGTTCTTGTAGTTTTTGAAAGTTTGAAGAATCTATCATGTCCCCTCTAAGTCTCCGCTTTTCCAGGGAAAAGAGCCCCAGTTAGAGTTGCTGCCTCCGTACCCTGAAGTTGTGGGTTTGATCTCAGCTCTGCTCCTTGTGGTCCTGGGAAAGTCATAGAAACATAGAAAGATGACGGCAGAAAAGGGCTATAGCCCATCAAGTCTGCCCACTCTACTGCCCACCCCATTAAGTCAGAGTGCTGCTCGACCCACGTAGGTACCAGAGTTAGAATGTGAGCCTGCAGGGACAGATAAGGAAAATACTTAGGAGTACCTAATTACTATTCAATGTCACATCTAAATAAATAAATGACTAAATCATTTGCCAACCTTAGCACTAGAACTGCAGTTGGCAGGATGAGGGCTCCAGGCACAGCTAGTCACCACTCCGCAGCTCTACCTCAGTACAGCTAATCCTAGCTCTGCCACTTGTTTCTGAATGTCACTTCATTTCCTGCTGCCTTAGTTCTAATCCTTGAAAACAGTGAAGTCACTTTATCTTCCAGTGTCTTGGTCTTCTCATTGTAATTGGAAAATATAATAAGTTCAGCTGGAAACTGCTGAGGGAAGGGACTGAATGGCTGTGCAGAAACAACCGTGACATGTTCCCAGGAAAGGTGGAGATTAGGGATGACACTTGCTTCTCTTTATTAGATTTTCTTGACCTCTCGGAGTCTTCATAATTGAGTTTAAATCTTCAGCTGTTGGAGTCACTGGCTGGGGAATAGGGGCCGATTTGATGCATTTACCATGAGAACAACTGAGAAGTGAAGCTGTCTGAGGTTCATTTTCATACACAAAGTTAGAAATAGTTGCACCAGGGATGGGGCTTCCTTTGAAGTTTCTGCCCTGGGTCCTGGCATATCTAACCAAAGGTTCCCCCTATTTGGAGTTTATTCCTGGAAAGTGTTATGTGAAAGATATTATGATACTTAGCAGCACCTACGGATTTTGGCACAGATAAGAAGTGTGAAACAGTGTCAGGATTGCAGAGTAAGCTAATGCCGTATAATGGGCACAAAAGAGAGTTTAAGCTTTTCAAGCATTGCCTTCCAAATTAACCAGAAGCAAACCAGATTGTGCTTTTCACTGACTAACACATTCTGAACATTTCTGCCTCAAAATCGCACTTCAAAACTCATCTGTAGAACAGGTGGTTCTTGAATTTATAAGAACTTCCGGGTTAGCCAACTCAAGTGATAGATGCCACGTACTGTCCTAGAGATGCCCTTGGTTCAGTCCCCATAAGTGGCACGCACAGCCCCAGGGACATTCAGTGCTCAAGAGTGACACCTGGTGGCCAAATTCAGGGATTAATGATTGAAAGATTTGACTGAAGCCTGTCCCTGCTAAATGTTAAATAGAAGGAGATAGAAAAGAAGAAAAAATCCCACCCATACGAGCAAAAGGAAAGTGATGGGTCAAACCCCCTCCATGGAGTAGAAAAATGCAGACCCCAGGAGTTCTGGAACAGTGAAAACTATTGCTTGGAGTCAGCATCACACTTTCTGAGAACGTGTGACTATTTAATTTTTAAAGTATCACACTTCTCATACACTGCATCTGCTTTGCACCGTTATTATAACACTGCCAGTTCCATCAGTATGCCAGGATTCACAGACATTATCAGAAAAGCTTCTGAGGGAAAGGTAGCTCTTTCCAAAACACTTCAGGTTATGAGTTCAAGTTCACACTTTTCACATCCTGAAAATAATATAGAGTGGAACCGAACCAAATTCTCCATCCATCTGTGCTATGGATCCCTTGCACAGCCGAATCATAAACCAAAAGTCAACAATTTTCTTTTAGCTGAGGCGTAAGCTGACAGCAAATGTGACGGTGGAATTCAAAACAAACAAAAAAACAAAGCGGTAATGGAGACATTTCTTCCTTTCGTTCATCATAGAAAGTCTGAAATCAAAACAAAACAGAGACATTCTGGCTTTAATAAATTATAAATGTCTAGGCCAACCATTCCCAGCCCAATCCTCAGGACACACCTGGATATCTACAATGAATTTTCATGAGTTAGATTTGCATGCAATTGTCTCTCATGCATATTCATTGTACATATCCTGAAAACCCGACGGGACTAGGTTGGGAATGGCTGGTCTAGAAACATCGCAGGTGCCAGGTCTCTTGGGTTCCTTGAATTTGGAGCCTAGCAGCTCACATCATCCTATATCCAAAAAAAGCTGCAGTTATTGTCCTGAGCCAGGTGGCAATGTCACCATTCTTGCCACTGCTGACTTGCTGGCTCCTCCAACCACTAGGGCTGTGGAGAGATTTAGGGTTAGACGCATTACAGATACCGACTTGATCGCTGTTGGCTGATTCACTGGCTGATTCTCCAGCAGCGATCGATGTGCTATCAAGTTTTCATGCAAATCATGTGCATAAAATCATTTGCATGCAAATGCAACCGATCAATTGCTCAGTGAGCGATTAACACATGTGCAGAGCCCTAACAGCAGTGACAGGGGAAGATTGTAATGGGACAGATGTGTGTGTGTGTTACACATGCACAAACTTATCCATAAAAAGAAAAAAAAGCCCCCGCACCGTGCCCTCCCCCCTGCACCAGGCATCCCCTCCCCTCGAACCTAAAAAAAAAGGCAGGTGGGATGCCTACTCCCTTCTGCCACCGGACGTCCCTCCAACCCGAACTTCCCCGTACCTTTTTAAAACTTTGGAAGCAGGAAGCCGCCTCTCTGGCTCTTGCTTCAGGCCTGTCCAGGATATTGACGGCCCATCATATAGCCTAAGGCGCTGAGTGGCTTGACAAATCAGGCCTTTAGGCTCCTCCCTCAGTATGTATATGATTTTAAAAATGTGTATGTGATTCTGTGGGCTGCCTTGGATATAGGTGGATTTAAAATGTCTTAAATAAATAAATACATTTCCTGGATACAAAGGGAGGTCCCTAAAGCCTGATAGTTTTGTATACAAAACTATTTCTAGAAGACCTTAGCTCTTGGAATATACTGTCTCAGCTTCACTCATTCTTATAGGTTATCTTATAGGTATGGAGAAGTTTTCTTGTTTGCACATCAACTTGTTCATGATTTTTAAGGAGTTCATCTACCAGTATAAAGCTATATAAGAGTACAGGAATTGCAAGCTGATGAATGACTTCAGTGTATGAACTCCTTAGCTTCAGGACGGTGAGTCGTTTCTCCTTTAGGTTCCGAAGTTGATATTTTCATTATTCAAATGAGTCTTATCACCTGTGGTCTATTTTAGTGAAGGATTCATCTCAATAACTTTCCTATCTCCTTGTTCAAAATTCTTAACTGCCCTGCAAGGATTAGCATTTGAAGCACTGGCACAGGGAACTCGTATGCTACCCCACAATGAAGTTGCGTCCTTTCCATCAAGACATTTTTAGATGTTATTCTGAATGAAGTGGGTTCAATGATAGCAATGCTAACAGTTAGATTTCTTTATAATCCGCCTTTATCAAAATTATAGACAATCTAAAAAGACATCCTAAAACATAACATTTCACCTTACATAGACCAAATCCATAAAATCAACCTGACACCATTGCTCGTTTCTCCATACCAAACAGCATAATTCTAAAAGTAATTCAAACTTAACTTGCATACTTCATAAGCAAAATAGGTGACGTTTCAACAATTTTTTCAAATTCACCCACCCTTCCCTGTTGCCTGCTATTCCACTTTCGGTGCTGCACAGGCAAAATCTGGAAAGTTTTTCTCACACACTAGAGCAGTGGAGAAATGTTTAAGTCCGATTTGCACATAGGGCGCTAGTCACTCAAAGTCGGCAGCAGCAAAATTTCCATTTTCAAAAAGTACGCCTAAGGAATCTGGCCAGTCGGAGTCTTAGGCAAGAATGCACTGGGAGAGAGGCCTAAGATTCCGGCTGGCCCAAGTGCCAAAGGCCCCTCCTGCAGCAGTGGACACGGTGCTCCCTTCCTGCTCTAACTCCAAGCACAACTGTAGCAAAATATTTATGTTAGTTGCCATCTTTGTGATCTTTAGGGGAAAGAGAAAGGGGAGTTAAGAATGGAAGAATATTATAATAACCCAGAATTAGGTTCAAAACTCTTTCACAATCGCACACCACCCATTATGAGACAAACCGGCCCAGAGTCCAGACAATTGTCCACATCAGTCACCAGCTGCATTAGTCCAGCTCCATTTCCTAGAAATTAGAGGCCTTCCAAAACCCTCAAACATGCCAGTCTTCAAGGTAGTGCTGTGAACCACATACAAAAAATATACCAAAAGCAAAATTCCAGCCACATTGTTAACCTCAAAGCCTCCTCAATTCTTCATACATTTCGGTCCTAATCACCCACCCTATTCCAGTTCCCAGTGTGCCTCTCCCCCTTCTCACTCTATAGCCAGGGGGTCAGCCCACTCTGCCCTGATAGCCTGGTGGCTGCCTCCTTCGATGCTTGCTGTGGCTTCTGCTTCATAGCCTTGTGGCCTTTCCCATCTCCTCTCCCGCATTGAAGATGAAACTCACGTTTGTTTGGGTTTTTTAAATATCTATAAAGAGCTGGGATAGGCACATGGGATCTCTTAGAGAGAGGAAGAGATAATCGTTACTGCAGATGGGCCATTTGGCCTTTATCTGCCATCATGTTTGAGCCGAGAATGACACTTCTTTTGCATTGGTGATATAATCATTTTAAAATAAGGAAATTGCATTCAAAATCTTGCACTACAAGGTAGAAATGCCACGATTCCTAAAACTGGATAGCCATTAATTTCATCATGTGCCTGGGCCTTCTAGACTGTGTGGCATCAGTGTCAACGGTCATTGAATGTACAGAGAACGTCTTTGAAGATCTCGGTCCTGCTCCTACGCCACATTATCTATAAAACCTTTTCCTTTTTGTAAAGACACAACATTCTTCATTTATATATTACATGGAGCTTTTTTGATACAGTGCAACACTGAGACATTTACGAAGTCTGTCACAAATGAGGATCGAAAATGTCAAAGCAGTTTTATTCTGAACTTCAACTGTTGTTCTGCTTTTGTTCATGTCCTGGATCCTGTGTCTCCTCACGACAGCACAGGTGAGCAGGGGCTCCACATACAGAGACAGCCCAGGAAACCCATACTCAAGCCTGAAAGCCTAGCACTCGTGCACCTGGAAGTCCCCAGCCCTGCACCCACAGACCCCGATGCAGAGGCCCAGAACTGGCCAGTGCAGGTGTCCGGATCCTTCACAGCTTCACGATGCTTGTCTCTACAAACAACTGACTGCGCTTCAGGCACTAGCTGTAATTAGTCAATTACTATAGAGCTCCACTGGAACCTAACTGCTAGATTCAGAACAAGCGGCATAGAAAATCTCAATGCAAAGCGCACGTCTTCTGAGAGGAAAATCTCTACTTACAGGGCTGGAGCCAGACGCTGCCGGTCCAGCAAATCCAAGCAGCTGGCAGGTCCTTCTGAGTGTGTGTCTGGCAGCAGAGTAAGGCTGCAGCAGGCAGCAGTGCAGAGGCGTCCTCCAGTCCCTCAGGAACTGCACAGTTAAACACATGACTCAGAGGTGTGGAGTGTGAGCTGCTCGCCTCTGCTCAGACACATTCCCCCTCACCTGCTAGGGAGGAGAGCCAGAGGGCTGGGCACACAAAGCTCATCTGGAGAGCTGAACAAGCATATAGGGAGAGGGGTGATCACATGGTGGGAACTGGGCAGGGATATTGAGCATGCAAACAATGTGTCACAGAAACATGGAGAAAGACTTTTGTCTGAATGATACTGAGGTGGCCAAGACATTACCGTCCTCAGGCTGAGCTGTGATGAATTCACACAGCAGACTGGAACCACCAGACATACAGGACACAGATGGATTAGTACATTTCTCAGCCTATTGTCCTCCTGATCACCCTTAGCTCTGTCGCTCCGAGTATCGGGCAGAAAGTCTCAGCCCTCGCCTACTGGTTGGCTTTTCAGGATTGCCACAATGAATATGCAAATGTTGAATATGAAATCGGCCTTATGCACATTCATTGTGCCAATTATGAGAGGGCTGATACTGAGACCTCTGGAACGGGACCTAACAGAAACATCCTCCCGGGTCTCTGTTTGCTGTATGACGCATTGAATGTCAGGCTCACATATTCCTCTGGGTACAGCTACATGCATCGCTCCCCTTCTCAGCAGACTTCTCTGAAGAAAGCATGCCATAGAGCTCCAGTGAGTACCTTGACATGGCAGATCACAGATTATTGTGCAGGGAACTGTGGAAAAACCTGTCTGCCCACACTTCAGTTTTCTTTAGGGCAAACTTTGAAGAAAATGAAAATAAGCTATTTTTCCCCTAGTTTACATGATGTGATAAATCACTACTTTTCCCCTGTTGCATTGCTAATATGTTCTCACATCAGCTGAATCAGGTCAAGACAAAAATAGGTTAATTAACTAAGACTTATTAGCATCCAGCATGAAGAAGCAGCAGGGTCCCACTGTGTTCACCACTGCAGCCATTCCTGGGTTCCACAGAATGGCCCACGTTCTTCCTGCCAGCCATGTCTACACACCAGTGTTGGTTTCCATCCAGTGAGCCTGACTTTGGTGTCACCTAAATGGTTGAAATCGTACCCCCAAAAAACATTCCTGACCATATAGGCAGACAGCTAAATGCAAATGGGTCATTCCTTTCCGATGTATTAGTTTGGGGGGTTTAGTTGCATTGATATTATACATTGTTTTGCTGGGAGTTCCGTCTACCGTTTTATGCTCAAAATTTGATGGTGAGAACACTAGTTAGGCTGAGAGTACTACCTTAAGCTCTATAGGATTACATTGAAACTGCTGGTGCTCATTTTCCAGTGTGAAAAGTTTATCATCCAAATACTTCGTCGATTGTATTTCTCCCTATCTTCCATTGCCAAGCTTGCGGTCGACCACGCATTCAGATCCGTCAATACCTACCAGGAAAGATTTGAGACTGCAAACTGTAAGAACTGGGCTTCTGTCTTGTACAGGTCCCGAGGAATGGAGCAAACGTCCATTCTATGTTAGAAACCGTGTTAAAAAAGTTACTGAAACGTCATCTATTTTGTCAAATGAAATATCTAAGATGAAATTATTTTATAGTGAGAAGGAGGCTATGTAGCCTCGTTAAAGACTTGCTTAGGTCTGTTATATGATGCTTTTAGAATTGTATGTTGGTTGTGTTGATAGTCTTTGTATGTGTGTGTTAATTTTATTGTGTAGAACAAAATCTTTTCCAGAGAAAGGAAAATGGTAAAACCAGAGGACATAATTTGAGGTTGAGGGGTGGTAGATTCAGGGGCAATGTTAGGAAATTCTACTTTATGGAGAGGGTAGTGGATGCCTGGAATGCGCTCCTGAGAGAGGTGGTGGAGAGTAAAACTGTGACTGAGTTCAAAGAAGCGTGGGATGAACACAAAGGATTTAGAATCAGAAAATAATATTAAATATTGAACTAGGCCAGTACTGGGCAGACTTGCACGGTCTGTGTCTGTATATGGCCGTTTGGTGGAGGATGGGCAGGGGAGGGCTTCAATGGCTGGGAGGGTGTAGATGGGCTGGAGTAAGTCTTAACAGAGATTTCGGCAGTTGGAACCCAAGCACAGTACCGGGTAAAGCTTTGGATTCTCGCCCAGAAATAGCTAAGAAGAAAAAAAAAAAAAATTTAAATTGAATCAGGGTGGGCAGACTGGATGGACCATTCGGGTCTTTATCTGCCGTCATCTACTATGTATGTTTTCTTGTTCTCTGCTTTGAATTGAAAGCGGATTATAAACAAACAAACACTCTCTAAAGTTGAAAGGGGATAGATTCCGTACAAACGTAAGGAAATTCTTCTTCACCCAGAGAGTGGTGGAAAACTGGAACCCGCTCTTCCGGAGTCTGTTATAGGGGAAAACACCCTCCAGGGTTTCAAGACAAAGTTGGACAAGCTCATGCTAAACTGGTGAGACTGGACTCACCTTGGGGCCGCCACATGACCATTGGTCTGACCCAGCAGTGGCAATTCTTATGCTCAAACAAATCAAATACAAGGAAATAATAGTCCACATCAATGAGAAGCAGCTGAGGCAGTTGAAATTTGAACCCCACACCCATCCTCAACACTTGCTAAACTTTTCATTTATATTCACTCATTTACCCGTCAACCGATCCTTCTTTATCTCCAAGTAATCTCTGAAGCTGGGTAGGATCCAAGTAAATATACTGTATTTTATAAAATCCAATGTTACCACACATTTACAGGAGAACTGTAGGGTGAAAACAACTCCCTAACGCTGTTACCCTGTCTTTCAGCTTCAAAAACTCTTTCCAACGCAGCTGTGTGGTCCTAGTCACATCCGGATAGAATGACCACAAAACTGAACATCTTTACTCTGAAAATTCAACCTCAGTAGATTCATCTTTTCCTGTTCGCTCAGTAGCCACCTCAGCCCGCCTAATCTAATCTGGGATTTCTGGGTCACAGTATAGCTAACTAGGCTCAAGGCGACTTACAATGCAAGAGGGTCACAAAGCTATAAAGTCAACGTGGGTTACAGATAAAGGTGGTGTTAAGACTGTTACAGAGAGGAATATAACAGGGACAATAGATACACTTTATAATAATTGGTTTGCTCGCAGATTGTTCAATGGGGAGATGGAGAATTGAGAAAAATGTTTGTCTAGTGGTTGAGTCGTGCTGGGTATGGCTATATAGGTCTTTGATTTTAGGCATCATTCCGATGCGTTGATGGTGATTTGTTATCTCAAAGAGTATAGAGTTTGGGGTTCCAAAATCTGAGAAAGTTGGGTTTAGTCTTGATGGTTGTTGGGAGGTCGTTCCAGGTTTTTGTGCCAAGATAAGTGAGTAGCGTGTTAAACATGCAGGTTGGCCCTGCAAACGGTCAAAAATGAAGAGAAAATGAAACTACTGAAAAATTGTAGAAAGCATTATTTTCACACAGCTCATACTTAAGCTGCCGAATCTGTTGTTGGAATATGTGGCCAAGGATAATAACACATTGGGATCCGAAAAGTTCATTCAAAAATGATTGGCTAGAGCAGTGGTTCCCAACCCTGTCCTGGAGGAACACCAGGCCAATCGGGTTTTCAGGCTAGCCCTGATGAATATGCATGAAGCAAATTTGCATGCCTATCACTTCCATCATATGCAAATCTCTCTCATGCATATTCATTAGGGCTAGCCTGAAAACCCGATTGGCCTGGTGTTCCTCCAGGACAGGGTTGGGAATCACTGGGCTAGAGAGACTTGGGAGAGCCATTGCTTATCCCTGGAAATGGGCTCTTTGAAAGTTTTTGGGCTCTGCTCAGGATGCTGGGTTTAACTCTCTTATATTTTCATTTTGTAACATGGCAGAAAGCCAGCTTTTAGAAAAGATCATCATCCCTCTTTGCTGTCCATGTTCAGAACTGGGCTTTATGTCTCCCTTCTTTTTCTTGTGTTCTTCTCATGTGATTATCGAGTTCTTCTGTCTAACACTGCTGCAGGTGTTCATTAGCACAGAACCTCACTGCATTTTTATCACTCCTTGCTGGGATTTTTCCCCCCCGTAGGCACAGTGTTTGAAAAATAGCAGAGAATCTATTGAAGCTTCCAGCTGTGTGCTGTCTGCATCTTTCTTTTATTAAAAGCACAGAATTCCCACAATCTGAAGACCCAGGGAAAAATTATCAAAATCACAAGGGTGATGTGATGAGATTTATGCTATCAGAACTGTTTGCTTCTTACTGGAAAGCTCAGCTAAGATTTTTTAATGACTTGTTTATTGTTACTTTAGAAATACAGAAAAAATTAATATAGAAGCTCATGGGAGCGGTTGAGTACATTTCTAAAGCCTACTGGGTAGGAGCCTGAAGGGGAGATTGCAGCTTGTGCTCTCATTCCATGTTAACTAGGATAATGGTGTGAAAGCAGGCCAGATCAGATCATTCCTGCTACCCCGACTCCTCAGTTACTTGGCCAATGGATTCTTTCGCAGTCCATTTGGCAGCCAGCACTGGGGAGCTCAAGGCCGGGTGGCAGAAGCTCTGCATCCATCATCTCTTGATGCTAGTGTTTGACTTGGCCCTAACCTGTGAGTCTCTCCATTAGATCTTGCTACAGGTTGAGCTGTTTGTGCAGAGGGTGTGATGGCATTAGAGAATGATCGAAGCATCCCCCCCAGGAGACAACACTGTGGAAAGATGGGATGCTTGTACAGTGGCACTAGGGAAACTAAGATTGAAGTGTAAAGATCTTGCTGATGGGAGCCAGTTCCCCCATAAGAGACCAGTAGTTTTCATTTTAGTGAAATTTGGAAGGTTGTTGTTGGGCTGGGTTAGCTGAAAATTGTTCCATAATGAGGGGCAGATTTTAATATCCAGAAGAGGCAACTGGAAGAACTGAAAATGAGAGGTTCAAGAAAGCGTGAGATAGGCGCGTGGCATCTCTTAGGAATGTAAACCAGGCATGGATGTTAATTAAAAATTCCATCGTGGAAGCCCAGACCAGATGTATTCCATGATGGGCAAAGGTGGAAAGAAGAGGAAACCAGAGCCAGCGTGGTTAAAAGGTGAAGTGAAAGAGGCCATTAGAGACAAAAAAAAACATCCTTTAAAGAATGGAAAAAGGATCCAAATGAAGAAAATAAGAAGAAACACAAGCACTGGCAAGTTAGATGCAAAGCATTGATAAAGACAGCTAAGAAAGAATTTGAAGAGAAACTTTCAAAAGAGGCAAAAACTCAGTACATCAGAAGCAGAAAACCTGTGAGGGGAATTGTGGGACCGTTGGATGATCAAGGAGCGAAAGGGGCACTCAGGGAGGAAAAGGCCATAGCGGAAAGACTGAATGAATTCTTTGCTTCGGTCTTTACGGAAGAAGATGTAAGAGATCTACCTGAACCGGAAATGGTTTTCAAGGGTGATGATGTGGAGGAACTGAAAGAAATCTCAGTGAATCTGGAAGATGTACTAAGCCAAATCGACAAGTTAAAAATTGATAAATCACCTAGACCGGATGGTATACATCCCAGGGTACTAAAAGAACTCAAACATGAAATTCCTGACCTGCTATTAGTGATCTGTAACCTGTCACTAAAATCATCTGTAGTACCTGAAATTGGAGGGTGGCTAATGTTACACTGATTTTTTTTAAAAAGGGCTCCAGGGGAGATCCGGTGAAAGATTACTTTGGGCAGCCACAACATTTAGAGACTTGAAGAAAGCACAGATGTTTATGCAGCATATGCAGACCCCTGAGCCCCAAGCTGGCTTCAGAAGTGCTGCAATCAGGGAGTTACAGAGATATTTATTCTGGCTATACAACTGAATTCTAGAAAAAACTTTTCACGTGTTACTTTTCTTAACAATCATTGGTCCTCAGCTCACACTAACAGGTCACTAGCAAGTCACTTATCTAGGCCCTGCAGTCTTTCTGTTACATGTCGTTTATGCTGAGATAGCCATAAGAAGTTAGAATGTCCAAGCTAAAACACCCAGTACAGGGAGGCTAGAACATGAGATAAGTTAGGTCTGCAACTAAATATAATTCAGCATTTTATTAAAGAAAAAACTTAGTTCAACACTTAGGAAAACCAGTCCCAGACTCCTTCACCGGGAATTACAGTAACATAGTAGATGACGGCAGATAAAGACCCGAATGGTCCATCCAGTCTGCCCAACCTGATTCAATTTAAAAATTTTTATTTTTTTTCTCTTCTTAGCTATTTCTGCGCAAGAATCCTAAGCTCTAACTGGTACTGTGCTTCGGTTCCAACTACTGAAGTCTCCATCAAAGCTCACTCCTGCCCATCTACACCCTTCCAGCCATTGAAGCCCTCCTCACCCATCCTCATCCAAAAGGCCATATACAGACACAGACCATGCAAGTCTGCCCAGTACTGGCCTTAGTTCTTCAATATTTACTATTATTTTCTGATTCTATATCCTCTGTGTTCATCCCACTCTTTTTACCGTTTTCCAGGCATCCACCACCCTCTCTATAAAGTAGAATTTCCTTACATTGCTCTTCAGTCTTCCACCCCTCAGCCTCAAATTATGTCCTCTGGTTTTACCATTTTCCTTTCTCTGGAAAAGATTTTGTTCTACGTTAATACCTGTCAAGTATTTGAACGTCTGAATCATATCTCCCCTGTCCCTCCTTTCCTCTAGGCTTCCAGTCTCTCCTCATACTTATTCTGGTGCAAACCTCCTATCATTTTCGTCACCTTACAGATCGATAAGCCTCACTTCAGAGCCAGGCAAAATGGTGGATTGTGGAACACATAGACAAACATGATTTAATGAGATGGAGTCAGCAAGGGTTCAGCCGAAGGAGATCTTGCCTCACCAATTTGCATGACTTATTTAAAGGTGTGAATAAACATGTGAGCTGGTTGATGTAGTGTATCTAGATTTTCAGAAACCTTTGATAAAGTTCTTCATGAGAGTCTCCTGAGAAAATTAAAGAGTCATGGGATAGTTGACAAAGTTCAGTTGTGGATTAGGAATTGGTTATCGGATGGAAAACAGAGGATATGGTTAAATGGTCATTTTTCTCAATGGAGGAGAGTAAACAGTGGAGTGCCACAGGGGTCTATACTGGGACCGATGATATTTAACTTATTTATAAATGATCTGAAAATTGGAATGACAAGTGAGGTGAATAATTTGCAGATGACACTAAACTGTTCAAAGTTATTAAAACGCATGCGGATTGTGAAAAATTGGAGGCAGACCTTAGGAAATTGGAGAACTGGGCATCTAAATGGCAGATTCAAACCAGGCCTCATTCAAACTTAATCTTCCAGCTACCTATTCTATATCTTTTTCTGATTTCCTCACATTATAGTAATTATAAGAATAGCCTTACTGGGTCAGACTAATGGTCCATCAAGCCCAGTAGCCCGTTCTCATGGTGGCCATTCCAGGTCACTAGCACTTGGCCAAAACCCAAGGAGTAGCATTATTCCATGCTACCGAGCCAGGGCAAGCAGCAATAACAGACTATGGGCTTTTCCTCATCTTTGAAAGTTACTATTACTGCAGTAGTTTTTGATATGTCCTCTCTAGTGTTTTATGATTCCTATTGGCAAACAAGATCATGAAGGGCATAGAGAGAGTAGAGAGGGACAGATTCTTCAAACTTTTGAAAAATAAAAGAACGAGAGGGCACTCGGAAAAGCTGATAGGGGATAGATTCAGAACGAATGCTAGGAAGTTCTTTTTTACCCAACGTGTGGTGGACACCTGGAATGCGCTTTCAGAGGACGTAATAGTGCAGAGTACGGTACTGGGGTTTAAGAAAGGATTGGACAATTTCCTACTGGAAAAGGGGATAGAGGGGTATAGATAGAGGATTACTGCACAGGTCCTGGACCTGTTGGGCCGCCGCGTGAGCGGACTGCTGGGTGCGATGGACCTCAGGCATTGCTTATGTTCTTATGTTATGTTCTTAAGCTCACCACTGTTACCCCTTGTATCAAGTGCTGCTTGTCTCTGAGGAAAAGATCGACAGTACTTTCCTCTTTTTCGTTCCTTGAAGCCATTATTTACAGCATTCAGAAACTTTACCTTCCTAGTGTGCCCTGATGAGACATTTACCCAATCAATACTGGGGATAATTGAAATCTCCCATTATTACTGTATTGCCAGTTTCCTCTGTCTTTCCAATTTGTTTACATTTCAAGGTCTATTTCTTCTTCCAGGAAGCTCTGTCAGGGTTGGAATTGACACTGCCTGATGAGACATGCGAAAGAAAAGTCATGCTTTGCTGATATATTCAAATATTTTGGAGTTCTAAATATACAGTTTGGGCCCAATTGTAAAAACAGTGTCCTACCGCCGTGTAACAGACTAACGAGGATTCACGTTGTTTTTTGTTTGTTTTTTTTTAATCGATGTGGTGAATAATGACTAGATGGACCTTTGGTTTGATCCACTAAGGCTGTTCTTATGTACCACACCAAACACAGCTGATAGATGAGACTGGAATACCACTGCCTGACCTCCGAAGCTCAACAGTTTTCTTATAAATGAAATACAATAGAATACCCCATTTTATATTAACCATTTTGATGTTTGTTATTAGCGTTTTGTGTTTTTAACATGTACATTATAGACATAACCTCATACAGCTATGCAGATGACATCACCATTCTCCTCACCTTCAACCAGGACACTCGAAACAGTAGCAACATGGATGACAGAACACAAACTAAAACTTTAACTCTGACAAAACAAACTTCATCCTCCTAGAAAACAGCAAAACCCCAATCTTAACAAACCGAGTTTATTATTAGATCTCATACCCCTTTCAACCCACGCTAAAACTTCTTGAAGTACTGATTGACAGAGGCTGTACCATGCAACTACAAATCAACAAAATAATAAAAACATCATTCACAACTATGAGAAACCTAAGACAAATTCGAAAATTCTTTGACAGGAAACAATTTCAACGTTTGGTACAATCTCTTATCCTTGGACTAATAGACTACTGCAACATACTATACCTCCCCTGCCAAGCGACCATGATAAAGTAACTACAGACAATACAAAATACAGCTCTAAGACTCATCTATTCCCTGAAAAAATATGACCACATCATAGAGGAATACCACGACTCACACTAGCTCCCAATACAAGCAAGAGTACACTTCAAATTCTATTGCCTATTATTCAAAGCTATAATTGAAGACAGCCCAACCTACTGGAGCAACCGACTAGCTCAATCCACCTCAACCAGACACAGGAGAACCCACTCACTATTCACACACCCGCCAACCAAAAATTTCAAACAAAGAAAACTATATGACAACCTAATGGCCACCAGAGCAGCAAAACTAGACAGACAACTCACTAATCTGTTGTCTTCGACCATAGACTACAAAACCTCCTCTTAGCCTGAAGATCTCCCACACTCTCTTAGATATTTATAATCATTGATATGCCCTCCAAGGCCGAAACCCAATCGTGTCGAGTCATATTTAACAATAAAGGGAACCGAACACCAACTAGTCGCCTTCGTAGTTTGATCTCTGCTTTCACGGTTGTGAAGGTAGTGTTTCCTGTTTCTCTAAGCCTTTCATATTACATCAGGTTTCAGGTTCAGGTTGGAAACCCAGGGATGTTTCACAAGTAATACCCGTCCTGGGTTTTGATTGTGGCAGCTGGTGCTTTAGGGACTCGTTCCCATAGCAAGCTGTGAGACTGAGGGTTCTCCATTCACACTACTAATTCTTAGTTTTAGGCTGGTTGTCGGTTCGGGTGCTCTATCCTTCTCCCTATTTTTTGGGTTAGGGGAGACTTTTTTGTGTTTAAATGTAGGCCAACATTTTACAAACCTACGTTTAAGGCATCTGACTCGCGCCTACGGAAGTGCCTAGGCATGTCTGCAGATGCCTTAAGGTCACTTTTGGCGTAATCCACGACTATACCAGCCTTAGGCATCCATAGGTGTGCCAAGACGCCTCTGTACATGTGTGAACGACGCCTACATTGTAGGCGTCGTTCATTGCATTGATTTTTTAAAAAACATGCATTCCAATTGGTCTATTGTCTACCGCCATCTACGGTCGGGATGCCATTTTTAGAATCGGACTTTTGGTGTACATTAACCCACTTGCTTTGCATATCTCTAAAGACCCATTTTATAAGGCAATCAACTAGAATGTTTCATTGCACAAAGCAATTCGTAGGCCTTAAAGCTTGCAAGAAGCATCACAAATATTTATGGGTGTTGTCTGACAACGCAAAATTAATTCTGCAAACATTCATTAGCAAATGAAAGCATTCTCACTGATGTGTCCATCGAAATGTACAGAGAGCACAGGCGAGCACCTAATTAATAATCCCAGCCTTAATGAACCCATCAACTCTCAGCCCCATAGATCTGATAATTAGGGCTCTGGCTGTTTAGTGTTTGTTATATACATTACAAAGGCTTTTCAAGCATACAAACTTTAAGGAAATATTCAGCAGAATTTGAAATGTCATATTCACATTGAAAGCACACACACACAGCTCCATCATAGGGCAGGTGCAGCAGAGAGACAAAGCTCACCTTGCTCAGTCCAGACCACTGCAGAAGACATACTCCCCCACTTTGAAACATAACCCAAATGTTGCATCATTGCAGCTCCCCAATCTCATACATTCACACCGTCCCCCACCCCTCCTGCTTCTTTCAGGGTGTCTGACCGATGGGTTTCTAGTTTAGGCTTCAGAGTCAATCTTTCTATCTGTCAGAACCTCTCTATGTAGAATATCAATAAAGCTTTGTGTTGCTTATTCCAATGTCCTCTCTCTCCCCCTCTCAAAAACTGTTTAGGGTAATTAGATATATGGTAGGAAGGGGTAAAACATAGAAACAGAAAATGACGGCAGAAAAGGGCCACGGCCCATCTAGTCTGCCCACTCTAATGACCCACCCCCTAACTACCTCCATGGAGAGATCCCACAAGCCAATCCCATCTTTTCTTAAAATCTGGCACGCTGCTGGCCTCAATTACCTGTTGTGGAAGATTATTCCAGTGATCAACCACCCTTTCGGTGAAGAAATATTTTCTGATGTCGCCATGAAATTTCCCACCCCTGATTTTCAACGGATGCCCTCTTGTTGACGTGGGTCATTTAAGACAAAAGAGATCTTCTTCCACCTCGATATGGCCCGTGACATATTTGAACGTCTCGATCATGTCACCCCTCTCTCTGGGTTCCTCGAGTGAGTATAGCTCCATCTCCTCTCCCAGACAGAAAAGGGAACAGGGCTCTGGTTGAGGTATCACCTGACAGCCAGGTGAGTGCTGTGGCCTGATTCTGGCCCTTTGTTCCAGGCCGCCTCACTCTCTCCTCCTTTTGGAGTGTTTAGGGTGGGGACAGATGAAGAAATGTTTTTGGATCTTATTAGCCATAAGAACATAAGAATTGCCGCTGCTGGGTCAGACCAGTGGTCCATCGTGCCCAGTAGTCTGCTCCCAAAGATCAGTGCCCTAACTGAGACCAGCCCTACCATTTCAGTTCAGCAGGAACTTGTCTAACTTTGTCTTGAATCCCTGGAGGGTGTTTTCCCCTATAACAACCTCCGGAAGAGCGTTCCAGTTTTCTACCACTCTCTGGGTGAAGAACTTCCTTATGTTTGTACAGAATCGATCCCCTTTTAACTTTAGAGAGTGTCCTCTCGTTCTCCCTACCTTGGAGATTATGAACAGTCTGTCTTTATCTACTAAGTCTATCTTAAATGTTTCTATCATGTCCCTTCTCAGTCTCCTCTTTTCAAGGGAGAAGAGGCCCGGTTTCTCTAATCTCTCACTGTACGGCAACTCCTCCAGCCCCTTAACCATTTTAGTCGCTCTTCTCTGGACCCTTTCGAGTAATACTGTGTCCTCCTTCATGTACGATGACCAGTGCTGGATGTAGTATTCCAGGTGAGGGTGTACCATGGCATGATAACCTTCTCCAATCTGTTTGTGATCCTCTTCTTAATCAGTCCTAGTATTCTGTTCGCCCTTTTTGCCACACATTGCGCGGACAGCTTTATCTACTTGTCGACCAGTACTCCCAAGTCTCTTTCCTGGGGGGGTCTCTCCAAGTACCGCCCTGGACATCCTGTATTCGTGTATAAGATTTTTGTTACCGACATACATCACCTTACACTTATCCACGTTGAACCTCAATTGCCATATTGCGGACCATTTCTCAAGCGAGTTTGTCATGTTGCAGATCTTCGCAATCCTCTGAATAACTTAGTATCATCTGCAAGTTTAATCACCTCACTCGTAGTACCAATTTCCAGATAATTTATAAATATGTTGAAGAGCACAGGTCCAAGCAGCGAATCCACTCCACTGGTGACGCTTTTCCAGTCCGAGTATTGTCCATTTACACCCACTCTCTGTTTCCTATCCTTTAAGACAAATATCTCCAAACAGCCAGAATTCATTAACAGATTGCTAATCCCATATAAAACACTTAGATCGCAAAATCAGAATCTTTTTTTAATACCCTTACCACAACAAATAATTTATGAGACTACACGCTCCTCCACAATTATGGAACTCCATGCCCTCTCATCTCTGTGAAGAACCTTCTATGGACAGATTTAAATCGAATCTGAAGACCTTTCTATTCAAGGATGCGTTCAATTTATAAGCTTAATTTCATCTCCATCTCTTCAACTCAAACGTAATCTTCCCCTACCCTAGTGTATTAACCTTAAATGTCTTCTTATCCTATTCTCCTCTCTAACCCCTTGTAATCGAATGTATTTAATGCAAGCGATGTTCTGTCTGTTTGTCCGTCCTTTAAGTCTTAACGTTTGTTTTCTATTTTTTAATAATATAATTTTATTATTGTAGTCTGCCTAGAAGTTTCTATAGGCGGTATAACAAATTTTAATAAACTTGAAAGCTGGCAAATTGGGCAACAGTATCATAATGGGCGATTTCAGTTATCACATTAACGTATTCTCTTTGGTTGAGACTGTACGTGTCTTGGGAGTGACCCTTGATAGCAAGCTCTCCTTTTATCAGTTTGTTCCAAAAGCGTATGTTTTCAGTGTGGCCTTGCATATTCTTGTCCATGCCTTGCTTATCTAAAGGAAAGAAAGTTAACAAGAAAGAACATAATTTTCCCTTGCACCTTGATAGGATTCCGTATCCCCTTTGATGAAGGTGAAACACTAGCGTCCGGTTCCTTTTAGATGTTATTATTTTTTACGTCTAAAATCTTACGCTTAGGCCAGCCAAACTGTTTCAGCCTTATTACGCTGCGGTCTACTCAGAGCTCCTTTTTGCAGGTGCCTTCATTATGTCCACTTAGAAAAGAAAGCAAACACCTAAAAAGGTTCCGATCCCCTGAAATACCTCCCCGCATTTAAACGATGAGTCTCAGCTATAAAAAAGCGGCGGAGGAGGAGGAACACTATTTTTATTTTTTAAATTTCTATACCGTTTTATTCCAAAACGATTTACAAATAGTTACCTACATAAAATCTTATAAAATTCAGAACAAGGTAAGAACAAAACAAACAGATTCAATCCGTACATAAAATCAATTGCTCAGAGAAATGCCTCTACAAATAGTTGTGTTTTCAGCATTTTCAAATTTGACCAACCAGGCTATTCCACAACTTAACCCCTGCACATGTAAAAGTCATGGCATCTGTTTCCACTAATGGATAGAGTTGAGTTCATGTTTCCATTTGTTACTAGTTGATACGTGGATTGGTGTAAAATCAACCATTTCAATAGAAAGAGAGGAATGCCAACCAAAAGATTGAAAAATAAATTGAGGAGAAGGGGACCAAATTTGCATCTCATGGCCAAGCCACTTAACCCTTCATTGCCTTAGAGTTTGGCACTCTGGGGCAGAAAAATACCTGATATGGACCATCTGCATGCCTGAAAGCTAAGAAATTAAATAGAAAAATAAATACACAACAGTATGAGGAATCCTATGGTATGTCAAATGAAAACATTCTTCCCAATACCCATAAGGAAACAGGAGTTTCTGGAAGCGGCCACCGCTTTTTTGTGGCTTTGGCATTCAAGATGATGGTTACTGGAAGATTAAGTCATAAGGAACAGCAGTGGGATTTGATCTCACAACCTCTGGGTGCAGAGACAGTAGCTCTACCAGCAAGCCACACCTTTCTTCGGGATTCATGTCTCACTGGAACACATGAATGGAGAAATAGAAGGGACTTCGGCTCCAGTCCCCCTTACAGGAGTGCCCCCTTCAGCTAGCTGACCCCGCTCACTGTACTGGTGTTATGCTTTAGATGAGGTAAATCCTCCTTCAATTTGGAATCTTATTTTTCTTATGCTGGCGCTTTTCAGAAACTTGGTATCTAGCTCATCTTTTTTAATGCTGGTGAGATTCTGTGAATGCTAAATGGTGCATATAAGAGTGAGAGCTAAGACGCCGTGGCCATTTTAGACCTACACGGAGATAATGGGAGAGTGTGGCGCAGTGGTTAAAGCTGCAGCCTCAGGATGTGGGTTCAAACCCACGCTGCTCCTTGCGACCCAGGGCAAGTCACTTAATCCCCCCATGCCCCAGGTACATTAGAGAGATTGTGAGCCCTGCGAATGCTTGAGCATCTGAATAAATTCATGTAAACCATTCTGAATTCCCCTGGGAGAACAGTATAGAAAATAGAAAAAATAAAGTCTTTAAATGGTGAGTGTATTTTTATATATTTAGGTTTGAATTTACTGCTTAAGCTTCAGGGTGTACTGAAAATTTGTTGAATGTTTTAGGGGATGCTCCTTGAAACGCTGAATTCACATCGGAGCCCCATTCAGTGAATCAACTTTAAGATAAGTTTATTTATGGGTTATATACCGCAAAAATATTTTAAAAATTAAGATAATAAGTAAGTGGCCGAGGAGGAGGCTGGCTACGGTTTAACTTGAACTTTACATGAAATATGATGTTCAGGTGAGGTCACAGAATTGTATTTCAATGGTTCTTGAATGAATGAGAGAAATATTTATGGAAGAATTGAAGCAAGTGGAGAAAGTGGCAATTGTTGTTGATTTTGATATTTATTTGCCTTCACAAAGCAGAGCCGCATCTTCCGTTATGGGCAGTGGCTGATGGAGCCTTTAACTTTGGAATAAAAAATAGCAATGAGAAACTCTAACTTCTGCATTTTGTCTAAAGTACATTTTGCTAATATTTAATTTATAAATCATTCCCTGATGTATAAAAGTAACTGCTGGAAGGCGGCAGACAGGAATAGAACAGGAAAATAGAACGCTAAATGTTTACTAAAAGGACTCATTATAAGGCATCAGCCTTCTGAGTCTTTAATTGGTTGCTGGGAACTTTCAGGGTGCAGGAAGCAGAGACATTGTGGACGTTGGATCCTAAGTCAGGAGGAATATGGGCTCAGATGATCATGGCAGGGGGATTTCTGCTATCAGCTCAATTTGAAATGTTCTGACGCGTCTCCTTTAACTGTGACAAACGCTTACAGTAGGCGTCTGCCTCAGGATGGTTGGTTGTTGTTTTTTAGATTGGCTGGTTAGACAGCGGTAGGACGGCAGCCAGCACAAGCTCTCTCTAACACACCCCATGGCCTGATCTGGATGCTCTGCCCTGTCCAACTCCTGCCAGCCCCGGCCCCCCCCCCCCCGGTCATCTCATTGTTCTCCGACATATCCATTGCTCTATTTTAAACATATTCAGGAATGTTTAATTTGTTGATACAAAACCAGGCTCTTCTTAGGTCTTTATAGCAGTTCTGACCATTATCCATCACCATCAAAGTGTCTAAGAGACGAGACATCAGCCAGTACAGGTGAAATGTATTCAAATGCAGAAGTTAAACAAAATTTTATTTTATATATCATTTGAGGGCAACCTAGTAATTGATCGTATTCGTTTTACTGCTTAGGAAAACAAAATATGGGTTTTAGAATGAGCTTCATTGATTTATATGTTTGTATGTTAATATTTGTTAAAAAATAGGTGGATATAATTATTCCCAAAACAATTTATATCTGATGAGAGGACATCAAAACAAAATGTTTTAAAGAGTCTTAAGACTTGGTCTTATACCTGTTCCAAGTCCAGGCCTCTCTTTATTCCCTGATCATCTGTCCTCTATCAAATTCAGTGAAAACCCATCCTCCAGTGAAATCTGAGCAAGTAAAATGAAAAATCTCACTTTTTAGAATTCTTTTTCAAAACATGAAATTCAAGATGTCAATAAACTTATCTGCATCTCCATATTGAAGCCTAAATATTTGTATAATATTGCTGAAACAATACTTGAGCACCGGGAAGGGTAAGGCCCGTCTTTCTGTGGAGGCTAATGAGAAAAAGGTAATGGTGGGGGTGGGGCAATGGGCATCCCTCCTGCTGGGGGATGTCTCGGGAAGGGGTGGCAGCAGAAGGAATTGGGCAGAAGGAATTTAGGGGTTCTGGCAGGAGGGACTGGGCATCCCTCCTGCCATGGACATTCGGGGGTGGGGGACAGCTTCAGGGATTCCTTGCCATGGCCGCTAAATTGATCGCGACAGGGAGATTCCCTTGCCACGATTGGCTCAGTCTGTTTGAAATGTGGACCATCATTTTGCTGGCTTATATTTTAGACACCTATTGCAGCCCTAGGGAGATGCTTAGCATCGCCTAAGCTCACCTAGTGCCACTTCTGGGTGAAACCACACTCACGCCTAGCCTTGAGCGAGTTTAGGTGACCTTAAGTGCCTCCCTAGGTTCACGAAAATGTCTACAGTGTAGGGTGTTTAAAAAAACCAAACATGGCTAGACAGAGGTAGGACGCCTACCGTTGCCTATAATCTGAATGCCGTTTATAGAATTCTGCCAATAGCAACTTAACTTACATAGCATGCAACTAGAACATTCTTCTACTCAGAATACTGGTGACACAGTGGATCTCCTTCACATCTTTAGTCCTGGTCAATACTCAGTTTGTTCTGCCCTTTCGATATAGATGTTGCAGTTCCTTCAAAGCCAAAACCTCAACAGGTTGTCAGAACATTTTGGAATTTGAAAACCAAACTAGGTCTGAGCTCCAGCCTGACACACAGGGCCCGAGATACTTTGAAGTTAGATAATAAATCTTTGAAAGTGCCTCAAAACACCTGAAATTATTTATGACATGTTTAGCGAATCAAATATTAACATGACAGCCTGCAGAGCCAAGAATTGTCAGGCTGTCAAACATCCCCCTCCTTTGATAAATGAAGGACCTTTTCTAGGAGGGAAAACACATTTTCAGTTGCATCAAAATAGTTCTTTTTATTGAGTTTCATATTTTTATAACAACAATCATATTGAAATCAACAGTATCCATAACAATCCAAATACTTGAAGAAATGCTAAAAATAAAAACGAAACTGTTTATTAGTCCACAATAATGAGAGGAGTTTACAAAAAATCAGAGACTAATTCACTCCATCATTCTTTATAGGCAATTCAGAAACACAACCTGAAGTAGGCCTAAAATGCTAACTACAAGCTTTGCTCACTGTCACCACCTCTTTCTCGACAAGAAATCTAGATAACTGTGCAGAGTCAAAGAAAATGTATCTAGCTCCTTTAAAATTAATTTGGAAATCTTCATCCAGCGGTGGCTCCCAGTTTTAAGACCTGGGGTTTCAAAAGCAAAAATTGTGTCCTTTTTTTTGTGTTAATCGAGACACATCTGGGTATATCCTGATTTTTGGATTCAAAAACAGTACGTCTTTAAGAGCCAATCTCTATCTGAGTCTGAAGCTACCGTAATTGAACAAAAGGTGTAGCAACACTATCCCCGATGTGCGTCAAGTCCAGTACATCTGTTACTGGTTCTTGTTGATCCTCCGCAGTTTTCTTCTTTCCCATAGGAATATAATAAATTTTTGAAATGGGCAGAAAAGAAATTTGTGGGACTTTCACCTTTTAAACATGTCCAACGCTGAGACAGTAGGTGATTTAGGAAAATTAATCAAGCTTAAATTTGGCCATCATGTTATATTTTCCCACATTTCCAGCTTTAAAGTTAATATTGCCGTTCTCCTTTAGGAGCTGATTTTGTGCTCCCAGAACGTCCTGCATTTTCTCCTGTTCCAATGATTTATTCTCTCGTTTGCTCACTCTCTGTTGCAATATTAACGTCTCTGATAGCATCCCAGAACAATGGGTTGTTAACGTTTGCAATTGAATTCCCAGAGAAGATGGTAACGTTGAAATTGCTTCCCAGATGGAATTTAAATCAATAACTGGGGGCTTTTCCAGTGGAGCTACTGATTATTTAAATTTCAATTCTTTAAGTTTCACAGTACCTGAAGGTAAAATTACCCTCTGCAGTTGTGTTGTTGAAGCAGTTATATCCTCCGCACTTCGAGTTCGTCTTCTTCCTCTTCGCAGCTTCAGGAGGCAGCTGCTACACTCCCCTCACTCCCCGTGTCCCGAAACACTGGTCAGGGGAGTGGCTGTGCCAACGTTCTACACTCTTCCGGTGAGAGACTGTCCGCCTCGAGAGAAGTTTGAGGGCTCTCCAATATGCTTCCACTTCAAGCCGAGGCCTTCTTGTCCGCTCAATGAACGCATCCATCGGGCCAGGTAATTGTGGTTGTGACCCGGGTTCCGAGGGTCGTTTTACCATGAAAAATAGTGAAAGGCTCGATACCGTTCTGCCGAACACCTTCAGGCCGCCATGTTGATCGGTTCTTATGCAGACCATAGACTCTTACTCATGTATCCTCACTTTGTCTGCCCTCCATGCTTCTTTGGTGTCTCTCATCCTAAACATAAACTGTCTTCCTGACTGAGGATGTCTCCTCACATGAGAGGACTGGAGGCAATCTCCTGGTTATTCACCTTTGTTGGGGGAGAGGGGTATTCTTTTGCTTATCAAAGCTCTGGACACACAACTTGTATTAGATGGAATATCACTGGTTAGGGAACCTTTTGTGAAGCATTTTGGAATATCCCAGATCCCCAGAACATCTGGGCTTTTTCCAAGAATGTCTGTATTCTCTGCGTATTCCCACCATCTTAAATCATATGGACATTAGTGCTTTCAAGGATAATTATTATAACTCCATTTTCTTGCAAATATACTGTTTGTTACATTGCCAGAAGGGAAGTTGGAAAGGCTGCCATTTGAATCCAGAGTTCTCCTCTTCCTGTTACAAAATAACATTCGGTATGCTTCCGAGTTACTTAAACTCCCATTTTAATCTGAGTTATACAAACAAGAGTTCTCGAAGATTCCATCTGTTCGCTCATCTCTCAGTTCAATTTTGCCAGTATAAAAGGTTTTGTGAAAGAATCTTTGCCTTTCAGGCAGCCAAACTAAATATTTGGCTTGTCTGGTGTGTGTCAGTGGCCTCTTCTTACCTGGATTTTAGAAAACAGATAAAAACTCAATTATTTAATGGGCTAGGGCCTTAATACTTTTTTAATATCTTTATTCTGCTATGTAAAATTCTCGCAATTCTTTATAATGTATTTTATAATTTATGTTTTTCTTCTTTAGTAGCTTTTAATTGCTGTTTTTTATATAACTTGTACTGCTTGTATCTTATCCGATTGTTGTGAACCGCTTAGAACTCTCAGGTATGGCGGTATATAAAAACAAATTGATTATTATTCATGAGTCATGCTCTGCATGCTTTCCCTACTTGCTTTCCTCTCATTTAACGATATGTGTATAGCTAGTCCAGATTTTTCTCAACTACTAGAGGTTTAGAGCAGCTTAGAAAGAATGCTGATCTCCATTTATAAGCAGGGCACCGCTCTTCTTTTTTAAGATGGGGGTGGGGAGGTGTCAGTAAGGGGACTTTTCAACACAGCAGGGAAAGTCTTTACTCTCTACCTGCTGCCTCCCCCCCCCATACACGCAATTACCAGTATGTAAAAAAAAAAAAAAAATCAAAATACCGCAGGATAAAACAATGCAACATATTAAACCAAATAGTTTTCTGGGAAAGTGCTCATCTTCTAGTACAATAGAAATGATTGCTAGTAGTAGAAAAGGTAATCCCTCCCCTCTCAGAGCTCATTCAGAAGGAGACGTTGACTCCCTCACATAAGAAAGAGACATGCATCCATTACAGGATATGTTTGCTTAAAAAGCCCTGCCATCTGAGCCCTCCTGGAGCCGTTCTGATTTCTGATGTCAGAGATGACTTGTGGCATCACTGCATTTTAATGCCTGAGACTGAGGGATTCGGCTGGAGCCTTAAGCTTCGAGATACAGAAATTGATCAGCTTGTGTTAGCGTTCTTCTCTAGTTATGGCATTCTGGCTTCATATCAGAAAGAACTAACATTAATCACAGCAGTTGATCATTATTATTGATCCAGATGTCATTTGAAGGAATAGATGCCAGAGCACCACAGAAGACGCTTCACCATCTCAAGCCACCAATGAAAGGCTGAGCAGGTTCAGCTGAACTTCTAAAAATAGCAGTATCCATAGTGTACTGTGACAGCCACTTTAATTAGTCTGCTCTTTCTGCAGCACTGCAAAGAGAGGCACAGCCCATCCCCAGACGCACACAGAGACAACTGAAAAGGCCATGATCTCTCTTGAGGACTCCCCTCATGCACGAGAGGCTCAGAACATGGATCCACTGACCACCCAAAGGGATCTTATATACATCCGAGCAAATGAGGAAATGCATGCTACTAGGGCACCCATGTCACACTGCCACTGGACTGGGATGACTTTCCATCAGAGTTCCTGTAATGTGCATGACATATACTAAATGCATTGAGACCCAGCAGGAACCTTTTAGCTCATGAATCATGTGGGTCACTAATGCTTTGCAACTTGCTCTAGTTGTTCATTGGCTCTTTCAACTGAACTAGTTTGTCTGCTTCTCGAACTTTATGGCATACAAATGACCCTGCAGATCTCCCATGTACAAGAACAAGACCCCTCTTAGGTGGACTCACACAGTAAAGCATTACTTTTGCCAGAAAAAATGAGTTGAAATCAAATGCAGATATTTCGGCTGGATTTGGAGAAAGCCAGGAGGAGTGTGATGCATCAGTTGAGCAAGTCTTCTCCAGGTTTATGAATTACAGCATAAGGACTGCACAGAGTCAGGAATTTAAAGAAAGAATAGTGCAAAAAAAGAAAACCAGTGATTTGCCCAGTGAGGAAGAAGTTCAGAGGAGCTGCAGGGTGAAGGCGTCTGAAAGCCAGTAAAATCTTGCTACTAGTTCAGATTCTGCAGGTACTTATGACCTGGACTGCCCACTATTGGAAGCAGGATACTGATCTAAATGGACCAATGGTCTGACCCAGAGACACCTATAGTTCCACTCTTCAAAGCTAGTTAAATGGCCAGGAGAAGTTCCTGGCCTTATAAATGGCTTATTTGGGACTCTCCAGGGACATTCAGGTGGTATTTGACCAGTTAATGCTGCTAACTGGCCATCCCCTAACCAGCAAGGTTAGAGGTGAGCCATGGCCAGGGCACTGATGGAGCTAGTGATCGCATAAAGTCCCAACTTAATTTGGGTGTAGGTCCGAATCGGTTGGTGCCCGGTTAACTTCGGGGGGACCACTGAGATGCAAATGTTCAGTGCTCGGAACCATGCATGCCCTGCGTTTATGTGTATTAGGAAATACAACTTATATTCTTGTACAGTGAAAGGACTGACTTTCCCGTGGATTGGAGTAAAGAATAATCTAAATCAAAGAATTTGACAGAGGTATGATCATATCCACTTTGGATCTCCCGGAGGAGAAGGTGCCATCTTCTAAATCTGCCACATGTCCATTTTTGAATATGCTGGATACATTTGTTTGTTTATTGATCTATCTGAACTTTTGATATACCACCATTCAGACAAAAGTAGCCATCCTTAAAATCCTGGGGACCCCCCATCCCTCTCCAAATTGAACAAAGGAAGGGACTGAGTAGGATAATGTCAGTACTGAGCATGACCATGGCAGGAGCAGAGAGGAATTAAGAAACTGGGAGGCAGCTTCAGAATTTAATTCTGCTGTTCAGGGTAATCTCACTGCAGTGCTCTGACGTAGCTATTTCGGTTTCAAATTAGACAGTACGACTCCAGGTAAAAGAGAGCTGCAGTAACATAAATGCTTGATTATTCAAGCATGGATCAATATTTCAGGGCTTTCTGGTCAAGGAATGGTCTGAGGGACATTTTAATAAGAGTAGAGGTATGAGAAGCTGAAGGAACTGTCTCTTTAATTAGGGGGAAGGGGGAGGTTAGTGAGTTTAGACACATTTTCTGCATCCTAATCTAGTCGGTGATTGTCCCTGAAGCTGAAATTGAGAGTTCCGATTGTGTTGGGGCCTGTGGAACTCCATAGGACAAGGGCTGAACTGAGGGCAAGAGAAGAATTGTGGAACATTGGAGATGTTTCTGGGTACCTTCCAAAAAGAAGAAAAGAGAATGATCAACCAAATCAAAAGCCACTTGGATCAGAAGGACCTTCAACCCACAGTCCAGATGGCATAAAATCTCATTTAGCATGGCTATCAGAAAAGGTCTCCTCTCCCAGCTGGCTGTGGGGAGAACTTCCCTCTCCTTTAATCGGCACATCAAGTGACAGTAGTATTCTGCATTAACCGTTTGGCCTCTTGGAAGATAGTCACTCACTACAACACCTTCCTGATACCAAAACACTGTGGCCATGACCTTTCTTGCAGACGTTAAGGTCTTGAATTTTCTTGGCCTTGGAGTATCCGACTGCTACCATTGCAAGGATTGTTATTTTAACTCAGCATCATAGTGGTAAAACCATGTTTCATTCCAAAACGTTGGCACCAGCTCACTGAAAAAGCTGCAAAATCAACATGGAAGTGTCCACTTGACATTCAAACATGTTAAGGAAAGTGAGATCCTGCTTTTGTCAACAACACTTTGCTGTCCTCGTACAATCCATCATTCTTTCCAGACTGGATGTACTGTAATTCCATCTACTTAAGCCTTACAAAGAAAAGCCTTCATAGACTTCAACGGATTCAGAACACCGCGGCTAAACTGATCTTTGCAAAAAGCAAATTTGACCACGTCTCCCCGCTTATGTCTAAGCTTCACTGGCTCCCAGTAATCCTTAGGGTCCACTACAAATGCACCTGCCTAACCTTCAAATCTCTGCACGGCATCCTTCCTCCCTTTTTTCCACTATCCTGGAACTCCTCGAATCCCAACACCACCAGATCCATTCAAAAATTCAAACTATCCTTCCCCTCTCTAAAAGGCATATCCCATTCAGGAAAATTAGGGACGTCCATCGTCTTCAGGATCACCGAACTGTGGAACAGCTTTACTGCCCCGCTTCGGAGTCTAGGCTCCCTCCAACTCTTCCGGAAACATTTGAAAACTTGGCTTTACTCTAAAATATAATTGTCCTCTCCCTATTCAATATACTATGTCCCTCTTAACCTTCTCTTTACTATGTACTTCTCTTTCATTGGAGTTCCTTCTATATCTATTCCTGTAAACCAGTGGTCTCCAACTCAAACCCTTTGCAGGGCCACATTTTGAATTTGTCGGTACTTGGAGGGCCTCAGAAAAAATAGTTAATGTCTTATTAAAGAAATGACAATTTTGCATGAGGTAAAACTCTTTATAGTTTATAAAGCTTTCCTTTTGGCTAAGTCTTAATAATAATATTGTCATTTATAGCTAAAGAGACATTTGATCAAGAAACTGTTTTATTTTACTTTTGTGATTATGATAAACATATCGAGGGCCTCGAAATAGTACCTGGCGAGCCGCATGTGGCCCCCGGGCCGCGAGTTTGAGACCCCTGCTGTAAACTGTGTCGAGCTCTACTTCTGTGGAGATGATGCGGTATACAAACTTAAGGTTTAGTTTTGGCAAAATGATGGATGTTGGGGATTCAGAGCATAGACTATCCACCCTCCTCCTCTGACTGTTTTCAGTTTCCAAACCTTAAAAAGAGTTTGAAAGGGTAACAATTTTTGAGTGATTGCAGTATTCCAGTGACTACACATCAGAAACTTCAGACATGATGTGCCAAGTGTGAGGAATAAGTTTCATGTCATTCCCTTCTTAGATGGGCTGAGAACTTTTCAGCAGCCTCTTGAAATGAGCAACAGAGGCATTATTAAGCCTATACCCATGAATTAGAGGGTGCACAATTGATTCCATGCATTTTTATGTCGTGTGCATGGGGAGCCTCAAAAAATGAATAAAAAGGTCAAATGAATTCAAAGTGCTCAGAAATCAGGAGAATGCCATTTTAAAAGAGCTGCAGTGTAGTTACTTACCTGTAACGTAGGTTCTCCGTGGACAGCAGGCAGTTTTCTCCTTCCTTACCACAGACTTCCTAATTAGCTTACTGCTTCTGATGAAGTGCACGTTGGACTTGAAGAGCTCCTGGTCTATAAGGTGCCACCTGCCTCTGTCAGACTAACACAGCCACTGCTTTTAAAATAATTAGCTTGCTAGTTTACTCAATCTCCTTTTGCTTTGTTTCCCATTATTATTCATTGAGATTGTTCTCTAAGATGGACATGCTATTGGATAGGCAGAATAGGAAACCAATAGATTAATCACAGTGGATTATGTTGCACAAATTAAATTTTGAGTTGCTGTATTTCTTTCTTTTTGGATGATGAATTGTATTTGGGGTTAATTGACATCATATTCAGCTACTAGAAAGGCATTTATTCTCTCTCTGTATTCCTCCCCCACATCCTGCAGCAAGGTTGGCCAGGCTCTGACAGTCTCTCCCTTTCTCAGGAGGGTGTATCTCTCATTACCATCTACTCTGTGTCAGCAGTTCTGAGATTCTAATGCGCAGCAGGGGAGGGGATGAGGTTCTGGGGTTCCTGGGTTCTTAGTGTACTTAGCCTTCAGTGGAAGCACACAGAAAAGGTAATGATGCATAAGATGTCATCGTTCAAATACCTTTCATGAATCTTTTATGGAGGAAAAATGAATCCAAACACAGCACTGAAAACACATGTTTATATCATCTACAATTAGTCCAAAATATCTCTATAAAACTAATAACCAGAAAAAAGAAATATGATCACATCAGCTCACTGGTTATCTATTAACCACTGCTTAACATTTAAGATTTGGCTTTTGGTCTTTAAGACATAATCGACTTGATCTCCTTCCTAACCTAGATAACTATTTGATACCATACTTACCTTCCCCCACACTTCACTCCCTCCCTCCCAATACCACCTGTAACTATCAATTATGTAGTTCCATTTTCTTACTTCAACCTGACTCTATCCCTCTTTCTTAAAATGATTCCATTACCTTAATGAAGTGTAAACCACATAGATGTTCCTGACAATGTGGTATATGAAACATTAAATAAACTTTGTGATGTAGGGGTGCAGTTGGAGCACTCTGGTTCTGCTCTCAGGCTGAGATTAATACATTGCCCACAGGCAGAAGTCCTGGAGTAGCCAGACAGCTCCTATGAGGTGAGGAGTGGCCTAGTGGTAGATCTATTGCAGTGGCTCTTTGGATACGGTACTCATCTTTAGAAAGCATGCACATTAGTCTCAGCTTATGGGGAAAACACACAGTTTGCTAACAGCTCATCCAATGACGTGGGATATCTTGTTGGCTTTTCCTACATTTGTGGATCTAGCAAGGCTCATATCTGATCTGAAGAGGAATGGAACAGAATGACAGGACAGTGGAAGAATCTGATTGCTGGTGGGTTTATTTATTTCGGAGGATTTACTACTAATAATTTCTATAGTGCTTTAAAAAGCAGAATGGTTTACATTAATTTATTCAGGTACTCAAGCGTTTTTCCCTTTCTGTCCCGGAGGATCTGGGGCTATGGTTTTAGCCTCCTTTCATCAAGCCACGTTAGAGATTTGTGGTAAAAGCTCTGATGCTCATAGGAATTCTATACATGTCCCAGCCTTTCCCACAGCAACTGCTGATAAAATACCATAACATGGCTTGATAAAAGGAGGCCTTTCTTAGCCAATTTACTTATTAAGGACTCCTTTTACAAAGCCTAACTTTCAATGGCTCTTATAGAATTTCCCCCTTTGGGCCTAACTGAAGACCTCTGAAGTCAAATGTCAGCCAATAAACAAACATCCTTGGCACAAAGCCTGTGATTCAAGGTCCTCTCTTCACAACCAAGATTGTCGTGTTTGGGGCGTTTTTGTTTGGCTGGAGAACATTTGTGGAGGCATTTGGGGCTCTTTTTCCCCTGATGCAGCGGCTGGACCCCATCAGGAGTCAATTTTGAAACAGCACCCAGGAGAGCGCTATTGGAGCAGATAAGTACTGCAGAATTGGAACTTGTTTTTATCAGCAACCGCTGTGGGAAAAGCTCGGACATGTATAGAATTCCTAGATCATGAATGCATTGTTATGGGTGAAGACGATTAGGATGCTCTACATATGTCTTTTGTGGAGTTTCTTCAGCCTGTTTTACGATCCCCGTCGGGGTTCAATAGGATTTGCCTCTTTGGACCTGAGGCTTTTCCTCCACTTTTTCACTGAATGCTTCTGTTATGATTGAATAGTGGTGTTTTAGGGAGAATTCTTGTACCAATATTACAAAATGCAAAAATCAAATATCCAACCTGTACAGATAACATGAGATTATATTGGGCTGTGTTATAGTTTAAAGATCTCATAAAATTTCTTGATATTATTTTCCTAGATTCTCACCACTGTAACTTTTTATAATAATCTGTGAAAAATGGATTCTAATATTTTTACATAAGCTGTTTTAATACCTTTCTTCAATATTTTTAATACTTTAGAGATTTTATGAACTAAGCAATTTTAATTAAATATTGATTAATCCATATTAAATCCTCTGAAAAAGTATTCGAGTCTTGTTAAATAATAAAATCATTTTATTAAAGCATTGGCAGCTCTGTGTGCTATTTGAGGAAGAGCAAATCCAGCAGCAGACCTGCTTCCTGTGCCCTGCTCTCTGAAAAATGGTTTCAGAAGTTTGCAGTGTAATTTGGAAAGCAATAGAACTAGAGGATAGGAATTGTAGTTGTGAACAGGAAAATGGAAGGGTAGAAGCGGGAAATAGGTGTCCAGGGAATGGAAGGTGGATGCCTAGAATGCCCTTCCAGCGGAGGTAGTGGGAGCAGAAACAGTGATGCATGGGATTGACACAGAAGATCCCCAAAGAAATGGCTGTCACACTTCAAACAAGGGCAGGGAAAGCTCTAGCCATCTTACCTGTCTTTAAGAGTAAAAAGCAGAAGAAGGGAGGCATTGATGCCCCTATATAGGTCATTGGTGAGACTGCATTTGGAGTAGTGCGTTCAGTTTTGGAGACCATATCTGGTGAAGGATATAAAAAGACTTGAAGCGGTCCAGAGGAAGGCGACAAAAACGGTAAAGGGTTTGAACAAAAAGAAGTATGAGAAGAGACTGGAAGACCTAAATACTCTGGAGAAGAAGAGGGACAGGGGAGATATAAGAACATAAGAATAACCTTATTGGGTCAGACCAATAGAAACAGAGTATGACGGCAGATAACGGCCGGCGGCCCAACAAGTCTGCCTACTCAAGAATAGCCCTCCCTCCCTGGGGTATCCATTTTTTAAGCATAACTCTGTGGTTCCCCTACCTGTTTGTCCCATCGATTTTTGAAGTCGATCACGCTACTGGCCTCGACCACCTGGTGTGGAAGACCATTCCATTGATCAATCACCCGCTCGGTAAAGAAGTATTTCCTGGTGTCTCCATGCAATCTTCCCCCCATGAGTTTCAGCGGATGCCCTCTTGTCGCTGTGGGACCCTTTAGAAAAAAGATTTCTTCCTCCACTTCAATTCGTCCCGTGACATATTTGAATGTTTCTATCATGTTCCCCCTTTCTCTGCGCTTCTCGAGAGAATATAAGCGCAGCCTGGACAGACGTTCTTCATATGGGATGTCTTTAAGTCCTGATACCATCCTAGTGGCCATTCTCTGGATCGACTCCATCCTCTTCACATCCTTCCGATAATGCGGCCTCCAAAACTGGACACAGTACTCCAGATGGGGTCTCACCATGGCCATGTATAGCGGCATTATGACTTCAGGCTTTCGGCTGATATAGCTCCTTCTGATGCACCCCAGCATTTGTCTGGCCTTTGCTGAAGCTTTCTCCACCTGATTGGCAGCCTTCATATCTTCCCTAATGAGGACTCCCAGGTCCCTTTCTGCAGTAGTTCTTGTTAAGTTTTTTTTTTTTTTTTTTTGTAAGTTCTTGTTGTAATACATCTTGGATAATTCTTTTGTAATCTGCCTTGAACTGCAAGGTAATGGCGGAATAGAAATCCCTAATGTAATGTAACTATTTTTTCTGAGGCCCTCCAAGTACCTACAAATCCAAAATGTGGCTCTGCAAAGGGTTTGAGTTTGAGACCACTGCGTTAGAGCATTCACAGCTACAGAGAGAGCTTTCTCCCTTCCCCCTCGCCAGGTTGAGGAGGTGTGGCTTGGAGTGAGAGCCACAGGGGAGGAGGGGCAGGGAGAGCCTCAGAGAAAGCAGTGCTTGTCTCCCCAGCTGAACTCTGATGAGGAAAGAGACTGGGAAATGGTGGACGCTTCAGGGGTGCATTCCACTACAGCTGAGAGGAAGCAGTGGATACTTGTGAGCCTTTTGTTCCAGAATTGAGAATGGAAGCCAAGGACACAAGCGTTGTGAGTTTTTGTTTTTTGATTATTACATTTTGCCAGGAAGTTTTTGGCTCTGCTTTATTTTTGTTTGACCTACCAGTGTTAAATTGTATGTGTTGCGAAGAAGGATTTAAGCCTTGAACTCGTATTTCAAAGTACATTTGCTCTGCTAAGCCCTGCTGGAGGCTTCTCAGCCAGTGATAAGGCTGAACTGGGAAACGTCCATTTGAATGTGCTTTCTACTGTATGCATTCGCTGTGGAAATATAAGAGTTGGTGAACTAACCTGCTTACAAGCTCTCCTGGGGTCTTGCCCAGTAAAAAGGAAGAATCTATCTAGAAGATTCCTTTTGTCTTTTGAAAACTATTTTGCTCCTTTTGTAATATAAGAGTAATGCTATTGCAATTCTAGCAGTACTATGTTGGTGAAGAGAACTGGTAAAGTGAAGACTAAAAGCCCAGACAGTGTTTTGTGGTTTTGTTTTGAGCTAGAGCCAGACTATATAGTTGGTGAAGCCAGTGTGGCCAGGTTGGCTCAGAGCTTTGGCTGTATTGAAAAGTTATTGTCACCTGTTGACCAGGGGTCAGAAATAAAAGTACAAATTTTGGTGCATTCCTGGGTATGTGTTTTCCTTGCCTGGTGCCTAGAGAAGAGCCTGAAGGATTCCTTGGTAGGAAGGAACATACCAAGTCTGTATCTGTCATAGAAAGCCCGGTTTGCTGCGTCTTATCAGGAACTGCGGTTGCGACAGGGGTTATAGTAGTCGAATACTATCGTATTGAGAGGGACGACTCCTCCAAGTTGACGGTTATAGAGAAATCAAATGGATGCCATATTTGCAATCTCTCCCCACGCTTCAGAGGTGTAATTTCCTTACTGTGAGCTGTATTGTTAGTGATTTTTCTTTTTGGGGGTATCAGGGAGGGGGTTTGGATATGGGATAGGTGATGTTGTTCCATATCTGTATAATAATTGCATAATGCATTTTGACTTCTCTGTATTGGCACTTACTATGTTGCTTTCTTTAACATAAAGTACCAGAGTCATTCATCACCAGCTGTGAGAGGGCTTCTTTGGTTGTAAATTCAGTTAAAAGTTCTTGTGTGCATCCTTCAGCTACTAAAGGGTGACTTTCCTAAGCATTTAATCTCATGCATGCCTTGCATTTGAGCCAGAAGAAAAATCTGGCTCTCCCCCTTCAGCAAACGGGCTTTAGATTCTGTTTTCAGAAGAATTGGAAAGGAAGTTGATTGCCTTTTCAAAAAGCAGTTAATATGTGGCTTTTCCTGCAGTATTTCTCCAGAATGATCTGGAACTATGGGAAGAGGATATGAACTGTATGACTGTCTTCTATTGTTTCATACTGTGGATTAAGTTTAAAATTGATGTCTGTCACCATGAGCCTCTGGGACCATGATGTCTCACTAAATGGAAATAAATCAAAAAATGGCAAACTACTTTTTTTTTTTATTTCAGAAAACTAAATCTCTTCAGAGACAAGAGCAACAAAATAGAGAGGGTTATTGTAGAAGCTTTGTGACTCCCATGTGGGGAGCTAAAAACCATTTTAGAAAGGCACTATTTACATGTTGAGATCAGGACTGAAATCGATGTCTGTATTCCCTAGTTCAAGTATGAGGAAAAAGTTCCACTGTAGCTGTTCTACTGCTCAATAGAGGAATGGCCTAGTGGCTAAAGCACCTGAGGTTGTGTGTTTGATCCCCACTGCAGCTCCTTATCACTCTGGGAAAGTTACTTAACACGATCTCCTGTCTCGACCACCTCTGCCAGACCAATCTCCCAATAGAGGTGTCTGGTTTTTAGAAGTGCCCATTTCTACCAGAATTTTACATATTTAAGTTTGTAAAATAGGACTACCCCCCATGGAAACAGAAGCACTTCCACGTGAAGGAAATCGCTGCTAGGAAGAAGTTTTCCCAGTAGTGGTGTTGGATATTTTATCCTGGCAGAAATTTTTGAGGGACCACATTAGTTTGGTACTTTTGGTTTTTCATTATAGTCAATACCGGCAAACTCCTACAGGCATTTTAGAAAAAGTTCTAAGTCAGCAAATCCTTTTTCAAAATACCTTCAGAGCTGAGCACATTTTGTCCTGGAAGAGAGAGAGATGAGAGATGTCCCCGACATTCAAACCAAGAGAGAAATGTCCTGATAATCCCATATTACAATAAATAAAGAAGACATTTGAATTCAGTGAGCTGAAAATCAGTCCCACCTATTTAACTTCCCATTTTATCAAGCTGCGGCAGTAAAAGCTCCAACGCTCCTATGAGGAAGAAGCGGCCTAGAGGTTAGAACTAAAGCCTCATCACCCTGAAGTTATGGGTTCAAATCCCTTGGGCAAGTCACTTGAACCTCAGTTGCCCCAGGTACATTAGATAGATTGTGGGCCTCCCAGGACAGAGAGGGAAAATGCTCGAGTAGCTGACTATAAACCTCTTAGGTGGTGTATAAATACATAAAAAGTTAGATTCCTTTTACACAGAAACAGCCAGAGCTTCCTATTTTAGTAGCTGTGGTCCATCTTTACCCCATGGAGTTATTAATAGCCAATCAGATGAGTTCTGCATCCTGTTCTCATCTCCTAACATCTACTGTTTCACTACGATAGAACAATTTAATTATCTGCTAAACAAACATGTTTGCAGGTATTGACTTTTGCTATAATCAGAGGGAAACTGGATTCACTTTGGTCAATATTAGATTTGGAAGTCAATAAACCATTTACTAGTCCCTAATGGGCTCTTTGTGTAGCCCAGGTAATAGAAGCGAACATGTGAGAATCTTAGAACTGGACTAGCAGGGCAGGTCCAAGGTGGGGAGTCTCAATGCTCACTTCTAGGGCGATGGCTCAGGGACACAACTGTCAATCCAACTAGAATTTAGATTAGTAATTGCCAAAACCCTGCCTTCTGAGTTCTTCAGTTGGTGGCTCTCAGGACATTTATACTATATAAATAGCATAAAAATAACGTCTGTCCCACTTTTCAAGGGGACGACCAGCATTTCTTGAAAGTACAGAATTTCCAACTCACCATAAAAATAATCTTAGCACTTTTATCATCTCATCCGTTATTGCTGCCTTCAGAGTATGAGAAACAGCAGGAGACTGGAGAACATAAGAATTGCCACTGCTGGGTCAGACCAGTGGTCCATCCTGCCCGGCAGTCCACTCACGCAGCGGCCCCCAGGTCAAAGACCAGTGCTCTAAATGAGTCCAGCCTCACTTGCGTACGTCCCAGCAGCTTAGTCTTGAAACCCTAGAGGGTGTTTTCTCTTACAACAGACTCCGGAAGAGCGTTCCAGCTCTCCACCACTCTCTGGGTAAAGAAGAACTTCCTTACGTTTGTGCGGAATCTATCCCCTTTCAACTTTAGAGAATGCTCTCTCGTTCTCCCTACCTTGGAGAGTGTGAACAGTCTGTCTTTCTCTACTAAGTCTATTCCCTTCAGTATTTTGAATGTTTTGATCATGTCTCCTCTCAGTTTCCTTTTTTCAAGGGAGAAGAGGCCCAGTTTCTCCAATCTCTCACTGTATGGCAACTCCTCCAGCCCCTTAACCATTTTAGTTGCTCTTCTCTGGACCCTTTTGAGTAGTACCGTGTCCTTCTTCATGTACGACGACCAGTGCTGGACGCAGTACTCCAGGTGAGGATGCACCATGACCAGATACAGTGGCATGATAACCTTCTCTGATCTGTTTGTGATCCCCTTCTTTATCATTCCTAGCATTCTGCTTGCCCTTTTCGCCGCCACCGCACATTGCGCGGATGGCTTCATCGACTTGACGATCAGAACTCCCAAGTCCCTTTCCTGGGAGGTCTCTCCAAGTACCGCCCTGGACCTTCTGTACTCGTGCATGAGATTTTTGTTACCGACATGCATCACTTTACACTTATCCACGTTGAACCTCATCTGTCATGTCAATGCCCATTCCTCAAGCCAGATTATGTCACGTTGCAGATCTCTGAATAACTTCATATCATCGGCAAATTTAATCACCTCACTTGTACCTATGTCCAGATCGTTTATAAAGAAAGAGGAGATATGTTTGAGTCATTGTCACATTTTCTATTGCCCATCATATAATGCTCTACCCTACCAAGTCACCTCCTGTGGTATAATATACAGCCTCCAGTGTGCAAAATCCCACCGTTACCATGCTACAAATTCACATGCCAAGTCCACCATGCTACGTTCTACCATGTTAAATGGCATACTGTTGTATTTAATATACCGCCCAAAAAACCTAAGCGGTTTACATAAAACCAAACTTTTATACAAAAGTCTGAATAAGGAAAAACAACATAGCGAAAATGAACATAATGTAAAACTACAATGGATATCAACGGTGGGTTTTGGAGGGTACACCATACAATATAAGCAAGTTATTGTGACATCTCTACCTGGGACTTTTACTGTGAAATTCAGTGCAGAACTTAGACTATCCCTTGTGCTATGCTTAGCTGTGTGAACAGTTTGCTAAGAATGGTGGCTGCCTATTGGAAAACTTGTTTTTGTCCGTTTTCATGTGGACGTATTTATATTCGAGAATGGCCCAAAAAGATAAGATGTACTAAGGACCAAAGCGTCTTCCTTTACCGGATTTCTGGCCATCTTTCAAAACATGCTATCAAATGCCCCTCCATGTGTACAATACACAAATTAGCATGATGAGCTGCAAACCCACTGTGGTAACAGTTGACATGCTTATGTGGTAGTGCGTAACACACTTGATAGTTATCCACTAAGGGGCTTTTTTGTAAACACGAGACAAAGACCCTCCAATGGGACAGTCTGAAATGTCTAATGTTATAAGGTGGAGAAGACAACAGTTAAACTAATGTAGAGAAACAGGTTTACACAAAACCTATTTATATTATGGGTATTTAACTTGAAATGACTAGAAATTCTCACGCCAATTAAATGCTTACCTGAAAGAGCCACTCTTTAAGTTAATTGGAGACAATTAAGTGCTGACCTCATTCCATGAAAGCTAGCAGTGACTTAATTATCTGTAATCCCATTGTGTTAGATATCAACAAAAGCAAACCAAGCCAGTATAGGAGCCATTTAAGTATAGAATCAGTGGTGGGAGAGACTAAATAAAATAACAGCATATGCCTTAATTAGGGATAGCCCAAATCTAACTTATGATTCTTCCTCCTTTTCATCGGATATGTCAAAGACAGGCGACAGTGAGAGGCTGGAACATATTGAGCCCATTAAATGGAAAAATCCAGCTCAACATGGCCACATTGTGCATAAAAAGATACAGCAAATCTCAGGGACAAACACCGGTTCTTTCAGTCATAAAACAAAACAGTAATGTAAAGCGTCTCCCATAAGGTCTCACCCAGAGCATAACAGCATAAGTCTAACCCCATACACAGCCCCAAAGGTGGGTGAAACATGGCCATGTTGCACAATTTTTACCCTTCATCCTTGTGATCTACTTAGGAATGAATTTACACAAAGAAAGTGAATGAAAGTATTCTCCTAGTAGCTCTTTAGTGCTGAAAACATCCTCAATCATTCCCTCTTAAGGAATTTTGTGCAAAGCCCCATCAGGCACTTTGACTTTTTGGGCACTTAAAATGGCCGATTTTCAGTTCTATTTTATTGGAACTTCTACTTACAACCATGGACATTTCAATATATGGGGGCAACTGTCTTTTACCCCACAAATACCCGTGGTGGCCCAAAAGGGTTTCTTTATTCTATGACATAATTTCTTTGATGATTCAACCATGTCGACCCTTCCCATGTATTTCTTATTTCCCACTTGGATTATTGCAATGCACTTAAACTTGAAGAGATTACAAAGCTTATAGGATTCCTCGGTAGAGCAAAGCAATTTGACCACATACTTCCCCTCCTGATACAGAAACATTGGTTCGCTATTTGTTCTTGGATTCAATTTAAGATTTTAATTCTGACCTTCATGGCCTTATGTTCCGGTCGCTCCTCTTATATTTCTTCCCTGACAACTCCTTATTCACTGTATTGACATTATGCTCACTAATTGATCACCATTTAGTATTACCCCTGCCCACCGACCCCGCTGTAAAGCCCAGTTACAATCTTCACAGCATTTCATCTTCTCTTGCATTCTGGAATTCTTTACCTCCACACCTATGATCAGAATTAAAATTTATGTGTCTTTTAGAGCTTTCCGCAAAACATATCTTATTCAAAAAGCCTATGCAGAGCCTAGCAGGGAATTTGTATAAATTCCGCGTTTACCTCTGACCATAGTACTATGATGTAATGTTGAGTGAAAGGGATATTGTTCACCCTCTCCAAGGTGAAGAGAACAAGAGGGCACTCGCTAAAGTTAGAAGGGAAAAGATTTCTTACAAATGTAATGAAGTTCTTCACCTAGAGTGTGTAAAAATCTGGAACGCTATTCAGAGGCTGTTTTAGGGAAAAGCACCCTTCAGGGATTCAAGACAGTGTAATTACTTACCTGTAACGTAGGTTCTCCGTGGACAGCAGGATAGTCAGTCACATATGTGTGTTGTCCCAACAGCTCCCAATTTGCGGATAAGCTCTCCAATAGCTCAGAGAGATTTTTTTTTTTTTTCTCTGAGGTAAGTTGCCTGGATAGGGCATTGAATGGAGTTGGTGAACTCCCACATGTGGCAAGCTTCCTTGCATAGCGAGGTTGACCCTGTCCCTCCCTGCTTGTTGATGTAGTGCATGGCCACCTGGTTTTCTGTTTGGGTGAGGACTGCCCTGCCTGTTTGACGGTTTTGAGGGCATTCCCTATGGCCCTGAGCTCCAGAAGGTAGATATGGAGTGAGGACGCCTGTGCGAGGATCGAGATGGTGTGTCCCCCTTCCATGTTTGGAGGCATCAATGGTGGCCACCAGCTGGTGAGGTGGTGGTCTGGTTTCCCTTTCGCTAAGTTATCTCGGGCCGTTCACCAGTGAAGCATCTTGTGTATGGGCTGGCGAATGGGTATCTGGGTGGTCAGAGGTTGGGTACACTGGTCCCAGTGACGTCTGAGCTGCCCTTTCAGGGATCTCATGTGTAGTCTGGTGTGCTGCACAACAAAGACCGCAGCCGAGACACAGGAGGGAGCGTGCTGACGATGAGCTGCTGGCAGGGATGCACTGGGCCAGGGATGTCATGGCGTCGATCTGGTAGTCCCGTAGGACGGCCTTGGTCTGTGTGGTGTCGCTGACTGCCCAGATGAACAATATCCCCTGGGTGGGTATCAGGTGGGATTTCATGTAGTTGATGAGGAACCCCAGTTCTTGGAGGAGGGTTATGGTGGTTGTCGGGGCTGCCAGCTGTCGAGATAAGATAGGATGGGCACCCCTTGAAGGCGAGGATGTGCCACTGCCACGCACTTTGTGAACGCTCTTGGCCGTTGAGAGTACAAGGGGCAGGACCTTGTACTGGAGGTGTCTGTCTTGGCTTTAGAAGCGACGATGCCTCCTGTGGGCTGGATGCATGGGATACTAGCCAATACTCGGGCTGAAACAGGGCCAAGACTGTACCCAGAGAGTGCATCTGGACCTTGTTGTATGCACCTGTTGAGCTTGCAGAGATCCAGGAACAAGCGTTGTCCTTGTCCATGGTGACGCGGGGGTTCCTGGAGTAGAAACCCCTTGGTGATCTCCTCTGTTCGTCACCGCCTCTATTGATTCTGCCGAAGCAGGTCCTCTCCTTGCATGTCCTTTACAAGCTGAGGTCTGCAGGTCCCCTCCGAGGGAAAGAAGCATGGGAGTTTCTTTCTCCTTAGATTCAGATTGGGAGGAGGGTGGGGCAGAGCCCTCGGGGCTGCAAAAGATTATCAGAGGTTTTCCCAAAAACAAGCAGATAGGACTTACCTTTGGGGCTGGATGGGGAACCCCGATCGTCTCCCTGCAGAGGCTGGCTGTACACGGCAGCATGCAGGCTGGAGGCGAAAACCCCAATCTGCTGATTGCAGAGGCTGGCTTTATGCGGCAACATGCAAAAACTCCGGGGGAGATCTCTCAGTCTGGAGGACGAAAACCCCGATCTGCTGACCGCAGAGGCTGGCTTTACGCGGCAGCATGCAGTGACTCCTGGAGAGATCTCTCGGTCTGGTGAGGCTCCTATCGGCTGCCCAGCAGAGGCTGGCTGTAAGCGGCAACATGCATGGACTCCTGGAGAGATCTCTCGGTCTGGTGAGACTCCTATCGGCTGCCCTGCAGAGGCTGGCTGTAAGCGGCAACATGCAGGGACTCTGGGAGATATTTCTCTACCGGGCCGAGTGCAGGCGGGGGGATTAGCTGAGCCAGGGCATCCTGGAGGCTCCTTGCCGCTGTAGCTTGTGGATCCCCCGCTGCTGCATTCTGATGAAGATGGCTGTTGGAGGAAGATTCTCGGGCCTCACTTCTCTTCTTCAAGTCTCTCAGTGCCCTCTTCCTTAGCTTGCGTGCACGTGGAGACATGTGCGCACAATGCAAGCAACATGGAAACCTCGTGCGCCGGATCCAATCAGTGGGCGCACAATTCATGAGGATCCAGTGTGTTCATCCTCCTCCTGCATCCCAGTTGTTTCTTTAGATGATTCAGGCATCTTCAAGTTGATGAGTAGAAAAGTTGTAATGGAGAGCTGTAGAAAATCCGACCGATGGGAACGGGCGGAAACTAAAGACTGGGGATTAGGGGGAAGCAGGGGGAAATGGGTAGGGCTCGGGCATGCCCAGTGGGGCCCGGGCACTGCACGTGCTCAGAGAAAAAAAAAAAAAAAAAAATCTCTCTGAGCTATTGGAGAGCTTATCCGCAAATTGGGAGCTGTTGGGACAAAACCCTTATGTGGCTGATTCATCCTGCTTGTCCTAGGAGAAATCAAGATTATTATTATTATTATTTTTTTTTTTGGCATGGTAACTTCCATGGAGAAATGTTCTAGTTCCGATCTGCACGTTGTGGGGAGGTAGAATATCAACTTTTCTTGTACTTTCTTTCTCATTTTGATCCTTTGTGTTTTTGCTGAAAAGATGTGGTTCTTTGAGTTTGTCTGGCAGAATCTATTGTTTTGCTTTAAACATGGCTGACCTGGGCCTGAAAGGCTCTGCTGTCATTTACTACGTTACTGAAGCTACAATCCTCTAAGAAGCTGCTGCCATAGGCAGCTGGCCAGTCTTGCCTAATGCCCCACCCCCATTTTGGATGCACCAGCTCACTCTTCCCCTCAGCCATTTCTTCTCCAAGCTGAAGAGCCCTAAATGAAAGTCACAATCAAGAATCATTTTGCTTTCCCGCCTCTTTCAGCTTTTCTAATTATGTTCTATCTTTTTTGGTGTGTGGGGACCGGAATTGCACGCAAGGTAGATCTCGGGGAAGTCACTGCTTATCCCTGGGATCAGAAGCATGAAATGTTGCTACGTTTTGGACCTAGATCGTCCCCTGTTGGAAGCAAGTTACCGGGCTCAATTGAGACCATTGTTCCGACCCAGTATGGCAAATCTTATGTCCACACCAGGTCTTCTAGGTCTGCCAATTGTCTCAGGCATTCTAGGGAAGTTGTAGGTGTTACACATTAAAGCCTGGCTTCACTCTCTCGGTGTAGAACAAAACGGAGGCCTGTGATGCATTGCTCATGTCTTAAGAATGGGCTGGAGAGCGGTGGGCTCCTGGAACCCCCAAGGGTCTAACCTTCCCTTTCTGGGACACAGGACAGATCCGGCAAGTTGATCTCTCTTGTTACAGACGGTGTTTGTAAAGGAAACAGATGAGCCCAGAGCTGAGATATCGCCACTTCTTCTTTCAGCTTCTGAAGGGTAAGTTAACAGGATCTTAGGTTCAGAGCAAGCCCGGAAGCTACAGGGATGGAGCACATTTCCATACACTAGATAGTTTTCTGTCCCTGGAGAGCTGACAGTCTGAGCTTCTACCTGATGCAATAGAGGGTTACGTGACCTTCTTAAAATAACCAGGAGCAGCAGTGGGATCTCAGCCCACGGCACGAACCATACGCTCCAGAGTTCATTCCAAGAAGCAAGATCTGGCTTTGGATGCAGAGCAGATACAGTTTCATGGAGAGATAACAACAGGGTAGCCAGGCAAGGGGCACAAAACACGAGATGAAAGTCACTCCTCCTCCTGTACATAAATACTGGGCACCAGGAGTTGGGAAATGTCTGTCCTAGGTGTCCACAAGAACATAAAAAGCGCCGATGGTTCATGGAACCCAATATCCTGTTTCCACAGTAGCCAATCCAGGTCCAGGGCAAGCAGTAGCTTCTCCCATATCTGTCTGAATAGCAGATAATGGACTTTTCCTCCAGGAACTTGCCCAAACCTTTTTTAAAACCAGTTATATTAACCACTCTTACCACATCCTCTAGCAACGTGCAACTATTCTCTAAGTGGAAAAAAAAGTATTTCTCGAACTTTGAGTGTCCCCTAGTCTTTGTAAAATTTGAAGGACCAAGATGATAAAGGGGATGTATGAGGAAAGACTAAAGAGATTAGGGCTCTTCAGTCTGGAAGAGACGGCTGAGGAGAGATAGTACTGAAGTCTACAAAATCCCGAGTGGTGTAGAACGGGTACAAGGGGTCAGTTTTTTATTCCTTCAAAAATGACAAGTACTGCAGGCTGATAACACTGGTCAACAAGCATTTTGCTACTGGAGTTCAGTCACCTGACTCTAAATCTGAAAACAGTTTTCGTCTATCCCAGGAAGCCCTGACGCAGGCTGGCCATCGTCGGCTTTGGCTGAGCAGACTTGCCACAAGAGCAGCCAGTGTGTATGAAAGACACGTGGGCTGATCTCGCACAGCGCCGGGAAAGATAAGTGTTTATCCTAACAGTATACTCGCACACAATCCAGTCGCAGTCCAATTACATTAGCGGGAGGCGATTTTATGGTTGCTCCCGACACAGGAGTTTACAGCAGGGCTCGCAGCGCATGTGGATGGAAATTCATTGAAATATTTGAAAAGTATTTATTATAGAAAACTGAAGATAGGAATACTTGGAAGAGGGTTTTTTTATGCCGATGAGGTAACTCTGAGGGCTCCTTTTACAAAGGCACACTAGCGGTTTAACGCATGTAATGCTAGCCGCTACCGTCTCCTTTTAAGCAGGCAGTAGTTTTTGGCCAGCGCGTGATTAAAAGTCGAACGCGTTAACCCCGCTAGCGAGCTTTTGTAAAAGGAGCCCTAAGAGTAGCCTGAATGCTTCCAAAATTAGCAGCAGGCCCGAGTCTGAGGCTTTTTCTCCCCCTTCACAAGATTCCTGAAGCCTAGTAGTGGCGTTTTGAGTTTTAAGTCCACAGTGCGTTGTTGAGCCTTAGGATTGGCACTAAGAGTTTTTGGATTATTAGAGTCCCTTTGTGTTTGTGAGGTATCAAGTCACCTAATTCCCCACTAGACAGACAGGGGTATTTCAATACTCAAAAAAAAGAATCTAGGCAGATTGTGTGTGGAGTGCCTTTTCTTATTTTAATGTTGTGACAAATTTGAAGAAACGTGCTTACTTGGGACTGCAATTTTGCCCTCTCTGTGGCTAGGAAGGCTCTTGTCTCGATACATCCATCTGGCTGGCTCTGATGCTTCCTATTTGCATTGTATTTCAGCTTTCTTTTAAGTGTGTTTATATGTTATCAAGCTGCTTTCTTAAATACTAAAAGAAACTTGAAACTACATAATCAGTTCACTAATGATAAACCCCCAAACATCCCTCTTTCTTTATCCAGGTGCCAGTCTAAATATCCAGCGGACCCGAATATTCAATGCTGAGGTATGAATTAGATCAAAGCCTCTAGAATCAGCCACTGCAGTATCAATTTTCAATGCCTAGTTCAATAGTCCTGACTGGGCCAAACCTGAATATTCAGTGGCCCACTGCACTACTAGTTAAACTAAACTAAACCTTAAGTTTGTATACCGCATCATCTCCATAAAGATAGAGCTTTACAGGTAAATTCAATAAATGAGGGAAGGACATGATAAGAAATTAGAGGTTATGAAGAGGATACCTAGCTTTACATTTTCAATAGATCGCTTGACGTTTTGGAGAAAAGCCAGGTTTTTGGAATAATTGGAATGAGCCTAGGTTCCGCAGCAGGGCAGGGAGGTTATTCCAAAGCTCAGTGAATTTGAAAAAAAGGGATTTCCCTAATTTACCTGCATACATGACGCCTTTTAATGAGAATGAGAAAGAGAAAAAAAGAAGAGAAAGAGAGAAAAAAAAGAGAGAGAGAAAAAAAGAGACACAAAGAGAGAGAGAAAAGAGAGGAAGAGAGAAAAAAAAAAGAGAGGAAGAGAAACTAAACTAAACTAAACCTTAAGTTTGTATACCGCATCATCTCCATAAAGATAGAGCTCGGCACGGTTTACAGGTAAATTCAATAAATGAGGGAAGGACATGATAAGAAATTAGAGGTTATGAAGAGGATACCTAGCTTTACATTTTCAATAGTTAGCTTGACGTTTTGGAGAAAAGCCAGGTTTTTGGAATAATTGGAATGAGCCTAGGTTCTGCAGCGGGGCAGGGAGGTTAAAAGGGATTTCCCTAATTTCCCTGCATACATGACGCCTTTTAACAAGGGGAAAGATAGTTTGAGTCTATGGGCGGATCTGGTAGTGTCAGGTCTCAAAGAATTCCAGGATAGTGGAATTAGTTAGTACTTGGATGCTCCGGGTTACTATGCCACCTAAGTAACTATCTGGTTAACTTAGGATAGTAAAAAGGCAAAAGTCCCAGCAAAATGCTGTCTTGTGCCTTAACTTTTCAAAAGAGAAACAATTTGAGTGATTTTGCCAGCTTTAGGTCATTTCTGTTTGATAGTTGTCATAAAGTCGGTAAGTTCAAAAGGTCCCTGTCTCCTCTGCAATTCCATACATGGCCTATTGAAAATGACTTCCTGTCTAAGCCATGCTCTCGGCAACTTTAAACATCAGATTGTTTTTAATGTACAAAACTCCCTCATGAGCAAAAGCATTTACTTTCTAATGAAATCTCACCCAGTTCTGACTGAGATGTCTTCAGGCACTTAGCAGATATCAATCGAAGAGATAAGAGACAGGATTTAATTGCAGCTTCCTGCTGACTTTCTGGAGTCTCGGAGAGCATTCCAAAAATTGGTTTATGTCCTTCTGTTAACACTTGAGAAGCAATGGACCACAGAACCAAACCGAACAGAGGAGCAAACCATAACCTCAGCACAACAACTGAGACCAGTAAGCCGAGGTGGGAAAGGCAGGAACAGTGAAGCCCTTGAAGTCTTGTAATCGCTCCAGGCCACACTGGCGGAGTTTGCAATCACAGATCTCTCCCTACACTAGAAGTATTTCTCCAAACTATTGTGTTAGCTTACTGGAGCATCTCAATGTTCTCTTTACATTCAAAGGAATTGAATTAGCAGTTGAGGTAATCCGGCTTCTGCACATTTCATAAGCAAGAAATCCATATGCAAGCAGGAATGGTGTCAGCTGTGATCTGCCAGCACCATTTGTGTCAGGGTCTGGAGGGGTTTCATTTCAAAAGACCCCCTTCCCTTCCCCCCTCCCCCAAACTCCAGAATTGAAGGAGGAGCTTCAGACAAAATTCTGTCCAGACTTCTAGTTTTACTGATTTGCTAAGTACTGGATTTAGACTGATGGATAATCCATTGACCATTCCCTTTCTTTGTCTAATTTATATATTGTAACTTTTAAGAACATAAGAATTGCCGCTGTTGGGTCAGACCGGTGGTCCATCATGCCCAGCAGTCCGCTCACGCGGCGGCCCTCTGGTCAAAGACCAGCGCCCTAACTGAGACTAGCCCTACTTGTTCAGCAAGAACTTGTCTTGAATCCCTGGAGGGTGTTTTCCCCTATAACAGCCTCCGGAAGAGCGTTCTAGCTTTCTACCACTCTCTGGGTGAAGAAGAACTTCTTTACGTTTGTACGAAATCTATCCCCTTTCAACTTTAGAGAGTGCCCTCTCGTTCTCCCTACCTTGGAGAGGGTGAACAACCTGTCCTTATCTACTAAGTCTATTCACCTCAGTACCTTCTGTATGATGTTTTATTAATTTTTATTTTCTTTAAACATAGAAACAGAGAGAAATGAAAGCAGATACAAGAGCATATGGCCTATCTGCTCTGCCTAATCATGCCACCGATAATCCCCTCCTCTCTCTTAGTGATCCAACATACTTGACCCAAGCTTTCTTGAATTCAGATACACCTTTTGTCTCCACCACCTCCACTGGGAGGCCATTCCAAGCATTCAACACCCTTTCTGTGAAAAAGTACTTCCTTAGATTACTCCGGAGCCTCTCACCTCTTTACTTCATCCTAGGCCCTCTCGTTCCAGAGCTTCCTTTCAAATGAAAGAGACATCACGTAGGTATTTAAACGTCTCTCTCATATCTCCCTTCTCCCGCCTTTCCTCTTAAAGGATACACATTGAGATCTTTAAGTCTGTCCCCATACGCCTTATGACGAAGACCACAAACCATTTTAGTAGCCTTCCTCTGGACTGATTCCATCCTGTTTATATCATTTTGAAGGTGTGGTCTCCATGGCTGCCAGTGTTAATGCTGTTTACATTAATTGCTAGTTAACATTTGTGCTAACAGTGCTTAATTAAGAGCACAAAAAAAAAAAAGACAACTGAGAAGATATATAAAAGAAGTTTCCAAAATCATGATTGGTGTGGAAAGATTAAATAGGGGAAAAGTTTTCCTTTTCAATTTGCATTCCAGCTAAATATCTACATTGGGTTTTGAGTGATCCATTAAGTTGCATATACTATTTATTTATTTAAAAATATATATACCATCTAAAAGCTATAGGATTTACAGTAATAAATCACACCAGAGGGTGTGATAGGACAGAGTACGGTTTTGGGGTTCAAGAAGGGATTAGATGATTTCCTGAAGGAAAAGGGGCTAGAAGGGTATAGATAGAGGATTACTATACAGGTCCTGGACCTGATGGGCCGCCGTGTGAGCGGATTGCTGGGCACGATGGACCTCTGGTCTGACCCAGCAGAGGCACTTCTTATGTTCTTATGTTCTTACACAGAAAATAGACATCACAAAATAAAATTTAAAAATCTTCATTCTTAAATAATTTCTTCTGCTCCAAAATCCATCCAATACATTACAGGAATGCTGTAACAAACATTGAGCATAGTTGTAAATGCCCTACCAAAGCTTTCCAGCAGCAATAAAAAAAGTCAACATCCATAACCAGCCTAGCGTTACAGTAGTCTAATCTTGACAAACTTTGTAAATATATACCTGAGCGACACTGTCCCTTGGCACCTCTAGTTTGCATAGTCAAGTTACCCCCGCTCCAGGAGGGAGACTTTTTGGTCATCCCAATTCAATGTGCCATAATGCACCCAGACAGGGTTGCCGAAGTCCAGGACTAGTTCAGAATCTCTCTCCTAAAATTGAATAACTTGGCAGCTTTCCAGCTTTCAGCATTAAGGTTCTTCATTTGAGACGTGCTTGCAGAGTCCTCCTTCTCAACTCTGCTACTTCTGGAAAAGTGAAATGTTGAAGGGGGAGGGGGCCTCACAAATATACTGTATGTTTGCTTAGGACCAATGTACTGTTGATATGGCCCTGCTGCTCCTGGGGGTATAAAATCTAGCCTGTGACCTGCTGTTCTTTAACTTGTTGATCTGGCTTCTTACATCTTCTAGGTTCACAGAGATTTCTTTCAGTTTCTCCATTGGGTAACTCCTAAATACCATTTCTGGCACTGGCAACTCTCTTACATCCTCCTCAGTAAAGTATGAAGCAAAGAATTGATTTAGGGGGGTCATTTTCAAAGCACTTAGGCACCCAAAGTACCTAAGTGCTTTGAAAATGAACCCCATAGTCTCTCTGCTGTAGAGAATGACACAGTGACAAAATTCATCACCATCCCCGTTCCCGCGGATAACCGTGGGAAACCATCCCATGTCCTTCTTTAGTGTCTATCTCTACCTCTGTCCTTCTACACCAGCATTCTTCAATGCAAGGCTTGAGGGTCAGTGGCTAGAAATCATCCCATATTCTTCTTTAGTGTCTATCTCAACCTCTGTCCGTCTACAAAATCATGAAGGGCATAGAGAGAGTAGAGAGGGACAGATTCTTCAAACTTTCGAAAAATAAAAGAAAAGAGGGCATTCTGAAAAGTTGAAAGGGGACAGATTCAAAACGAATGCTAGAAAGTTCTTCTTTACCCAACGTGTGGTGGACAGTTGGAATGCGCTTCCAGAGGGCGTAATAGGGCAGAGTACAGTACTGGTGTTAAAGAAAAGATTGGATAATTTCCCGCTGGAAAAGGGGATAGAGGGGTATAGATAGAGGATTACTGCACAGGTCCTGGACCTGTTGGGCTGCCTCGTGAACGAACTGCTGGGCACGATGGACCTCAGGTCTGACCCAGCGGAGGGATTGCTTATGTTCTTATGTACACCAGCATTCTTCAATGCATAATCCCAAAAAGTAGATACTGTAGTTTCCATGCTACTTACCTCAAGGGATAAGCAGATGCTTATCTTAAATCTAGCTTAATAGAGATTTGGACTTTACCTCTAGGAATTTGTCCAGACTTAAATTACAAACAGGTGGGTGAACTGCTTCTACCATATCTTCTGGCAATGAGTTCCAGAACGTAACTATGCACTGAGTACAAACATATTTTCTCCAAATTTCAATAGTAATTCTGAACAAGTTTGTGTTATCTGGATCATTTCAGTTATATATTTATTTCCATATTCTTAGATAAATTAAACTTCACAGTATAGATCAATAATTCAAACATAGAATCGTTGCAACATGAAAAATTTAAATTTAGCAAGAACCTTTGCAGCTCACGTCAACACTATATAGTTCAATAAATGACGGTTACAATATTTAATAAACCAACACTCTATGACAAAAATACTTTCAAAATACCTGTTTCTCAGACATCACTGGAAATCTCTACGATAAAATCAACAGACTTCAACCAATATACGCCAAGATCACGGGTTAGTTATTCCCTCTCTTAGGAGAGCGAGATGGGACGCTACTCGACCTAAAGCCTTTTAAAAAAATGATTATTATGCCCCGTCTTATAGAATCAGTTTCCACAACATATTTGATTGGAAGAGAACTTTAAAACTTTTTTCACTCAAGCTTTCAGTATAAATGTATCTGAGGGACACATTTCCGGATTCCTCATAGTTTTAGTGGACAGGGGGTGATTGAGAGATAGGTCCATCTTGTTTTTATTATGGTCTTTCTCCTTTTGGGTAACTAATTTTCCTATTCAATTGCATATCTTAGCTTTTGTGAACCGCATAGAACTTCACGGTCCTGTGGTATATAAACTGATTGTTATGTTATTGTACACTACTGTGGTTTATAATATGCTAAAGCAGAATCTTAACTTTATCCTACACAAACATTGTCTCTGTAGCCTTCGGGAGTGGACCGCACATTCTGTCCAGGAGGTCAGTACAGGAAACTTCCTGAATTCCAGAGCAATTCTCTGTGGTTTCATCTCTCACAGACAAAGTCCATATTTCAGAAAGAGACAAAACACAGCAAGACCCATGAATGCAAGAGTTCAGCAGATAAAATCCTGGATTGGCAATACTTTGGAAAGAACATGAATTCTGTGTTACAATCACTAAGACAAACGGAAAGCAAAAATGATTTCAAAGCTCTTGTGCCTCACTTGTGAGACTGTCCCTCCCCAGACACCTCAACCCTTGAAATGAATCTCAAAATACAAAGGGACCCGGTGTTCAGCGGCTCCAGATGCAGAACGTACATCAATCGAAAGGAAAGTTTAAATTACAGCCCTGGGATTTAGGGCAGAAAAAGCTTCCCATTACGCCATTAGCGACCATCTTCCAGATCTGCCCTTCCTAAGCCCTGATCTTGCATGGCAGGGGCAGCGTCGAGCTAAGCGGGGCTTTGTTAAGTGGAGCAGGACGAGGAGGAAGAAGTAAACTTTGGGGCTGAGCTGGGGAGCCCCTGAAATCGCAAGAGGCTGAGATGCAGTCTTACCTTTGACGCTGCAGGCATCTGAGCCCGGCTGGATCCCACGGCTCTGGCTTTCAGCATCGGCAATTTGGGGCGAGTAAAGCCCACCCTCCGGTAGCTGAGCAGGGAGGGAGGGACCCACGGCAGCCTCCTGCCAAAGTGAGCCCCTGAACTAAGACTGGCTCTCCTCCTGGCTTGGGTAGATTGCAGGATCACTCTGCTCCGTCTCCCTAGGAATTCCCTTGCAGCAGCTTTGCTTCCCTGGATCTAACTTCTCAGCCTTGTCTCCTTCCTAAAGCAGGATGCACGCATTATTTCTAGCCTTTGAAGGGATTCTGGCCACAGAGCTGGACAAAAGTGGCCAACTGCCTCCAGAGAGTTACCTCTGACCACTATCAGCAGCAATATAGCAAACTGGGTTCAAATCCCGGTTCGCAATGCTCTGTTTTGTTAGACAGCAGTGTGAAGAATAGATGCAAAAAACCTGAGGGAAATATCTAAAATAGAGGAGGCAAATAATGTTGGATCAACTGCCCATAGGCTCGAATCGTAGAATCTTCACCCTCCTAAATGTTTGAATCTAAACCCTGAATAGACATCTGTGCGTTTAGAAAGACGCTAATTTCATTTTCCAAGTTGCAATTGAATCGCTGCTTGGGCAAAGCAGAGGAAAAACCACGTCCCTATCCTCAGAGATAAAGAATAGTCTGCAAATACTGGCCTAACCTCACAAAGATGAAACTGCTGAGAGTGCAAGCGGAAAATAAAAGAACCGAAAGATTCAGTATAAATTAAGCAACCATTCAATAGGACAACTGGGCTGATAACGGGGGAAGCCCAGTTCAAATCCCCTTGCGATGGAGGACAAGTCACTTAACCTCTTTTACCGAATTAGGGTAAAATCTACTGTGATCTAGTTTCTGGGCTTTTTCTTTTGGCTAATATTTGTATTAGTCCACCGGACCTGCAAAATATTAACACGGAAACACTTACGCCTACAGTTAAGCATCTAGATTAATGCACACAACTTAACCCCTCCTTTACTAAGGCGTAGCGTGGGTGGTAACCTATGAGCATTGGAGCAGTTACCGCTGCTGCCGGCGCTAAAACCTATGCTACGTGTTAGTAAGGGAGAGGGTTAATTTTTTTAATTGGCGCTGAGAATTGAAAGTACCATTTCAAACCAATTAAAAAAATGAATTATCTGGCAGGAGCTTACCACTTAGAAGGGAAGTTGGAGCAGAGTTTAGGTGTGGTAAATTAGGCCAAGAAAATCCTGGCTTAACATGTGTGTTCAGTGTGTCTGTCATAATTAGATTGTAAGCTCTTCTGAGCAGGGTCCTGGTAGGCACCATTTCTACTATTTATGATTTCTAGAGCCCTAACTTTGACATGAGTAGGTGTTGTTTACAGAATCTGGCCCTTACGGCCTTCTGTTTAGGAGGCGCTAAGGGCCCTCCGTGTTAATGATGCGAAATCCCCACACAAAGGGCTAGATTCACTAACCTGCCCAAATCAGAACAATCCGTTTCCGACTCGGAATTCAGGAACCTAAAATATGCAGATGGGGCGATCAGAGGAACGGATCATGTATACGGGTTCATAGACAAAACCGCGCGCTGACAACTGAGCGCAAGACGGAAGCACGCGCCGAAAAAAAAGAGTGTTTTTAGGGGATCTGACGGGGGTTTTGTTGGTGAACCCCCCCACTTTACTTAATACAGATCGCGGCGGCGTTGTGGGGGGTTTGGGGGGTTATAACCGCCCTCATTATACTGGAAACTTAACTGTTTCCCTGTTTTTTAGGAAAAAAGTGAAGTTTTCAGTAAAATGTGGGGGGATACAACCCCCAAATCCCCCACAACACGGCGCGATCTGTATAAAGTAAAGTGTGGGGGATCTCTTTATGCTATATACCACAGTATGGACAAGAAATCGTCTCTAAACTACCACACTCTGGACACAAAATTGTCTCCCTTTATGCTATCTACCATACTCTGGACACAAATGGTCTCTTTTTATACTACCTACCACATTCTGTACACAAGATGGTCTCTCTTTATACTATCTATCACATTCTGGACGCAAAATGGTCTCTCTTTATGCTATCTACCACATTCTGTACACAAGATGGTCTCTCCTTATTCTATTTACCACACTCTGGACACAAAATGGTCTCTCTTTATACTACCTACCACATTCTGTACACAAGATAGTCTCTCTTTATTCTATCTACCACACTCTGGACACAATATGGTCTCTTTTTATACTACCTACCACATTCTGTACACAAGATGGTCTCTCTTTATTCTATCTACCACACTCTGGACACAAAATGGTCTCTCTTTATACTACCTACCACATTCTGTACACAAGATGGTCTCTCTTTATTCTATCTACCACACTCTGGACACAAAATGGTCTCTCTTTATACTACCTACCACATTCTGTACACAAGATGGTCTCTCTTTATTCTATCTACCACACTCTGGACACAAAATAGTCTCTCTTTATACTACCTACCACATTCTATACACAAGATGGTCTCTCTTTATACTATCTATCACATTCTGGACGCAAAATGGTCTCTCTTTATGCTATCTACCACATTCTGTACACAAGATGGTCTCTCCTTATTCTATTTACCACACTCTGGACACAAAATGGTCTCTCTTTATACTACCTACCACATTCTGTACACAAGATAGTCTCTCTTTATTCTATCTACCACACTCTGGACACAAAATGGTCTCTCTTTATACTACCTACCACATTCTGTACACAAGATGGTCTCTCTTTATACTATCTATCACATTCTGGACGCAAAATGGTCTCTCTTTATGCTATCTACCACACTCTGGACAAAAAATTGTCTCTCTTTATACTACCTACCACATTCTGTACACAAGATAGTCTCTCTTTATTTTATCTACCACACTCTGGACACAAAATGGTCTCTCTTTATACTACCTACCACATTCTGTACACAAGATGGTCTCTCTTTATTCTATCTACCACACTCTGGACACAAAATGGTCTCTTTTTATACTACCTACCACATTCTGTACACAAGATGGTCTCTCTTTATTCTATCTACCACACTCTGGACACAATATGGTCTCTTTTTATACTACCTACCACATTCTGTACACAAGATGGTCTCTCTTTATGCTATCTACCACACTCTGGACACAAAATGGTCTCTCTTTATACTACCTACCACATTCTGTACACAAGATGGTCTCTCTTTATTCTATCTACCACACTCTGGACACAAAATGGTCTCTCTTTATGCTACTTACCACATTCTGTACACAAGATGGTCTCTCTTTATTCTATCTAGCACACTCTGGACACAATATGGTCTCTCTTTATGCTATCTACCACACTCTGCACACAAGATGGTCTTTATACTTTCTACCACATTCTGGACACAAAATGGTCTCTATACTATCTAGCAAGGAATAAAGAGATCACAGTAGAATCAGGTAGATTGCGACACGTGTCCCAGAAACATCCATCCTCACAGTTGCACTTATGGAATACGAGCATTGCAGTGAGATGGAACCAGAACCACTAAAGATAACTCATGAGGAAATATTTTTTCACTCAGAATAGTTAAGCTCTGGAACACATTGCCAGAGGTTGTGTTTAGAGCAGATAGCGTAGCTGGTTTTAAGAAAGGTTTGGACAATTTCCTGGAGGAAAAGACATGGAGGAAGCCACTGCTTGCCCTGTTGCTACTCCTTGGGTTTTGGCCAGGTATTAGTGACCTGGATTGGCCACCGTAAGAACAGGCTACTGGGCTTGATGGACCATTGGTCTGACCCAGTAAGGCTGTCAGGCGTGAAACCGCCAAGAACAAACATCCAGCAACCATGGTTGGATGTACACAAGCTGATGGAGGCAGCGCTATGATCTGGGGAATGTTTTTTTTGGTATGGACTGGGTTCATTGATACCTCTGGAAGACACTCTCACTCGATATGGGAATCTCTCCACCTGTACATGTTGATAGTCTTCCATATGGCCAACAGAATTGTTTGCGAGTGGTTTGCAGTGCACAACTAAGACTTCCAGCTACTTCCCTGGCCTCTGAATGCCCCAGACCATAACCTGATTGAGCACATTTGGGACCATGTCAATCAATATGTTTGATGATTGGATTCACCATCACGCACCCGTCAGTCACACTGCAGTTTGTATGGCTCCAGAAAAGCTCAGAATAAGGGGGTTTACATAATTAAGTGGAACAGTACATTTTAGCTCTTGACACAATAGGAGTAGGACAATCCATAGGGGAGCATGGCAATACCGAATAGGACGAGGTGGTCTGAAATTGCAACACTCCCATGGGGTCTGGCTGCTGTCCGGGTCTTCTGCACTATCTTTGCCATTCTAGCTGGATCGCAAATCAACATACATATTCCAATACACAGTATGAAAATAAAACTGAGCTAAACCGCTGCTTTCTCATATTCTCCTTCCGGAATTGATCATGGCAGCCTGAAAGAAACCTTTCCACTCCTACTGGTTTATCCTTTCCTATACTTTATTGTAGTTCACCCCTAGTCCTTCTTTGCCATGTTAGTCCAGTTTGTCTTTGTCATCATGTAATTTTTGACGTGTATTTCCTGATTTTAAATATTTTGTATAATCGCTTAGTATTACGATAGGCGAGAAATTAGGGACAGTATAGGGGGTCTGGGGAGAGTATGGGGGACAGTGTTGAGGAGATGCTGGGGAGATATGGGGGAGTTAGTAAGGGGGAGAATGTAGTGGTTAAAGAGGGGAGATGCTGGGGTCAGCGAGAAGAGATATTGGGAACAGTATAGGAGGACGGGGATAGGGGAGGTACTGGGGACAGTATAGGGGGTCTGTGAAGAGGAGATATTGAGGACAGTATAAGAGAACAGGGGGATGGGGAGGTACTGGGGAGGGTTAGAGATGGGAGATGGGGCAAGGCATGGGGTCAGTGAGGAGGAGATGCTGGGGCGAGTATGGGGTCAGTAAGGAAGAGATACTGGGGGACAGTATGGAGGACAGTGTTGAGGAGATGCTGGGGAGATATGGGGGAGTTAGTAAGGGGGAGAATGTAGTGGTTAAAGAGGGGAGATGCTGGGGTCAGCGAGAAGAGATATTGGGAACAGTATAGGAGGACGGAGATAGGGGAGGTACTGGGGACAGTATAGGGGGTCTGTGAAGAGGAGATATTGAGGACAGTATAAGAGAACAGGGGGATGGGGAGGTACTGGGGGGGTCTGTGAAAAGGAGATTTAGGGGTTAGAGATGGGAGATGGGGAAAGGCATGGGGTCAGTAAGGAAGAGATACTGGGGGACAGTATGGAGGACAGTGTTGAGTTGATGCTGGGGAGATATGGGGTGGTCAGTAAGGGGGAGAATATAGTGGTTAAAGAGGGGAGATGCTAATTTGATAGTTTGTGATTTTTATTTTATTTTATTGTGTTGCTGTGTTTCACTGACTCTTCCTCTGCCCTTTTCACTTATCTGTGCTGTGTTACATGGCTCTAGTCAGAACTCTCTCTCTCACCTGCAGCTTGTCTGCTGACTCTTCTCACACACTGAGGCTCACAGTGTTTCCTCTGCAGCTGCCAGGCTCTGCAAAAACTAATCAAACCCATTCTTCATGAAAGCGGCAGAATATGGAACGTTAGACATTTCTGTATATATCTCAGAGCTCACTAAACCAATGACATCTAAGAGAAGACGGAGAGAAACAAAGAAGATGAAATGAAAATAATTTGATCCACATAAATGCTTTGGCTAAAGAAATAGATGCAAATTCCCAGCTCTAAAAATAAGCACACAGCAGCATTTCAAAATGAAGGGGTGCCAAAGAAAACAAATGAAGAACACTCCCCCCCCCCCCCTTTACACAGTGAAGGATTGTACTCAGCATCCTCTGGCACTTCAGATCTGCTAGTGGCTGGAGGAGGCATATCAGCCGTATGTGTGGCTGGGGGGGTGGGGGATGAAAGGCTAGCTGAGGAATTGCATTGCAAGGGAAACCCATTCGCATCATTCATGCCAGGAAAAGTCGGACACATGTACTAGGTGAATCAGCTTCCCCTCCTGGCGGCGGCTCTTGCACCCCAAAAGGGAAGGAAGAGTCTCGCTTCGATATGTAACAAGCAAACCCAGAACAGAGGCAAGCGAGATGCCTTCCTCAGGGGCCAAATAACACCACTGCAGTACTAGACACTCACGAGACTGACAAACCACCAGAGGAGCTTGGAAGTTTTGGTGACTTTCTTCTACATCTCGCTTGCCTCCTCTCTGTCTTTGGTGGCTCATGCCCAACCTTTCCTCCTCCCTCTCTCTTCCAATCCCTGTATCTACACATTATATTTTTGTAGGTGAACAGAGAAGAGGTCTTCTCCTAACTCTTACCACCACCACCACCACCCTTCCATTTCTGTCTTCTCCAGCATTTACCTTTTGCCTCTTCCCCTTCCTTCCCTTGCAACAGGCCCCTCCTCTCAATCCTTCCCTCAAACTCTATCCTTCTTCCTTCCTCTAGCAACTTCCCCTACCTCTCCTTGTCTGTCTATCAAGATCTAACCCTGCCTTTCAGCTTCCCCTGCCTCTTCCAAGCATCCATCTCATTCTGCTCTTTGCCTTTAAATATGTGGCCCTTTTCCTCTCCTCCTTTATCTGGGTTAATTGAGTGGTGGGAGATGGTGTTGTCACTCTTCCTGCTTTACCTTCGGCTCAAATAAACCAGCAATAGCACATTTAAAACACCTGGTCATGGACTAGCCCTTCTTGATGCTGATATCGTCATACACAAAATGATCATCGAAACATGTTGACCTGCGAGCACAAGTGACACCATTGAAGAGAAGGGAAACTCTGGTGGACCTTCCCAGTTGGCTCCTCTGCCTCAGGGCCAGGACCAGGGCATCCTCACCAGTCATAGTGTTTTGCTCTTCACCTCTGCCATCTGTTTGCTCCCAGGGCTCTGCAGCAGCTTGATTTTGCTAAACCCCAAACTGGCTTTTTAGGCTGTCACCTAAATGAGCTAATGGTAGGGCTCACCTTGGGCAGTTGGCATAACTCAACCTCAAAAACAAATGATCATTGTACAAGATGCAAGACTAGAACAAGGAGGTGCTATTCAGGAGTGGGCAACCTTGATTCTCAAAGACAATGCCTGCAAGTAGGTCTGAGCCATATTCACTGGGGAATTCCTGAAAGGCCACCTGGGTTGTGGCCCTTGAGGACTGAGGCTGCCACCACTGTGCTAATGGAAAATGAAAGTAAGGACCAAAATGAATTAGAGTCTAGTGCAGGAAATCTGATGTGTCTGGTGAATGTTCCATGATATCATTATGTACCAAATACCAGGTCCACACACCCAGAGCCCAAGTGGATGAAAACATTTCTTGTATATGACCCTCTGGCCACCTTCAAGCTTGACACAGAGGCAGAGATGAATGTTTCACCTGCAGGAAAGAAAAGCAGCCAGCATTCTTAAGAAAGGAATTTAACTAAACGTAAATAATGGATGTGCAAAGAAAAGAGAAGAAAATCATTCAAGCTGTAAGTCTGAAAGGTGCCAGGGAATGAAAGAAGAACGAACCCTCAGCGTGGTTTCAAAAGCAGAGATGCATACAAGAGAATAACATGGCGACAGAATTTGTCTCCGTCCCCGCGGGAAACCATCCTGTGCCATTCTTTAGCGTCTATCTCAACCTCAGTCCTTCTACACCAGCATTCTTCAGTTCGAGGCTTGAGGGTCAGTGGATGGAAGCCATCCCGTGTCCTTCTGTAGTGTCTATCTCAACCTCTGTCCTTCTACACCAGCATTCTTCAGTTCGAGGCTTGAGGGTCAGTGGCTGGAAACCATCCCGTGTCCTTCTTTGGTGTCTATCTCAACCTCTGTCCTTCTACACCAGTATTCTTCAGTGCGAGGCTTGAAGGTCAGTGGCAGGAAACCATCCCGTGTCCTTCTTTAGTGTCTATCTCAACCTCTGTCCTACACCAGCATTCTTCAATGCGAAGCTTGAGGGTCAGTGGCGGGAAACCATCCCGTGACCTTCTTTAGTGTCTATCTCAACCTCTGTCCTTCTACACCAGCATTCTTCAGTGCGAGGCTTGAGGGTCATAGTAACATAGTAGATGACGGCAGATAAAGACCCGAATGGTCCATCCAGTCTGCCCAACCTGATTCAATTTAAATTTTTTTAATTTTTTCTTCTTAGCTATTTCTGGGCAAGAATCCAAAGCTTTACCCTGTACTGTGCTTGGGTTCCAACTGCCGAAATCTCTGTTAAGACTTACTCTAGCCCATCTATACCCTCCCAGCCATTGAAGCCCTCCCCTGCCCAACCTCCACCAAACGGCCATATACAGACACAGACCGTGCAAGTCTGTCCAGTACTGGCCTTAGTTCAATATTTAATACTATTTTCTGATTCTAAATCCTTTGTGTTCATCCCACGCTTCTTTGAACTCAGTCACAGTTTTACTCTCCACCACCTCTCTCAGGAGCGCATTCCAGGCATCCACCACCCTCTCCGTAAAGTAGAATTTCCTAACATTGCCTTTGAATCTACCACCCCTCAACCTCAAATTATGTCCTCTGGTTTTACCATTTTCCTTTCTCTGAAAAAGATTTTGTTCTACGTTAATACCCTTCAAGTATTTGAACGTCTGAATCATATCTCCCCTGTCTTTCCTTTCCTCTAGGGTATACATATTCAGGGCTTCCAGTCTCTCCTCATACGTCTTCTGGCGCAAGCCTCCTATCATTTTCGTCACCCTCCTCTGGACCGCCTCAAGTCTTCTTACGTCCTTCGCCAGATAAGGTCTCCAAAACTGAACACAATACTCCAAGTGGGGCCTTACCAATGACCTGTACAGGGGCATCAACACCTTCTTCCTTCTACTGACTACTCCTCTCTTTATACAGTCCAGCATCCTTCTGGCAGCAGCCACTGCCTTGTCACACTGTTTTTTCGCCTTTAGATCTTCGGACACTATCACCCCAAGGTCCCTCTCCCCGTCCGTGCATATCAGCTTCTCTCCTCCCAGCATATACGGTTCCTTCCTATTATTAATCCCCAAATGCATTACTCTGCATTTCTTTGCATTGAATTTTAGTTGCCAGGCATTAGACCATTCCTCTAACTTTTGCAGATCCTTTTTCATATTTTCCACTCCCTCTTCGGTGTCTACTCTGTTACAAATCTTGGTATCATCTGCAAAAAGGCACACTTTTCCTTCTAACCCTTCAGCAATGTCACTCACAAACATTTTGAACAGGATTGGCCCCAGCACCGAACCCTAAGGGACTCCACTAGTCACCTTTCCTTCCTTCGAGCGACTTCCATTAACCACCACCCTCTGGCGTCTGTCTGACAGCCAGTTTCTAACCCAGTTCACCACTTTGGGTCCTAACTTCAGCCCTTCAAGTTTGTTCAACAGTCTCCTATGAGGAACTGTATCAAAGGCATAGCTGAAATCTAAGTAAATTACATCTAGCATATGTCCTTGATCCAGCTCTCTGGTCACCCAATCAAAAAATTAAATCAGGTTCGTTTGGCACAATTTGCCTTTTGTAAAGCCATGTTGCCTCGGATCCTGTAACCCATTAGATTCAAGGAAGTACACTATCCTTTCTTTCAGCAACACTTCCATTATTTTTCCAACAACTGAAATAAGGCTCACCAGCCTGTAGTTTCCTGCTTCATTCCTGTGACCACTTTTATGAATAGGAACCACATTCACTCTCCTCCAGTCAGTGGCGTACCTAAGGTATGTGGCACCCGGGGCCCATCATTTTTTGTCACCCCCTCCATTTAAAAAATATTTTTTGTAATGACCATGAAACGGAATAAATGGTCAGAATAGAAACAGGCAGTGAAAATTTTATTTTATTGAACCTCATATATGTAACCATTATTCCTAACATAACATAACATAAATTATGTCTGAATTGTCATGACATCAGAAGTACATATGGAGTAGTTACAGGTGATGCTTGGGACAGTTCTGATTGTGTTAGTTTGGTTTTATGTGTTTTTTGAATAGAAGGGTTTTTATTTCTTTTTTGAAGGTTTTGTAGTCTGTGGTCGAGGTCAATAGGTTGTAGAGTTGGGGGTCGAGTATTGCAGCTGGAATGGCTAGGAGGTTGTCGAACAGTGATGTTTTTGGTTGGAAGGTGTGTGAATGGTGCATGAGTTCTCCTATGTCTGGTTGAGGTGAATTATTTAGCTGAAGAAATTAGTTACCCCCCCCCATTCCACACACATTAATTTTCTTCCATTTTTGTTCCCATTATAAAAAAAACACTGATAAGTTCCCAGAAAAAAAATACATTAAAATAAGAATTGAAAACAAAGGCCCCTACAGATGAGAACATAATATAAGAATAGCCTAACTGGGTCAGACCAATGGTCCATCATGCCCAGTAGCCCATTCTCATGGTAGTCAATCCAGGTCACTAATACCTAGTCAAAAGCCAAAGAGTAGCAACATTCCATACTACCGATCCAGGGAAAACAGACACTTCCCCCATGTCTTAATAACAGACTATGGACTTTTCCTCCAGGAATTTGTCCAAATCTTTCTTAAAACCAGCTACACTATCTGCTTTTACCATAACTTCTGGCCACTTCATTTTTAAGTTTAGATCTTTCCTTCCAAACAGAGACCTTGCTAGATGTCAAATACAGCACAAGGTAACTTCACACGGACTTAGCTGTGCAGGAAATGTGAATCTCCTCATACATCCACCATATAGTACAAAAATGTGCAAAGGTCTGTTTTGTTTTGTTTTTGATCACTACATAGCCTAATGCCACACAAGCAGCGCTGTTACAAACATATTCTGAAGGTCAATGCTAAGGTTAACAAAGTTTCCTTCCTTGGACCAGAAGGAGATACTGACAAACCACTGGAAGAGATCCCAAACAACTACCCAGGAACAACACCCAAAGACCCACTCAGTTTGTGAACCAGTTGAGTGGAGTGGACTAACTGGGGGGTGGAAATAGGCCCTGAGTTTGCTCAGCAGAATTTCCCAGACCACCTCTTCCTCTCAACACATTGACACGCTGCCACCACCACCACTAGGAACACCTCACCGGGTAGGCCAGCAATGCTATAAACTTTATAAAACACATAATTATATTGTCTTATAAAGCACATATTTTAACTGAACTCTCTGACATCCTCAGCCTTTCCATTCACAGCTGTTCAGGAGAATAGAACATATACTTAACCCCTAAATATTTATCTAGGCTAAAAGAAATGAATCCCCCAAAGACAATATTTCTAGTCTCATCACAAGAAACAATTTCCTACGCTCCTGCGTTTGCCTAGTTACATCTGGGTACATATATACTTTTTTCCCATATAACAAAACTTGTGAAGTGTGGAAATATATCCTAAACATGGCCTTTAGATCTTGCTCAAATACTAATGAAATTATGCTTTGCAGAATCTAAGAAAATAAATCAGAGACTTTAATACAATTGGGTGGTTTAAGACAGTGTTTCTCAACTCAGTCATGGAGTCCCCCCTTGCCAGTCAGGTTTTCAGGATAACCACAATGCATATGCATGAACATGATTTGCATACATTGCCTCCATTATATGCAAATGTCTTTCATGCATATGCATTGTGGATATCCTGAAAACCTGACTGGCAAGGGGGGACTCCAGGATCGTGTTGAGAAACACTGGTTTAATATATATTCTTTATTCTTGAACAATTAAAAGTTTTTATAGAACTCAAGAAGATCATTTGAAGATCCATCAATTTAGTGGGAGTGTGTGGAGCAGGGGTTCAAATCCCTCACTGTTCCTTGTGACCCTGGACAAGTCACTTAATCCCCTCATTGCCCCAGGAACACAAGACAGAGAAATATGATAAAACACCTGAATGTAAACCAGTTAGGTTATAGGTGGTATATACATAAAAACTAGATTGGACTAAGAAGTTTACGCTGGAGAAGTGCTAAGGCCTTTTGCTTATATGTTTAAAGTCTTCTTGTGGCTTCCATGCTCAGAGTGCCTTTGTACTTCAGAGAATGAGAAGAGAGTGCTTGCAATAATGTGAGTGGTTCTGTATGTTAGAAAGTGGGAAGAGACTGCTGCCAGCCCCAGTGTCAGTGGTAGCTGGACTCTCCCATCACCCTCACTTCCATTCTTGTCTAGTTACAGTCCTACATTCCCTGTCAGTGATCAGAAAAGGCCAGACTCCCTCCCAAAGTGAGTCAGAGAGGCCTCGCTTTCATTGCATCTTCCAGGGGATATGACAGCAAGGGGCTTACATTAGTAAGGTATACTTTTAAGGAATTAAATAAGCATTAATTGTATAATTTGGGGAGTGAGAAGGCCCCTCCCTTTACAGCTGTTCTTTGGAGGAGGATTAAAAATCTTTTCATTACAGACTAATGACTGACATTACACTCGATGCAAGCATTAGATTTGCTTCCTTCCATTTAATGATAGGGCAATGAGGCCTGTAATGAGATAGTCAAAAATCTCCACTGGGAGAAACAAAACAAATTTATCCTGCATGCTTTTTTTTTTTTTTTTTTTAATAAAATGGAATCAATCTGTTGGACAACCAGCAGTTTTATTTCTTAATGTTAAAAGTGCTGTAATGTGGGTTTCTTTCTAAGTTGTGCAATAGGCAGGAGCAGGTTTCTCTTATTTTTGCAGAAGTTCTGTCAGGCCCAGGCAAAATAGCAATTTTCAAAAGTTGGAAAATTATAAGTATTTGTTGATGTATTGTTGGTAAAGCACTTTAAAGTCAAATGGGTTGATAGTCAAAAACAGTTATGGATTTAGTCAAGGGAAATCTCATCTCACCAATCTACTGTATTTGTACTTGAACCCGATCAGAAGTTAGGCTCGCCATAGAGTTGGCTATGCCTCCCATAGTCAGAAATGCTTCCATCAGTCATCATCTGAATCGGATTTTTGGAGCTCCTGGACACTGGAGGATTTGACTGGGCCGCTCCTTTCCACTTCCCCATTTCAAACACGATCAATAATAACTCGCCAAAGAAACTTTGCCCAAGTAAAATACTCAGGTAAGGGGAAGCAGGCTAAAAGACTGTTGTTAAGGGTGAGCTCTGCCTTTAGCGTCTGTCCTCGATGCCATCTTGGATCAAGGCTTTTGTTTTTCACAGGCTTTATCCTCTCTATCCCTGAGGCAGCCATGACACAAAACGCTTTGCCATTGTCGGTTGGGGTGGGGTTTTTTGCCTGGACATGACAAGCTCCAGGAATGCCAGTCTGGGGTGATTTCTCAAAAACGGGCTTTTCATTTTGGGTGTGCCCTTACCCCAACTTGTCTCAAATGCCGCCAGGTTGATAAGACCTTAGCGCATGACCTTTGGTCTTGTGCAGCTGTTCCTGGCTTTTGGCAGGAGGTCCGATGCTATTTACAGACCCTGGTGGGCTATACTCTCCCCTCACGGGTCGAGGGGATTCTTTTCCTGGCTCGGTCATTTGGGAGGGCTCTCAGCAGGCGATAATCTGCTTCTCCGCAAGGGCTGTGTTGTGGGGAAGAAGTGCATCATGAATCACTGGCTTCAGGACTCCCCACCCACCATATGGTATTGGCATAATAAGTTCCATCTTTTAATGGTGTGGGAATCTATGTCAGCTCGGTTCTCTTGACCTCGGAGCAAGATTTTCTTATCTGGGCATCTTAGTTGGACACCTTACCCCCTTTGATCAAAAGTCAAGTGGTCATCAGGTTATGGAAGCCAGTGGTACCCATTTTTCCAGTTGTTTGAGGGAGGGGGAGAGTATGGGAGTGTTGTCAGTGTGTGTGTGTTGGGGGGGGGGGATTGGCCGAGTCTGGGTTATAAGAACCCAAGCCTGGACTCTACTTGTCCTCACATGTTTTAGCTGTTTGTATTTGCATATATTGGAAAATGTTGTATCTGCTGGTTTCTAAAAAAAGAATAATAATTTGGTTTGGTGTTTAGAATTTTGGCTGTGTTGGGTTGTTTAGAGTGATTATTTAATTCCCTCCCTCCCCCGTCAGCTGAGTGGCAGCGACTCCCCAAAGCCGTGATTCTGAAACCTGTGCCCTAGAATGATTGACAGGCAATCCAACTTAGGTGCCGGTTACATAATTGCGGCTTTGGGGAGTCCCTGCTGCTCAGCTGATGTGGGAGGGGGGAATTCCTTTCCCTCAATCGGCTGCTGCGTTCTAGCAGCAAAGATAAGCGGCTGAAATGTAGGCCAGGGTTTTCTGGGCCTACATTTCAGCTGCCTATCTTGACTGAATAGGCGCAATTCTGTAACCATGAATGATTGACAGGCAATAGGCAGCTGCTTTTAAGGTGGCCACCGACCTGGGCGCCGTTACAGAATCCCGACCTTAAATGAATTCTTTGCTTCAGTCTTTACAGAAGAAGATGTAAGAGATACTACCTGAACTGGAAATGGTTTTCAAGTGTGATGAAGTGGAGGAACTGAAGAAATCTCCATGAATCTGGAAGATGTACTAAGCCAAATCGACAAGTTAAAAAGTGATAAATCACCTAGACCGGATGGTATAGATCCCAGGGTACTAAAAGAACTCAAACATGAAATTGCTGACCTCCTGTTAGTGATTTGTAACCTGTTGCTAAAAACGTCTGTAGAACTTGAAGATACGAGGGTGGCCAATGTTATACCAATTTTTTAAAAGGGTTCCAGGGGAGATCCAGGAAATTACAGACAGGTAAGCCTGACTTCAGTGCCAGGTAAAATAGTGGAGACAATTATAAAAAATAAATTAGTGTAATACGTAAACAAGCATGTTTTAATGAGACAAGAGTCAGCATGAGTTCAGCCGAGGGAGATCTTGCCTTACTAATTTACTTGACTTCTTTGAAGGTGTGAATACACATATGGATAAAGATGAGCTGGTTAATTTAGTGTTTCTAGATTTTCAGAAAGCTTTTGATAAAGTTCCTCATGAGAAGCTCCTGAGAAAATTAAAGAGTCATGGGATAGGTGGCAAAGTTCAGTTGTGGATTAGGAATTGGTTATCGGATAGAAAACAGAGGGTAGGGTTAAATAGTCATTTTTCTCTATGGAAGAGAGTAAACAGTGGAGTGCCACAGGAGTCTGTACTGGGACCGGTGCTATTTAACTTATTTATAAATGATCTGGAAATTGAAATGACAAGTGAGGTGATTAAATTTGCAGATTACACTAAACTGTTTAAAGTTGTTAAAACTTATGTGGATTGTGAAAAATTGCAAATGGACCTTAAGAAATTGGAAGACTGGGTGTCCAAATGGCAGATGAAATTTAATGTAGACAAATGCAAAGTGATGCACATTGGGAAGAATAACCTGAATCACAGTTACCGGATGCTAGGGTCCACCTTGGGGGTTAGCACCCAAGAAAAGGTGGCCAAAAATGAAAACAGGATGCTAGGAATTATGAAAAAAGGGATGGTTAACAAGACTAAGAATGTCCTAATGCCCCTGTATCGCTCCATGGTGCGACCTCATCTGGAGTATTGCATTCAATTCTGGTCTCCATATCTCAAGAAAGATATAAAGGCACTAGAAAAGGTTCAAAGAAGAGCCACCAAGATGGTAAAGGGGATGGAACTCCTCTCGTGTGAGAAAAGACTAAAAAGGTTAGGGCTCTTCAGCTTGGAAAAGAGACGCTGAGGGGAGTCTACTCTTTGGGTTTCTGTCTGGTACTTGTGACCTGGGTTGGCCTCTGTTGGAAACAGGATGCTGGACTTGATGGACCTTTGGTTTGTCTCAGTATGGCAAGGGTTAGCTCTTCTGGCTCTCAGCAAAACATTGACTGAAGATTGACCCCATGATTAAATACTTAGGAAGATCATTTTAATTATTGTTTTGTTGACTATTTTGTTGCTCTTACTATATTTTATTCTTATTATACATAGACTGCCTCAAATTATTGATATTATCGTTTGCTCATATTGCACTATTACAGAAGTGCTCACAAAGCTTGCTATATCAAATTTTTCACTGTCAAATTACAGTGAATCATCAAATATCAAGAATCTCCTTGCAGGAAATCAATTTATCAAAACATCTCTTGTGGAGAGACAAATTATGGTAACTAATCTTCTTATCTTCAGCAACTAAGATTATAAATATCAAGTAGGAAAACTGGAAAGGCAAAAGGGTCCTAGTTCCTCAGCTCGTTTAGTCTAAAATAAGTAAAGAGGCTGTAAAGTGTTAACTGACCCCTTTGAAGCAAACAGTTCTAGAAACCAGTTGAACCTTCCAGGGACATCGTGTGTGTATGGTGTGGTGATCAGAAGGAAGACACAATCCCGCCAGAACTTCAGCCAGTTGAAAGAAAGTCCATCTTCGCCTGTTCCCTACAGGCAGTGATTATGTGAAGCCGGTCCCAGAAGTCCTCACATAGAGGGAGATCATTAAATACAGTCACCCATGGCTACTTTCCTCTTCCTCCTTGGGATCGTCTGCCTCTCATCTTCACCACAGTCTTTAATCAGTTTGCATCGTTCATTGTGCTCACTGATTATATTTCAGATTTTATTTGGTTTTTTTATAGATTTATTAACCGACTTTTCATGAAATGATTCACCCAAAGTGGTTTACAATACACTAAATGGCGTATTGTAAACCACTGAATAGTGAAAAATATATTGTGGAAATGCAAAATAGAGGTTGCATGACTAGGGAATGCAGTAAACGGGGAGGACCACGCTGGGGGCACAGTTAAGTATTCTTTGCAATTAATACAGTGCGGGTTACTGTTATGGAAACCAACTGAGACTTTACATTTTGGACTGTATAGACTGCGATGGACACTATTTCATTACCCTATGTGGGTTTTGCATCAAGAGGAAGCATAGTAATTTGAGGTCTCTTTTCTCCACAAATGTGTGTGGAAGAAGAGTGGGACTTGGGGACGAATGTGTCCGATGATCTGAAGGTAGAAAAGTTGATGGTGAAAGCCACGAAAATGCTTGAGAGGGATTGCCAGGAGGAAAAGGGAGGTGATGCTGCTGCTGTTTGTGTGTTTGGTGAGGTGCCATTTGGAATACCGTGTGCAATTTTGGAGATCGTGCCTTCAAAAAGATATAAACAGAATGGAGTCAGTCCAGAGGGCTGCTACAAAGTTGGTTAGTGGTCTTAATACGTATACTTCTAGAGGAAAGATGGGAGTGAGAGACGATTAAATATCTCATTAATATACAGGGGGTGAGTCCTTTTCAAATGAAGGAAAATTCCAGAAGGAAAGGGCATAGGATGAAGTTAAGAGGTGATAGGCTCAGGAGTAATGTAAGAGAGGGTGGTAGATATGTGGAATGGTCTCCTAGTGGAGGTGGTAGAGATGAAGACTGTATCTGAATTCAAGATAGTGTGGGACAGACATGTGAGATCTATCGGGGAGAAGATAAGATAATGGATGTTGGGGAAGGGCCACTAGGCCTTTATCTACCACCATGTTTCTATTTAGTTGAAATAACCAACCTTCTTAGGAGGCGTGTACATGTATTTATACTTAGGATGATTGATTCATCACTGTTGCCAAGTGGCCCTAGCACCATTACCTCTGGCACCAAATAATTTGTTAGACTATGGAGCAGTTTATCTCTCCCTAGTGGGCTCACAATCGGTTTTTGTATCTGGGTCAATGACTTGACTTGGCCAGGGTCACAAGGAGCAGCAGTGGGAACTGAACCAGAGGCTGCTGCACTAACCATTAAGCTCCTCCTCTACGCCACTCGAATTTCTACGTCCAGCATTAAAGCCACACAAAGCCTGATGTCCTCTCTTTTTGCAGCCGTGTTGCTCTATTCTCAGCCTGCAGCTCTGGGACTGTTACCAACACAGATTTACAAATCAAGGCTGGTGATTCAGGGGACATCAGCCCTGTGTTTTATAATCCAATTTTTATTACAGCAGAGAAAAAAACTGCTATTTTCAAGGAATGAACTCTTCTGTATCTAATACAAATGTGATCCTAGGGTGAAGCCCCAATCTGGAACACAATCAACAAAGCAAATTAAAGTGTGCATCAGTGGATAATGGCCCAGGACTCCGGAGTCACCTCGTCTGATCCCCCGTGTGCAAATAAAGCCGCTATGTGTGACCATTCCCACCTAGCTCTGGGTGTGCTGGAATCTGACTGCATGGATTATTAATTTATCTAATCAAAGTCTTTATTACCTACAAAGCACGGTAAGCTTTCTCTGTTTCTAGGAAAAGGTGGTTGATGAGTCCATGGGATAAACAGACGGACATTCTTTGCAATATAAATACTAGTATGTCTTTTACAATTCAAGAATCACACCTGAAGTTTATGTTTATTGACAGCTTCTATGACTGGGGAGCCAATTCAGAGCGGTTTCCATGAGCTTCTATAAAGGTGTTACAATACAGATACATTTATACCATAACATGATCAAATCTGAGGGGCACTCCTTCACTGGGACTGCAAATATACTGCTGGACAGCAGGGGGTACTAATTCAAGAGTAAGCCACCTTAGGGGAGGTGGGGCGACTTTGCTGAGTCATGGGGGCAGGACTGAGGCAAGGAGGAATTCATTTGCCCTAGAGTGGAGTAAGCCACCTTAGGGGAGGTGGGGACCAGGACTGAGGCAAGGAGGAATTCATTTGCCCTAGAGTGGAGTAAGCCACCTTAGGGGAGGTGGGGGCCAGGACTGAGGCAAGGAGGAATTCATTTGCCCTAGAGTGGAGTAAGCCACCTTAGGGGAGGTGGGGGCCAGGACTGAGGCAAGGAGGAATTCATTTGCCCTAGAGTGGAATCAGTCAAGAGAGAGAGAGAGAGGCCCTGAGGCAAGAGGTCTCAAGGAGCAGAGACATTCCCAGGGGAAGGAAGGAAGGCAAGAAGCAGTGCTCCCCAGTATATGCCTTGACACTGATAGTTAGACTCTGCTTGGCTGAGCTAAGCCAACTTCAGACCGTGGTACTTGATTGAAGAAAGACTGGGTTTGGAATGTGGCAGTCAGTCACTTGGGCCCCTTGTAAGACTTTTTGCTTTGAACTAAGACTATTTTTTTTGTTCCTGAGTGAGTGAAGTGATGGGATTCAGGCTCTGTACCAATAAAGAGCTTATTGCACCTTTTATGTGTGTGTTTGACTGTATGGGCACAAACCTCACCGTAAAATCCCACTCAGGCAATTACTTACACAAAGGAAAAGCACCGCTAGCATTGAACTTTCAAAAAAGAAACTATGTTAAAATGAGGAAAACTTAGGGGAGTAGCTGCAAAGGTCAAAAATTTACACCAGGAGTGGAAATTGTTCAAAAGCTCAGACCAGATATATTCCACATATTAAAAAAGGCAGAAGAAATGTCAAATGATTAGGGGTAAAAAATGGGAATAAGGATCTAATGAAGATAATAGGAAATGGCAAAAGAGACTTTGCAAAGACAAAAACACATGGTAAAAACTTCTCAACCCCCTCCCCCCACTTGTAAACCTCTTAGATGCCTGTATGGTGCATCCTTACCCGTTCCATTATATGCATTCTCTCTCCTGTAGACCTGGCCTTGCTTTGCCTCACAAGAGTGAGAATCACCCCTCCAGGACTTCATGGAGTGTCTTCTGCTACACTTGGAGTCATTGGATTTGCAGCTTTGGGGCTAATAATTATCTATCAGATTTCTTCACAAACACTACACAATAGTTCTAGAAAGGATTTATCTAAGCTTTCATCTCTTTGCTTTTAACAGTAACTGATCCCGTGGACATGAGGATATTACATTCAGTAATTTATTGGAGTTACATGCAGTGATATTATAGGCAGTGGCAGGAGCCTGGAGAAAGGACTGCAGGCGTGCTGAGAGCAAAGAGACTGCAATCAGACCTGTGCTTTGTATCTATCGGAGTCTTACAGCTCTAAGACCTCAGTTTAGTTTGTTACTAAAAACATCTCAATCGGATATATTGGTTTTCCTGTACACTTCTCCCTCCGTATTCGCGTTTTTAGCTTGCTGGCTCCTCCCCCAAATTACGTCAGCTTGTGTAGAGAAATCGCTGATTCCCAGCACTTTCTTCACCGTGTTTCGCCTCTCCTTCAGGAACAGGCCAGGTCGCCCATCATGTTATTCGCAGTTTCACCATATTCACGATGGGTTTTAATAGAAAATGGCAAATAACATCTGAAAAAGTTATTTGCGGATCTGTTAATCCCCTATCGCAACAAATACGGAGGGAGAAGTGTATATGCAGCCAGGAAGTGATTGTTACTATTCAGCCAAGAGAAAAGGATGGAAAGCAAGTGAAGGATATAACCAGGGCAAGTCCTGAGAATTGGTGCAGCAAAGGATGGAGTCTGGAGTTGGCCGTAGTGGAGAAGGGTACAGATAAGAGAGACTTACCTGATGGGTAAAGTGAATTGATAATTTACTCTTTCAAAAATTATGAAGACTAGTGAACACTGAATGAAGTTACATGGAAATACCTTTAAAACAAAAAGGAGAAAATATTTTTTTCACTCAAAGAATAGTTAAGACCTGGAACTCTTTGCTGGAAGATGTGGTACTAGTGGTTAGAGAAGCTGGATTTAGAAAAAGGCTTGGAAAAGTTCCTGGAGGAAAAGTCCATAGTCTGCTATTGAAACAGACATGAGAAGCCACTACTTCTAATGGGATTGGTAGCTTGGAATTTTGCCAGGTATTTGTGACCTGGATTGGCCACTGTGGAAATAGGTAGTGGGCTAGATGAACCATTGATCTGACCCAATCTGGCTATTCTTATGCTTATAGTCTGAAAATGAACATCTATTGGAGGTTCCAAAGTTCCAATCAGTGGAATAGTTTACCTTTGAGGTTCTACGGTCTTTCAGAAAGCAGTTAAAGACATGTGTTCTCAAAAGCTTTTGTAAGAATGTAGGATGAGGGGCTGAAATATGGCTCTTTCGGATTCATCACAGGTTTACATTTATTTTAGTATAAGGTTTTTTGTTTTGTTATATTCGGTGACGTTTTTCAACAATAACAATAATGTATGTCAAGTTTGCAATCCACCAAGAACATAAGATTCTACAGAATGGAAATTTGTATGAATAACATGATGGCATTATTGCACCAGTCTGAAGTATGCCTCCTGACGACGGCAGGATTGTACGAGGGACTCATTCATATGTGCTACAATATGGTACTGTAGTCTTTGATGCCTCCTGCCTGCCTCTAGAGTTCTCTTACAAAAATCATCAACAAAGCACACACACAACAAGGTGCCCCACCTGCCCCTGGAGTTGTGTGTTTCTTTGGTGACTTTTGGTGAGACGACTCTGGGGGGCAGAAATGTGGTTCCAAGGTCTAGCCATAATCGAAACACTGACTGTAGAAGTCTGCTCTGCTCTGGCCTTATTTCCCAGTTACTGGCGTTATGATCTAAACACTGCTAAGTTTTTTGTTTTGCTTCCATTTTCTTTCCATATAATAATAATAACAGTTTATATGCCGCAGGACCATAAAGTTCTATGCGGTTTGCAATAGTTAAAAAATGCTACAAATTAAGTAAAGCTTACAAAGATTAAGAACTAGTAACTGAGAGCCCTAAAGCTCAATTATTGTGTAATAAGATTAAACAAATCAGCTACCTAAGAACATCAGGAACTGATATGCTAAATTCCCCAGAAGTGTTAGTAAGCAGAAGCAATTGTTCCAGATCTTTGTATTTATCGCACATTTTTAAATTCTGTGACTGCTTTTGTCTCCACCACCCATTCCACTTCATCTTTAACCCTAGATACTACGCACTGCTTATTTTTGGAGGTAGTCTAGATCAGTGTTCTTCAACCTTCATCTCGTTTATAGGGAGTGGGGAAAGAGAGCGAGAAAGATCCAGGGTGCATCTCTCCCACTCCCTCTACTGCCATATCCAACATTTTTCCTACTCTTATCCCCCAAATCATATGCCCACCAGCCCCATGCCCAACATTTCTCCTTCTATCACCCCTCTTCAGAACCATGCCATTCCTCTCCCTCCATCACTATGTCCAACATTCCCTTTCAAACTGTCTCTCTGTTCCCTCTCATCCTTCTCTTCCTCATGTATCTCTACCTCACTCCTCTCTCTCTCTGTGCCCATCAATTTTTCTTGCAGGGGACACTGATCCTTCATGGACTGGCACCAGTCCCCGGACTGGCAGTTGAAGAACACTGGTCTAGATTGCCCCCACCAATTCTGGAAAATAGTTCACACTGCTCATACAACTTGTCTGCCCCATCTTGAAGAAGCCCTCCTTATACATTACTCTAGCATCTAATTACCGTTCAATCTCCAACTTCATTAATAGGTTACCAGTCATGAACCAAGCCAGAGGCAAGTTAGATAAACCACAAGCCCTGTGGGCTCATCCTAGCAGAGCCAATCAGGACAAAAGGCACCCAAAAGCATAAGACACTAGAGGTCTGCACAGGCATGGGGATTGCCGCAGGAGTCCCCCCTAGGTCTATGGGACTCCCGCCCAGATCTCCCCATGCTCACGGGACTTCCACGAGGATGGAACTGGGGTTCCCGAGGCCTGGAAAGAGAATTAGTTAGAAAATAGACAAGAGCAGACCAAGATGATGGAAAACCAAAATGTCCCACCAGGTACAGCAAGGGAGATGTTCATTTTGAGGGGGGGCTAAGCTCAAAGTGGGGACGGACGGGATTTCTATCCCCATACAACTCTCTATTTAGTAACTACCTTTTCATGAAGAGATTCACCCAAAGCTGTTTATAATGTATTGAATAGTAATCAGAAACTCTTAAGTATGCTCTAACCACTAGGCCACGACTCCAGCTAGTTGCAGACTGGCTGACTATCCTGGTGTGCACTGGACCTGCAAAAGCACATTTACGGTTGCAATGAATAGCAATTTGGGCCTTTCTACATTTGTAGCTGTTCATTGTAATCTGCTATTTTGTTATTTTTACAAAAGACAGTTTTAATCATCTAAACTAATTTTAAGCATAGTTTTTTGCTCTTAACTTACCTTACTTCTTCTCATACCTCTGAGGTCACTAACATTAGCCCATGAACCACAGACAATCCATTCAGTGGTGCTTTTGTTACCCTGTGCAATGCTATCGCTGAGGAACTAATAGCAAGAGACTGGGATTTTATAAGGTCTGCCACCCATCAGTCTGAAGAGATAACTCAGGGAAAGATCAATATCTTGGCCATTTTGCTTCCTCCTGTGAATGAAAAAGAAATAAACTCCGCTTATAATTTCCAGCTTTCTGCTATCACGTGTTACAATAACTGCCATGTCATACCATCAACCCTGTAAATATAGGATTAATACTCTCTCAGAAATGTTTTGACTTCTGCAACTTGAGAACTGTGTGCAGTTCTGCTCACTGTATCTCAAAAAAGATATAGCAGAATTAGAAAAGGTACAGAGAAGGGTGAGGAAAATGATAAACAGTTTGGGACAACGTCCCTGTGAGGAGAGGCTACAGTGGCTAGAGAAGAGATGGCTCAGGGGTGATATGATAGAGGTCTATAAAATACTGAGTGGCGTGGCAAGGGGAAATGTGAATCGCTTGTTCACTTTCCAAAAATACTAGGACTAGGGGGCATGTCATGAGAAGCTACTAAGTGGTAGATTTAAAACAAACTGAAGAAAATATTTCTTCACACAAGATGTAATTAAACTCTGGAATTCGTTGCTGGAGAATGTGGTGAAATCAGTTAGCTTAGCAAGGTTTAAAAAAGGTTTGGATAACTTCCTAAAAGCGAAGTCCATAGGCCATTATTGAGATGGTTTAGGGAAATCCACTACTTATTCCTAGGATAAGCAGCATCAAATCTGTTTTACTACTTGGGACCTGGGTTGGCCACTGTTGGAAAGAGGATACTGGGCTTGATGGACCTTCAGTCTGTCCCAGTAGGGCATGTTCTTATTGAATTACAACATAAGATACATATAAGCAATGCCTCTGCCGGGTCAGACCTGAGGTCCATCGTGCCCAGCAGTCCGCTCACGCGGCGGCCCAACAGGTCCAGGACCTGCATAATAATCCTCTATCTATACCCCTCTATCCCCTTTTCCAACAGGAAATTGTCCAATCCTTACTTAAACCCCAGTACCGTACTCTGCCCTATTACGTCCTCTGGAAGCGCATTCCAGGTGTCCACCACCCGCTGAGTAAAGAAAAACTTCCTAGCATTTGTTTTGAATCTATCCCCTTCCAATTTTTCCGAATGCCCTCTTGTTCTTTTATGTTTTGAAAGTTTGAAGAATCTATCTCTCTCTACTTTCTCTATGCCCCTCATGATCTTGTAGGTCTCTATCATGTCTCCTCTGAGTCTCCGCTTTTCCAGGGAGAAGAGCTCCAGCTTCTCCAGTCTTTCTGTGTATGAAAGGTTTTCCATGCCCTTAATCATTCGTGTCGCTCTCCTCCTACAAGTCTGAACTCAGGGTGAGTTACGGACACAGCTTATGTCGTACCTGAGGGAATGGAAGTGGGAGAAGTGGGATTTGCTCTCTTTCTTTTCCTGGTTTTCAGCCTACTCTACTAGGCTTCTCCTGCAGAAAGAATCTGAGTTTTTTCTGCTGCCTCCACTTTGGGAGTTTGATTTTGGGTTTTGAGAGGACACCATGTTTCTTATCCACTGAAAATTTCATAGTTTGCTTCCACTGCAGTTTGGGTAATTTTTATTTATTTATGGTTAAATTATCAATAATCAAATCAAAATATCTAAAATGCTGCAGAAGGTAGTATGAACAGCTGTAGTCACTTGATCACAACAGAATGCCAACTGTAACACACTTCACTCATATAATGACGGTGAATGATAATAGTGAATATATAATGTGCCCTCAGTGTGAGGGAGTAAGCACCAAGGAGACAGAACTCCCGTTAGCCACACATCATCATAGGGCAAGTCAGTGAGCAAATAAGAACATAAGAATTTGCCTCTGCTGGGTCAGACCAAGGGTCCATCGAGCCCAGCGGTCCGCTCCCACGGTGGCCCATCAGGTCCATGACTTGTAGAGTGATCTTTTGTCTAATCCGTTGATTCCTACTCCCTTATATCCCAGTGTGTCTGGGAGGGAATGCATGGATGGGAGAACATCGCAGGGGAGGAGACATAGGCATCCTGGGACTGTCTGCCAAGTCTCTTCCCTGAAGAAGCCCTTTCTGGAAACGTCAATCGCTCCTCCTAAACTTACTTGCTCCACTTCATCACTGACGCTGAAACCGTGGATTGAAGACAAAGTTTTATTTTATTTTTCTTTCCAGCTTATGATTTATCTTTAATCTTATCTATTGTTTTGCCTTTGTTTTGTTCTATTTCTATCATTTAAATTTCTCCAGAATTCTACTGTTCAGCGGCTCCCCCTTCTGCTTCTATTCCTTTCTCTCCTCTCTTCTACCTTCCAAAGTATTTAGATCAATGCTGTCTTGTTAAAATGTTTATTTTATTTTTATTTTTCCTCTAACTCTACTTTTCACTTCTCTATTACCCTCCAGGTACTTTAGTTAGATTGTGAGCCTTCGGGACAGTAAGGGAATTTTTCAAGTACCTTTCTTATTTCTAATCTTAATGTATATTTTCTGTAAACCGCTTAGAACCTAACGGATGTAGCGGTATATAAGAAATAAATTACATTACATTACATTATATCATAAAAACCCCCTTTTTCCCTTTTATCTATGCCCTTTTTTGCTCCTGTGTCCTCCTTTATCTGTAGCCTTCAATCTCCTGATCCTTCAGGAATTTATCTAATCCCTCTTTGAAACTCCTTAATGTAGTCTGTCCTATTACATCTTCCAGAAGCGCATTCCAGGTATCCACCACCCTCTGAGTGAAGAAGAACTTTCTAGCATTGGTTCTAAACCTGTCCCCTTTCAATTTCTCCGAGTGCCCTCTTGTTTTTGTAGTTCCTAGTATGCTGAAGATCAAACTGTGAGAGCAAACACTTGAAAATCAACTTTTTTGGGGGAAAACTAAATGTGCAATTAATACACTGAAGCAGTGTGACACTCTGTGATGACCAAGTCTCCTCAGCATATATCTTCAAACATTTTAGCATAATGTAGAAGGAAGCTACCCCCATTTCGGTAGACTTCAATGGCCGAAGTATGAATTTAGAGGTCTATTTACTAACCTTCATGTTGTTGCTACTATTTGGGTTTCTGCCAGCTACTTGCTCTGTGAAAACAGGATACTGAGCTAGCTAGACCATTGGTCGGACCCAGTATGGTTACTTTTATGTTCTTATGTCAATAACATAGCTAAGATGTGGCATGATGATCCTGGGGAACAACTTTGATGGGGATGATGATATCCCCAAACCCAACCCTTTTCCCCAAATTAACTCCCATTGACCTCTTTACAAAAGCCCCCTACATTCACAATCATGTTTCCAAAGCCCTGACATACCCATCATCCTCACCTCCACACTCCCCTTTTACCTACCGAGGATATTCCTGCTGAGTAGTGAAGTAGCAGGAATGATCCCCAGATGCTCTGCCCAAAATAGTGGCCTTATCCCCCTAATGGTAGTTGTGTGGTTTTACTTCTAAAGAATCAGGCTGCCAACCCTAATTAGCAGCCTCACTTTGTTACCACAAGATCTAGGCTGGGCCTGCATTTGACCCTTCTCCCCTCTCACAGAGCCAAGTGCTTTCCCCTTGCTTCCCTCAATTGGTACACTGTTCTTATCTTCACTACTTACTTCAAGAGACTTTTTAAGAAAAAATATTTCCTTAGATTACTCCTACATCTTCACCCTAAAAGTGTGTCTACTTTTTAATGACCATTGCAGGAAATCCAAGCCTCCTCCTTCAGTGCAGATTGAGAAGAAAGGACTGAGTGCCTGAGTAGATACCAGCTGGTCAGAGCTTTCATCTTTCGGTCCATGAGAAGTTAGAGTTACATATGTGCCACCCTCTGCACTGTTTATTGAGAAAAAACCATGAGAACAGCACTTCCAGAAGGCGACGTCAGTCAGTTCTGTTTCCAGATTTCTACTCATTTGAGGCCCTGCTGCCCGATTACAACCAGTACCATTGTACTGAGCCAGAGAGGAGGGAGGTACAAAGGGACAGTTTTGATGTAACGTACTTCCTTTATGTCATTGGAGTTATGTGGTATTTGCCCCAAGTGAGTCATAACCCCTTGACCCCAGACTCTTCTTTAACCATACCACCCAGCCCTTGCTGTCACTCACTGTGCCCCGCCTCCAACCTCACCCACTGCCTTTCCCTGAGCCTGAAGATCATCTCTGAGTCCAGCTTCATTATTTACATTTTCACGAGACCTTTCCATTTCATACAATAGGTATTTTATCTTCTAGAACTTTGTTTGGTTGTTAATATGGTGATTTAGTGAAGGGAGGTGCCCATAGAATTTATTCTGATGTTCTGACAGGACCTCCCTTTGCCGGTTTAAAAAAAAACCCTATATATTTCAGCCTCCAATTATGCTCTTTTCTGCTACATTTCATACAGTGTCAGTTTTATATAGAAATGTTTTATTTGGTGCATGGAAAATGTATTCTTCCAAGCTAGAAAGAAAGAGGAAGACTTACAATTAGCAAATAATGCATCCCAGCGCCTGTTTGAATATAAACAATACATGATCAGTCAGCTCTAATGTGTGATTAAGAACAGATGACTTCACTAACTAGGGCAGAACTATACTATTTTTTTTTTTTTTTTAAATAAGCACAAATGCTCTATTTTTCTAGGCTTAATTGCAAAATTATTCCTGTCTCACATTAGTCATATTGGATCTTAAGCAGCACTGGTTTCTATCAGACCAGCCAGTATTTCTACCCAGATCTTATTGATCCCATAGGGAAGGTTGACTCTTTTGCTGGAGGATGGGTTGTGCATACAATGCACTAACTCCCATGCAGAATCTGCATTAGTTGTTCTGCTCCCTCCAAGGAGAACACAGAATCACAGAAAACAAATTGTGGATGGGGTAGGCACATGCATGAACTCCAAGTGTTGGAGGTCATTGGTCCCATGGATCCTGAATCAGGAAATGACATCACAGAATCCAGCAGGAGGACTTGCATGAACCAGGTGGTCCTGAAGAGGAAAGCAGCATTGTGTGGACTCATCTGGATTGTAAAATGAAAGATGTAGTTATTGACCTGATGGGAATGTTAGAGGCTGGTGGGCTGGAAGAGAGGGAGAGAGAGAGACTGCTAAGGACAGGGGACAGAGAAAGAGAAATATAGTGAGGAGAGATAGGGGAAGGGGTAAAATGCGGACCTGACGGACCTCGCGGATTTAAAACCGCACGTCCTTAAAAATCTGAGGTCTGTGTCCATGCCACTTGTAGCTTCTGTCTCTGACAGACCTCTATGAGATTTTAGTGCTGACAGATCCTAATACTTTTCCCTCTCTATGCTGAGACGGATCCGTCAGCGCTAAAATCTCATAGAGGTCTGTCAGAGACAGAAGCTACAAGTGGCACGGACACGGACCTCAGATTTTTAAGGACGTGCGGTTTTAGATCCGCGAGGTCCGTCAGGTCCCCTTCCCAAGAGATAGCATGACTTGTAGAGACAAGGAGAAGGACGATGAGGGCAGGGGCAGCAAAATAAATTTTTGCTTGTGAGTTTATAGTTTAGTATTTAGATTTTGCCTTTATATAAGGTGGATTATAATATTACATATATAATTTAAAATTTGTGAGGGCCAAACAAAATCAAGTTCTGACCCTGCCCCTCTATCTTCCTGGTTGCTGATGCTGCTTGGAGCAAGAATGGCAGTGATTTGTTTATAAGATTCTTATTCTCTTCAAAAAGTACAAAGCCTAAGGGACAAATTACATAACACATAGGAGAAAATATTTTTCACTCAAACAAATAGTTAAGCTCTGGCACTCGTTGCTGGAGGATGTGGTAAAAGCAGTTAGCATAGCTGGGTTTAAAAAAGGTTTTGACAAATTCTTGGGAGGAAAGCCACTCCTTATGCTTGACACTGATAGCAAGGAATCTTTTCTTTTTGGATTTTGCCAGGTGTTTGTGACCTGTATTGTCCACTGTTGGAAGTAGACCACTGGGCCAGATAGAGGTTTAGTCTGACCTAATATGGCTCTTCTTATGTCTAGTTTGCAATAGTATAAAGTACCCATTTATATAGCAGGATTCCGCCCCCAGAAGTTATAGAGTTATTCAGTATATTGTCACCAAAGGTGCTAGGTACAGCCAGTTAAATAATGCTCTTATCTATGTGGACATCTGGAAATGGGACAGGAAGACCTGCTTTCTTTCAGAATTCCCAGCTTTGCTGCTGCCACATTGTGAAGGTAGAAAAACATTCTCTCCCACACAGATCACTCAACCTCCTGAAAGAGGCTCCAGTCAATACTTGAGAGCTTATCTATAATGGATTTTCAGTCTCTTTAACCCTCTAACTTAAGGGTCAGGCTGGATGCAGATAACTGGGCAAAATCTAGAAGCAATGTGAAAAAGTAAACACACAAGACATTCAAGGGGAGGTCCACCGATGGATCAGAAACTGGCTGGCAAACAGGAAGCAGAGGGTTGGAGTAAAGGGCCATTACTCAGGCTGGAAAGGGGTCACGAGCGGAGTTCCGCAGGGGTCGGTGCTAGGACCGCTCCTGTTCAATATTTACATAAACGACCTAGAGGCGGGAACCAAGTGTGAGGTCATTAAATTTGCAGATGACACCAAACTATACAGCAGGGCTCAAAACAGGGAAGACTGCGAAGATCTCCAAAAGGATCTAACGCAGCTGGAAAAGTGGGCCGAAAAGTGGCAAATGAGCTTTAACATAGGGAAATGCAAGGTCATGCACGTGGGGAAAAAGAACCCGATGTTCACGTACAGAATGGGGGGAACACCGCTAGGGGTCAGTAACCTGGAGAGAGACCTGGGAGTGATGGTAGACGCAACACTGAAGGCATCGGCGCAGTGCGCCACAGCCTCAAAGAAAGCAAACAGAATGTTGGGTATCATTAAGAAGGGTATTACGACCAGGACGAAGGAAGTCATCATGCCGCTGTATCGTGCAATGGTACGGCCTCATCTGGAGTACTGTGTCCAGTACTGGTCGCCGTACCTCAAGAAGGACATGGCAGTACTTGAGGGAGTACAGAGAAGAGCGACTAAACTGATAAAGGGAATGGAAAATCTCCCATATACCGACAGATTGAAGCAGTTGGGACTTTTCTCACTAGAAAAGCGGAGACTTAGAGGAGACATGATAGAAACCTTCAAGATCCTGAAGGGCATAGAAAAAGTAGACAGGGACAGATTTTTCAAATTAAGGGGCACCACAAGTACAAGGGGGCACTCGGAGAAATTGAAAGGGGACAGGTTTAAAACAAATGCTAGGAAGTTCTTTTTCACTCAGAGGGTGGTGGATACATGGAACGCGCTCCCAGAGGCTGTTGTAGGCAGCAAAACATTAAATGGTTTCAAAGAAGGTTTGGATAGATTCCTTGAAGAAAAAGGGATTGAAGGGTATAGATAGGTATAGATCACTTCTCAGGCGATGGGCCTGATGGGCCACCGCGGGAGCGGACCGCTGGGCAGGATGGACCTATGGTCTGACTCAGCGGAGGCAACTTCTTATGTTCTTATGTTCTTATTTTGATTTTCAGCTGTCACTGCCCCCTCCTTCATCACAGTCTTCTCTCCTGTGGGGCTTTCCTTTTCCCTTTCTAATGTGCATATCTGCAGCCCCGTTGAGACCTGACACTGCCCTGACATTTCTTTCTGCATGTTTACCTTTTTTTTTGTAGTATTGATAGGGTCCAGAAAAAGGAGGACGGACCGAGACATGTGGTTTCAATGAAAGTAGATCTCTCAATCAGATCTCCTTACTTCCATTGCTTTCAGTGAAAGTAAAACCCGGATGTCTCTTTGTCCTCTTTTTTTTCTGGAGCCATATGGAAACTCTAAGCATTGACATCTTCCTTATAAAGTGATACATTCCTTCCTATAAAGTGTTCTTCCTGTGGATTTATCAATATTTATTACAAGAATAATAGGGAAGGAATAATGATACATTATATATCTGAGTGAATATCACAGGTCAGTTTATATGTGGCAGCAATCAGGGTAACTTTTTAAACACTGGCCTTGACATAAAAATAAAAAAAAATTCATATAACATTACATACCGTATAGCGTATATACTGCTAGATATTCAAAGCAATTTAAACATTTAAATCACTTGTCCATGGCTAAGCTGAATATTCAGCAGTACTTAACGGGTTACGGTTAGTGCCTGAACTGAAACTGGCCAACTTGTGGGTGTTCCAGGGTGGAGCTGGTACTTAACAATGTGGCAAATCCAGGATGAATTAAAGGTTTTCTCCCTTGAATAGCCAGGATTTGCCCAAGGTTATGTTTGAGGTTCTGTCCCTTTAAGGCACTCAGATTCTAGAGGCAGGGACGTTTTGCGTGCTTCTCAGTATGAAGTGCCTGATACTATTTTCCCATCCTGGCTTGGGAGGGTGGCCTAGAGCTGCTTAAAGTCAGGCTCAGGTTGTAGAGGGGGAGAAGGAGGAGCAGAGACGAGAGCTTGAGCATGGGGCTTCAGAAAGAGAGTGTCTGAGAGCAGGCAGCCAAGAGCCCAGCTAAGCACCAGCAGGAGCTGCCTACTAAAGCTCAACCAGCAGACTGGGGTATGCAGGAGGTAGGTGAAATTCCTCCTAACCCAGCTACTGAATTTAACTCAATGCCAGAAGCTATGGTAATTGGAGAAAGCACAGTTGAGTTCCCTGATTCAGATTGATTGAGCCTGTAAGTTATGTTCCTCTCTCATTCTACTGACCTGCTAACTAAGAAAGGATTTGTGTTTTGTGACATTAGAAAGCACAGGGTTTTGGAAAAGCACGTACCAAAGCAAAAGTATTTGAATTTATTTCATGCTGGTAGCAGGGTACTTTTTCTGTCTGTGCTGATTATTATGCTCCATTCTGCTGTGTTGCTCAGAGTGGTTGCCACGGAGACCAGGAGCAGATGGAGGTCTGCAGGCTGGGAACTGAATGCTGTCCTGTTTGCTGCTAACGTTTTCCACCATTCTCTGTAGGAGTCAGTATTTATGGGGTTTAGAGCTGCATATACTGCCTGTGGCTCTCCCGTTTCACAGCCTGAGTGTGGGGGAGGTGCTGATAAGAAGAGCTGGCGGAGACTGCCTGAAGCACGTTGTGTGCAGACCAGCTCAGCAACAAACCCAAGCTGGAATTTACAAACCAGAGCATAGTAATTTTGATGAAGCATTTACTTTATATTATTGTGTTACTTTTTGGACTCTCTTCTGATCTTCCCAGTAAAGCTAACTGGGACAGTCTGGTCAAGTTCCATTTTGTTCAGAGACTGAGAACGGTTGGCAATACTCATGACCATTGTTTATTTATGATTTGGCCAGTGGCCTGAATAAATCTTTATTTTGTTTTGAAGCCATTCTGATTGGGTGTTTGTCGAAAGAAAGTCTGCTGTACTTACACATACCTGCACTGTTAGGCAGTTGCCTAGTTTGATAAAAGTTCTGAAGGGGGCCGAATATTGTCACAGCCCAATGCGCTAATTAAGCTGGTTGGATGACAACTGATATTCAGGGCTTGAGAACTACATTAATTGGGCCATATATAGAGCCGCCCTCTATTGTGTGGTTCAGGTGTGAATGTTGCACTTAAATGCATAAGTTTTAGCAGCCAACATCCAACTAGAAAGTCAATGATGGTGCCCAGATGTGGCCCAGCATTGACTATTTGGGAAAATAGCTGGCAATAGTCATGAAAACTGGCTGGATATCAGCTAGATAGTCAATAACACTGAATATACATAAAGTATGCTGATTTCTGCTGGTTATTCAGCAGCGACATGTGTGATGGTCCACTTTAGATAGAACATAGAAATCAAAACTGATCAATTTACTGTATATGTAGCCACTGTTGGCCAGTGAGTTTTTAAACATTGACCACCACCAGCTAAATTAGCCTCAAAATATTCCATGCCAGACCAAGTCCAGACAGGCATTAAATATCCGGGCTTTTGGGGTCCTGGCTGAATAATGAAAGGACCCACACAAGAGGATGTCAGGTCCATTCAGTCCCCCTCCCCCCATTCTTATCCTCCCTCCTGGACCAAATTTGATCCACTCTGCTAGAGCTGATCACAATTTTTAATCCAAAGTTCAACAATGCTTCCTATCCCATGATTCTTTAATTTTCCCAGGAGCCTCTTATGAGGAACTTTGTCAAAAGCTTTATGGAAATCTAGATACACTACATCAACCGGCTCACCTTTATCCACATGTTTATTCACACCTTCAAAGAAATCAAACAAATTGGCGAGGCAAGATCTCCCTCCACTTAACCCATGCTGACTCAGTCTCATAAAATCTTATTTGTCTATATGTTCCACAATTTTATTTTTTTTATAATTGTTTCCATTATTTTGCTAATACTCACCACTACTCACCTTAGCTACTGAACCACCAAGAACCCAGCAAAAGAATCAGTTGGACCAATGGGGGACCAAGAGGGTAAAAGGGACACTCGGGGAAAAAAAGGCCATAGTGGAGAGATTAAATGAATACCTTGCTTCTGTCTTCATCGAGGAAGATGTAGGAGAGATAGCAGTGTCAGAAATGGTACTCAGTGCTGATGGGTCAGAGAAACTGAAATAAATCTCAGTAAAACTGGAAAATTGTAATATAACAATTTGACAAATTGAAGAGTAGCAAATCGCCTGGACTGGATGGCATATATCCTAGAGTACTGATAGCTCTGCAAGTTAATTTTTAAATTCTTTTATAAGTAATTAGTAATTTATCTTTAGATAAAAGGTGTGGTAGCCATATTAAAGGAGATGGAAAGACTTCTGTAATAAAAGACTAGAGAGGTTATGTCTCTCCTATTTGAAGAAGAGCGAGCTGAGGGGAGATAGGAAAAAGTTTTATAAAATAATGAATAGAGTGGAACAGGTAAACAAAAATCATTTCTTTAGTCTTCTAAAAAGTACAATGAATAGGGATACGTCTTAAAATTACTAAGTAGTATATATAATACAAATTGGAGAAATGCATTCATTACCAGAGAATATGGTGAAAGCCATTATTGTAGCTGGTCTTAGTATAGTTTTGCTTTTTAAATTTATCACAGCTCTATAATAATAAATATGATGAAATTTAAATATAATTATTGTGAAATGTTCAGACCAATACCCATAAATTCCATGATCTCACCAAACTGGGGTATACTCGGGACCATCATATCACTTCTGTTGTCCCTTAGCCAACCAGCTTCGTTTGTACAATACAGTAGGTCTTCCTATGTATGTTTGTAAAATGATAGATTTCACTTATCTTGAATGTAACGTCAATGGGCTTGGCGGCTATCTCCTTGACCTCCTTGACCTTGACCTCCTTGACCTTGACCTTGAGATTAAAGTGCAAAAAACTTAAAGTGCTGTGTGCTACTTGTGCTTGCCATTACAACCGTGCTTGCTAAAATTAGTTGATACTAAGCCTGGCCCCCCAACTCGAGTTTCGGGTCCCTGTGAGGCTTACTACTACTGGGTTACCATCGAAGAAAGAGCACTTCACAATAATTATATTTAAATTTCATCATATTTATTATTATAGAGCTGTGATAAATTTAAAAAGTGATTTAATAATCATCACAGAATAACATTGTATATCTCCCCAGTTGTTAGTGTATTCTTAGTATAGTTTTGGACATGTTCCCTGAGGAAACCCTCTATGCAGGTAGACTTGGGGACAGCCATTATTTCACTCTTGGGATCTTGCCAGGTTTTTGTGAGCTTAGAAACAGAATAAAATACTAGGCTAAGATTGGAGGAGGAGCCTAATGGTTCAGTTTGCACTGCGGCTCCTTGTGGCTCTGAGCAAGTCACTTAACCCTCCAGTGCCCCAGGTATAAAGTAAGTATCTGTATATAATATGCAAACTGCTTTGACTCAAACCACAGAGAGGAGATACGAGGAGGTTCTGAAAAGTTTTCAGCCCAACCAACCAATTTCCTAAATTCTGAAAAGTGCCAATTTGCAGAAACGTTGTTTCAGGTCATTGATTAAACCATATCCACCTCATTCTCTTCTGGGTTGGGCATCCCCTTTCCCTTTGGGGAGTTTTGTGGTTACTACCTCTGAAGCTTTAGCACTGCCTGTTCCAGTGAATTCCACCACCTGTAAAATACTGGTTTGTTTTGAATCCATGGGCACGGTATTGCAGGCTTAGTCTGTCTGTGCAGTTTATTTCATTCATAAATATTTCACATTGGAAGGACCTATATTTGTGCAAAGTAAAACCACAGACACACAAAAAGAAGTTTTATGTTTTAATTTTGGCTTTGCTTACTCAGCACTGTAAAAAACCTTCCAGCAGGATTACTGGTGCCGTGATCTCAACAGAAGTAGATTTACTGCCGTGAAAGGTGGACTGTGCTGCCCATCCCTCAGAAGAGCACTCAAGCTCTGGCTCTGGTCCAAACGGAGTAAGCAATCTCCCACACCACAGGCTCCTTCCACTCTTGCTCTAAATTAGGAAGGAAACATCTCGATACTTTCGAAAGCACCCTGGCATTTGCTTCTTAGCCAACTAACGTTTGTTAATAGCTTATTAAAAGTTAATTTTGATGATGCAGTTTCATCATAAACGGTGCTATAATCTTTCCTTTTGCTGTGTAGCCAGCCAGAGAGGAGACAGTTAGGTACTTATATCCATTAGATTATGTTCAGCTTGATTTGAGCTTTGCTGTTCGTAATCTTAAAGGAGTGGATTAATCTTGTGAAATTTGAGGTGAAATCTTCTAATATTCACTGGCAGTTTACATTGGCAAAAGTAATTTACTGTCACCTATTTTATGTTTGACCCTCACATAATAATGAAGAACGTTCACAAGCTAATTTTGAGGATGTGTATCTCACCATTTATAAACATTAGCGTCAGAATGAGAAGGCAATGAGCCTTGCCAAGTAGAAGGAAGGGCCTAGATTCTGTATTAGCTCATCTACTGATCGTTAAGAATCTGGGTCAAATGGGCTTGCTCCCATGTTTCAGACTGTGAGGAGCAGCAGGTTGGTTAAAGGATTTTAAATAATGCTGGGGAGCAGCCATGTAGGCACCAATGAGACAGGAAAATGTGGGAGGGAGGTTCTGGACCCCAAATTTAGGCTCTTAGGTAGAAAGCTGAAATCCAGATCCTCCAGGGCAGTGTTTTTGGAAATGCTCCCAGTTTCACATGTAGGACCCAAGAGCTCAGAAGTTTCAACGCGTAGTTGAGATGATGGTGCAGAGAGGAGGGGTTTAGATTTGTGAGGAACTGGGCAACCTTCAAAACACTACAAACTAAAACCCCTCAATTAATCGAAAAATATCTCTAAAGACACATTCAAAACTGAAATCCAACACTTTTTCCCATCCCTCTTCACCTTTCAAAAGAAACAATTTTCAGCTCCCCTTTACCTTTTGTACTTTCCTTAATTGTTTTTCTTTTCTATATCAATTGCATTTCTTCACCACTTACCTTTTGTTGCACGTCGGTTAAGTTTGACTCGTCTCATGTTAGTTATGCCATTTGTTTTAAATGCTGTTTTAAAATGCTCATGTTATAATTATTTGTATTTTTTTTTTGGTGTTTTTAATTTTAATCCCCTTTATATCCTACCTGTAACTCGCTTAGAAGCTCTGATAAGTGATGGAATCAAATTTGAATAAAAACTTGAAACTTGAAGTCTACAGAATCCTGAGTGGAATAGAACGGGTACAAGTGGATCGATCTTTCACTCCATCAAAAATTACAAGGACTAGGGGACACTCGATGAAGTTACAGGGAAATACTTTTAAAACCAATAGGAGGAAATTTTTTTCACTCAGAGAATAGTTAAGCTGTGGAATGCATTGCCAGAGGTTGTGATAAGAGTGGATAGCGAAGGTTTAAGTTTTAAGAAAGTTTGGACAATTTCTTAAGAACATAAGATGTTGCCTCCACTGGGTCAGACCAGAGGTCCATTGTGCCCAGCGGTCCGCTCCCGCGGCGGCCCATCAGGTCCATGACCTGTGAAGTGGTTTCTGACTATTCTTCTAACCTACCTCTACTTCTATCTGTACCCCTCAATCCTCTTATCTTTTAGGAACCTATCTAGACCCTCCTTGAACCCATGTAGAGTGCTCTGGCCTATCACAGCCTCCAGAAGCACGTTCCATGTGTCCACCACCCTCTGAGTGAAAAAGAACTTCCTAGCATTTGTTCTAAACCTATCCTTTTTCAATTTCTCCGAGTGCCCTCTTGTACTTGTGGCTCCCCACAGCCTGAAGAATTTGTCCCTGTCTACTTTCTCTATTCCCTTCATGATTTTGAAGGTTTCTATCATGTCTCCTCTAAGCCTCCGCTTTTCCAGGGAGAATAGCCCCAGCATTTCCAATCTGTCAGCGTATGATAAGTTTTCCATACCTTTTATCAGCTTTGTCGCTCTTCTCTGGACTCCCTCAAGTACCGCCATGTCCTTCTTGAGGTACAGCGACCAGTACTGGACATAGTACTCCAGATGTGGGCGCACCATTGCCCGATACAGCGGCAAAATGACTTCCTTCGTCCTGGTCGTGATACCCTTTTTGATGATACCCAACATTCTTGGAGGAAAAATCCATAGTCTGTAACAGCAGGATATGTATTGGCCCGCTCACCCTCTCACACTCCCACCCCCATACCAACCACCCCCCAATAACCAAACCACACTCTGCTTATGGATAGATAGCCGCAGCTCTGTTTATTAACAAACAATTAATTTAACACACTCACATAACAAAAACAGTTTCCCGAGCTACACCTTAAACCATTACCAATAATATTCGGCCCCTGATCCTGCCATGCCAGCAAGGGTCTGGGGGGTGGCATGTCCCAACATGCCCCTTTAACCATAGATACCAGAACCCGGGCATGGCTCCCTGCCAGCCCCCCGCTCATCTCCTGATGAGCTCCACCATACTGTAGCTCAGGATAACTGCCAAACCAAATTCGGTAACTTACCGAACCAGACAAAAAGTGGGTGGGAGGGCGGGCAGGAAAAGCCGCCTCGGAGGACCCAGGAAGATGCCGAGTCTTCTGAGGTCCCGGCTTTATAAGCTCCGCCCGGTCGTTTGCCCTGTGCCTCACCTATCAGGCGGGAAAAACTCTCCTACCCCTAAGCTGCCTCCTACCCTCCTGCTCACGCAGTGTGCTTGTCTCCAGGGAGGCAATGCGGGCCCTCCATCCCCGCGTTACAGCCGCCCATCGAGACGAGGGCTCTCCTTTATTGAGAAAGGCATGGGAGAAGCCTCTGCTTGCCCTGGATCGGTAGAATGGAATGTTGCTACTCTTTGGATTTTGGCCAGGTACTAGTGACCCAGATTGGCCACCGTGAGAATGGGCTACTGGGCTTGATGGACCATTGGTCTGCCCCAGTAAGGCTGTTCTTATGAACTAGTTTCTAGCAGAGCAGTAGTTCCCAACCCTGTGCTGGAGGACCACCACCCAGTCAGTTTTTTTGGGATAGTCCTAGTGAATATGCATGGAGCAGATTTGCATGCCTGTCACCTCCATTATATGCAAATCTTTCTCATGAATATTCATTAGGGCTATTCTGAAAACCTGACTGGCTGGTCGTCCTCTAGAACAAGGTGAGGAACCACTGCTTTAGAGGACCCAGAGCCCATGAGGACAATCCAGAAGCCTGTTATGTTAGCCTTTGATTACTTCAGCTTTCAAATATGTCTCTACAGTATTTATATTTTATCTTTATGTTTATTTAAAATTTGCTATGCCACCTTAAGGAAATAGCAGATCTAGGTAGTTTTCACTCTAAAACCTCTGCAATCAAAAGAAAAAAAAAGAACTACACTAAAAAAAAAAAACCAGGAAATAGTTAGCAACCATTCAATCCAATTCCAGTTGGTAAGCCAAAGAGGACAGGGAGATAAATGAAGTTTTGGTAATTAGGAGAATAGGGCAAGAAATGGGGAAGGATGGGAGGGGAATAGGCAAAACTGGAGGACACAGTGATGCTTATGTTGAAGGAAAAGATTAGCAAAAGCGCTAAGATTTCTTGAATGACAGTTCAGCACGGATATCATGGGGAAGGGAATTCCAGTACACAAGGGCTGCAGAATAGAAGGCACAGTGCCTAGTAGATTCACGCCAGGTCCCCCAAGAGTCTGTGCTTGGACCACTGCTTTTTAACCTATCGGCAGTAGATATTGGAATAAGGAGTGAGGTATGAGGAATTAAATATGCCTATGACACAAAGTTGGCTAAAGAGGATTGTGAAAAATTTCAAGAGAACCTTGTGAGACTGGAAAACTGGATATCAAAATGACAGATGACCTCTAATGTGGGAAAGAGTAAGCGAGTCACTGTCCAGGAAAAGGATCTAGGTGTCATCGTTGAGGATACGTTGAAACCCTGAGCTCAATGTGTGGTGGTGGCTAAGAAAGCAAATAGAATAGAATGAAAATGTTACAATGCCCTTGAATGGCTCTATGGTATGACTACAACTTGAATACTGGGTGTAATTCTGCTTCTCCAAAAAGATATAGCGGAATTAGAGAAGGGTGTCAAGAATGATAAAAGTGATGGGCCAACTTCCCTATGAGGCTTGGAGAAGAGACAGCTCGGGGAGATCCGAAATACTGAATCGCTTCTTTGTTCTTTCCAAAAATACTAGTTGTAGGGGACATGCAATAAAGCTGCTGGTTAATGCCACAGTGGTCAAGGTTTAGGTGGTGGCAGGTGTCCTACCACTGCTTAACTGACCAATCTTAGGCATGTTCTGAAAGCATCAGTCTGGGGCCTATGGAGGTGCCCAGGGCCAGAAGTGGCCTCTGTTTCTAGGATATGATCAGTAAGTTGCTTTTTCTTGCATTATTACTAGTTTTATTACGCTATCTTGCGCGCGGCTCCCTGACCCGGAAGTCTTCTATCGACGTCGCAACGGCTTCCGGAGCAGGCGCGGAACGCGTGCGAGGAGCCTGAAGGCGGGCGCTGGCCGTCCACTGCAGAGGTCGGGGCCTGAGCGAGCCCCGCGCCTTCTCGAAGCCCCCCCAGATCCCCAATGCATTGAGCTGGGCTTTTGCATTTTTCTACTGGCCAGGATGGCGACTAGAGCCTAAGGAGGTGCGAAGGGCTTTGGGGGGCTCAGCTTCATTTCCTGCACGTGACCAAGAAGCCCTTGGCCAGGCCAGAAGGCAAGAGAGGCACCAACGGTAGGGCAAATGCTTTAATTGACTGATTGATTTCTCTGTTTCTTTTCCTCTGGGGTTGTTCTGCTTGCAGAGTCTTGCATCTTAGGGTTTCTTTGTAAATATCAGTCCTTTGAGGTTTTGGGTCCTGCATTTGCATGGGTTTCTTTGTAAATATCAGTCCTTTGAGGTTTTGGTCCTGCATTTGCAAGGGTTTCTTTGTAAATATCAGTCCTTTGAGGTTTTGGTCCTGCATTTGCATGGGGTTATCTGTTTTCTGGTAGGAATGAATGTTGAAAAGCATACAGTGTGCTTTGTGTATTTTAATTTTGTGGTTAACCATTATGTGTTATTAATACGATTATATTGTGTGTATATATATGAAAAATGAATGGAAAAAATGGTGTTACAATTAGTAGTGTTATGGGGCGGAGATGGGCACGACTTAGCCCAGTGTTCTTCAACTGCTGGTCCACAAAATAATTATTTTATTTCCGCCGGTCCAGAGGTATCAAGAGGTTGAAGAACACTGGTTTAGAGCATCCATATATTACATCTTTTATTTATCTGGCGTACCGGGTTTAGGGAGGTTTTATCCTTAATTATTATATTTTATGCTATTACAGTATGATTCTAATATTTTATTCCATATTACATTACATTAGTGATTTGTATTCCGCCAATACCTTGCGGTTCAAGGCGGGTTGCAAAAGAAGTTATCTGGACGTTTCCAGAGGAATTGAAAAGTAGAGCGAGTTACTCCAGAGAACTGGGATGAGTCTATTTGTCTTCAAGGATTTCTTGAATAGGATGGTTTTTATTTCTTTTCTGAACAATTTTTAGTCTGGGGTCGTCCAGTTTTGCTGCTTGCAGTTTTTTTTCGTTTGACGTCTCGGATGGGGGATGCGTGAATGGTTTGTGGGTTCTCCTGTGTCTGGATTAGGCAGTTGTTTAGGGCTGTCTCCGTTTATGGTTTCAATTGTACTCTTGCTTGTATTGAGTGAGTCGAGGTGTGTAATATTTGATGTTACATGTGTATTTATCAGGCTTTCATGTTTTAAGCTGCCAGAGAACGTTACTCATTTAAACTTAGACACATTTTCCGGCAAGCGCTGTGTTCAAGTGTGAACACTGAAACGCAAGTATAACTTTCTGGATATAAAATTAGTCCTGACCATAAAGAATTCGGAAGCTGTTGCTCTCTCTGTCATTCTATGCAATGGGAAAAACAATCATGGTGCGTGGGTGACCTCACCTGACAGTGGTCGGGGTTTAAGTAATTTATGGCATTACTATTAGAGAATGACACAGAGACAAATCTGTCCTTGTCCCCATCCCCGTGAGTTTTGTCGCTGTCTCCTAGCCTCGAACACATATGATTTTAAAGAGCAGGCCCAAGAACAGAACCCTTTCCCCAGAGAGATCTCCATTGACACTCCCTTCTGTTGCTTTCCTCTCAACCTGCCCATCACATTGGCACTCAGTTTATTTATTAGAAGTCTGTGTAGCACATTGTCAAAGGCGTTGCTATAACCTAAATATACCACGTCTCCCTTTAACTTTGAGAATAGAGCGGGATGTTAAAACCTTTAAAAAGAATCGAAGAAGCATGAGCAGCAAACTCAAACTGTGGGTATGCTGCGTTTAGAAGGAACATGGTGATGACTGAGCAATCTGGGATAGTCTGTGTTTGGTAGAGCGGCAGCATATACATGTGTTAAAATCTGAACTCCTTCCTAAGTATCTCTTCTCCTCTCTTTTGCCAACTCCAGACTTTGTCCCTTCTATCGTGCTGCACCACATGCCTGGAACATATTGCCTGAGTCACTACGTCGAGCTCTGGCTCTGCTAGTATTCAAATTGAGGCTAAAAGCCCAGTTTTTCAAGGCTGCTTTTAAATCCGAACTCCCACTCAGTTGTAAAGTAGCCATGTCTGTTTTCTCAACCCTCCATTGCCACAAGTAATTTTCCCTCTAAGGTCCGAGTTGATGTGAGCAAAGATTTTCAGGTATTATACAGACTGAACACAACTGAAGCTTGGAACAAACATAAAGATGATCAGAAGAAATGCCAAAAAGGACTATGAGGAAAAAATAGCGCAAGAGGCCAAAAACTTCAAGCCCTTCTTTAGATACGTGAAAGGGAAAAAACCCGCAAAAGAGGCAGTGGGATGACTAGGGAAGAAAAGGGTACATCAAGAAAGATAAACAAATTGCAGACAAACTAAATTCCTTCTTTGCGTCCATCTTTACGAAGGAGGACACCGCAACAATACCAGAAGCAGTGAAAGTGTTTAGAGGAGTAATAGAAGACAGCCTCACCACAGTTGAAGTGAACTTGGAACAGATATACTACCAGATCGACAACCTTAAAAGTGACAAATCCCCTGGACTGGATGGAATTCACCCGAGAGTCTTAAAACTGTTGAAGGTTGAAATCGGAGAGTTATTGCAAAAACTTGCCAACGTTTCTTCAGCTTAGTTTTCTACCTCTCTGTCCAGATTTAACTCATTCTTACTATCTAGACTTCAAGTTCCCTCTTTTTTATGTTCCATCTCTTTCCCTCACCCTGGCTCTCCTATTTTACGTCCCCTTATTCACAGTCTTGCACTAATTCTGTCCTCTTTCTCTCCCCCTTCTAGATGGTATTTGCCCCCTATATCTGCCCTTTCTTTCCCATTCCATCATTCTTTCCCTCCTTTCTGTTTTCTGCCTCCCCAAAAAAATATCTGCTCATTTATCTCCCCTTTTCCATCTAGCATCTACCCCCTTCTATACGGCGTTTGCCTCCTCTCCCCTTTTCCATCCAGTCTCTCCACACTCTCTCCTCCCTTCCATTAATATCTCCCTCCTCTATCTCTTCCCCCTTCCATACTGTCCACTCCCTCTCACTCCTTTCACTTTCCCTTTCCATCATCTCCCTTCTATCTCTCCCCTCTTCTATCCAGACTTGTCCCCCTCCTTCTATACAGCTTATTCCCCCTCCCCTCTCTCTTTCCATCAATATTTCTATCCTCTTTGTATCTCTCCCCATCCATACATTGTCTGCTTCCTCTTTCCTCTCACCTTCTATCCAGCATTTCCCCTTTCACTTCCCCTGTTGCATCATTTCCCTCCTCTTTGTACCCCATCCCCCAACATCTGCCCTCTCTCTCCCCTGTTCAATCTAGAATCTGTCTTCTCACTTCTATACAAAATCAACCCCCTTTCTCTACCCCCATCCCAAACCATTTCCACCAGTTTCTGCCCTCTCTCCTCCCACCCCCACTTCCACCAGTGTCTACCCCCTCTCTCCCCACATCCACCAGTTTTTGCCCCCTAGCATTCCCACAACGACAAATAGAAGCAAACTAGTGGCAGGACCTTCCCATACTTATCCGCGGCTGCCGGCTTTGCCCCAGAAGTGACATTGGAGAGGGCAGGTATGGGTATATATATATATGGGAAGGTCCCACAGCCAGTTTATTTCAGTTTGTTGTTGCTGCTTTGGGAAAGCAGCAGCAGTGGAACAAGATGGAGGAGCGATACCAGATGGGGCTGAATGGTAGTGCAGCCACGAGGGAACATTGATTGTGAGCTTACAAGGGACAGAGAAAATGCCTGCACAGTTCTTTGGTTGTAGCTCTATGAAGTGCATTATCACGCAGTAACACGTTTCTTCATTTGTAGCCCACTTTAGCCAAGGTGAATGACATAGTAACAAACACAATCTTAAAACTAGCAAAACATATAGGGGTAGATTGAGTAGAAGGAGCCTGGGATACAGTGTGAATTCCTACTTAAAACAACACAATTAAGAACCAACATTCTCTAAAACTGTGCCTGTGCAAGGAACATCCCTGAGCTACCCATGATTCTTCTCCCGATATTCAACTGGCATTGAATATCCTTTTTGGGAAGGGCCAGCTAAGCTAATATTCAAGTTTCGACCACTTAAGCCAAAGTGTTCAAAGATAGGACTGAGATTTAAGCATCCAACTGAAATCGTTTACTTATGTGGTGAAGGGCTGAATATCGGCAATTAACCCAACTCCACCCCTGAACTGTCCACAGGTTAGCCACTAGTGCTGCTGAAAATGACTGGATATCTGTGAATGAGTGATTTAACCGGTCAACATCTGTTTCTGACTGGTACAATCATTCTCAATATTGGCCAGACTGTTTATAGAGGAGAGGTCAGACCGATTATGCAATAAAGAACCCTATCCTTGGGTGTCAGTCAGTGGACGTCCATTTTCTTCTCCCATTCTAAAGCATGCTCTTAATGGTCAGATTGAGCACCTAAAGGCCCTCCGTATTCCTCAATAGGTCTTAAATGTTATTCTCTTTGAAAGAGGCTTTTTATTTAGAACCGACTTGGTCTCTGGGGCTCGTTTTGTCTTTTTGCTATTTGCATTTGCGAGCTTGCTAACTGGAGGGGAGCATTTCACTCTTCTGGGGGCTTTGGGAAACATGACTAGCGGTGGGCTTTAGACCCTACACACAGATTATGCACCGACCTCCCTCAGCCCTGACCAATGAACTAATCTAACTAACTAAATATGTTACATTCTAAACCCAAATCTCATCCTTTGACTTGCTGGGATGCCACAGTTTGAACCCATTTTATCTTCTACGGTGCTTGGACAGAAGACCACGTAGAGTCTTTTCTTGCTTCCCCTTGCTCCCAGTATACTGTGTGGGATGGGGGAGGCAAGCTTTTCAATACCATAAATATATTTGGAATAGTTTGGTCTAAATAAAACCCCAGCAGGTCAAAGCCCTTGTGTTCAGCTAATTTTCTTTGGTTTGAAAAACCTAGAAAAACCTACAAAAGAAAATCAGAACAGTGAACCATATCAACAAGAATCCAGCGGAGTCTAAACTATTCAGATAGATGAATAAAGCCATTCCTTTCTCTTCCTCTCATCCAATTTTAATTAGAAAGATTTAAATAGATTTGGCTGCACTTTCCCAAAGCAGATGTAGAATGCACGACCGATGTATTTATGAAGTGCTCAGATACTTTGCATGCTAATAAGCCCCTGTGCTGCAGCCCCCAATAAACATCCAACTAGAAAATCCTTCAGTGGCCCTGTATTTTATTAGAAACCATAACTTTTGCTATGTTTATTAAGCCTTTTCTAGGTTACTTGAAATAAATTGCTATCATATTCCGTCTATTTAGTACGTATTTACTTGCTGCAGTCAGTGGCCAGTTCCTTCACATAAGCAGAGAAATCTTTCCTCTTCAAATGCTTCTGGGAGCATTAATGTCATTTGTCCCCTGCGGGGACCTTCTCTTCCAGTTTCCCGTGACACTGGTCCAAAACAAACTGTCTGAACCTGCCTAGAAGACAGATTTTGGCAAGACCACAAAAAATTGGAAGATAAGAATAGCCCAGTAGGGTCAGACCAATGGCCCATCAATCTCGGAGCCCTCTGGCAAGCCGAAGAAATCCCAAAACCTCGTTTCCTATCGCATTTAATAATAATAATAATTTTATTCTTATATACCGCCAAAGCCATAGTAGTTCGAGGCGGTTTACAATAAGAGGAGCTGGACAATCAGCAAAGAGAGGTACAAAGTAAGGTTTTATTTATCACTCTCTCATGATCTATTCATTGCTCCCTGTTTCTCACACTGCTTAGTCATTTTTTAAGTGGTAGATCAAATTTGAATAAACTTGAACCCCTCATTCCTACCTTTTTCCTTGAGACTGTCATTGGAATGCTTTCCTTTGACCCTGCCACGAAAATGATAAACTCCTCTCTTTCTAACGGGCAACTATCAACAGCATTAAAAAGGGAAGTGATACGACCTTTGCTAAAGAATATCCTTGGCCTGGACAAGCTAAAAAGTTACCAGTGAGGGGAGAGTGTGGTACAGTGGTTAAAGCTCCAGCCTCAACACCCTGAGGTTGAGGGTTCAAACCCCCGCTGCTCCTTGTGACCATGGGCAAGTCACTTAATCCCCCCCATTGCCCCAGGTACATTAGATAGATTGTGAGGACAGATGGGGAAATATGCTTGAGTACCTGAATAAACCCATGTAAACCGTTCTGAGCTCCCCTTGGAGAACGGTATAGAAAATTGAATAAATAAATATCTTAACATCCTGTCTTCAACTGAGAAACAGGCTAGATCCATGCCAGTCTGGATTCAGTCCTGGTTATGGAACCAAGATGGGGCATTTGCTTTGGTGCTGATATTGCTAGATTTTTCTGCAGCTTTTGACCATAATATCATGCTAACATGACTCTACTTGTCTGATTCAGATTTTATTAGATAATCAACAGGCACTAATCTCTGGGAGAGAGGGAAAAATACTTGAGTACCTGAATAAATTCATGTAAATCGTTCTGAGCTCCCTTGGGAGAATGGTATAGAAAAACTGAATAAATAAATCAAATAAATATTACAATTAATAAATTAGAAAAAAATATTTTTGTTGTCTGAGCACTCCTTTGGTCATAGTGCCTCTCTTCTGCTGTTTTCTTATCTTTCTCCAGGGTCTCCTGTCCTTTTTGACATTTCTTCTCTATGTCCACAATCCATCCTTTCTTAAATGTCTCTATCTGTCCATCCTGTTCAGTATCTCCCTCTGTGTCTCTGTTCCTGTCCATGAACTCCCTCTCTAGCCAGCATCTCTTTTGAGACCCTGTTTCTCCTCATGTCTGACCTCGTCTCTCTTCCATTCCTCCTGCACTTCTTGATCCCCTAACCCCCTACTTCCACCCCCATCTGCTCACCTTTTGCAGTCTGGCATTTCTTTGTCTCTCTCCCTCCCTCCTCCAATTGGGCTACAGTCTTTTCTCTCTTACCTCTGTTCCCCCCTCTCCCTAGCCCAGCATCTGCCCCCTCTCTTCCACCTTCCCCTTTGCTCCAGGTCTCTTTCTCTCTTCGCTAAACCCCCTACCCTACCCCCAGGTCCAGCATATCTTTCTCTTCTCTTTTGAGCCAGGCTGTCTCCCCTATCCCCCCATGCCTGGGTATAGCATCTCCCCTGTGCACCAGTACAGGTCCAGCATCTGCCTATCTCCATTCCCTCCCAGCCACTCAAATGCTGGTGGGTCATAGCAGAGGCAATGTTGAAGGCTGCTGTCTGTCTGATGGGCCTTTCCTCTGCCAGGTCCCACCTATAGGAAGTTACATTCGAGAGGTAGATAATTACAGAGGAAAGGCCCCACTGGATAGAGAGCAGCAGATGAACTGGAGTGAGCTTTGAGGGAGACTTCAGTAGTTGGAACCTAAGAACAGTACCGGGCCGAACTTTGGATTCTTGGCCAGAAATAGCTAAGAAGGAAACCCCCCCCCCAACAAATTTTTAGATTGAATCAGGTTGGGCAGGCTAGATGGACCATTCGGGTCTTTATCTGCCATCATCTACTATGTTACTATGTCACTAGTCATAAAATAGTGTATTGTATGCATATAAAGAAAAAAACCCATCAGATTTGAGCATCCCTGAGAGCAGGTGTAAATGTGTGTGGGGGGGGGGGGAGGGGGGAGGGGGATGGTGTACTCTCCATGGGCTAATTTTAAACTGGGAAAATTTGGCATAAACTTTTATCATTTAAATTTGGTGAGAACTATATTCCTGCTCTATAAGTTATGTCACGTTTAAAAAATCCTCTCTGTCAGTGAAAAGAAGCTCAGCGAGTCTGGTCAAAGCTTTGCTTGCTGCAGATATCTAGAAATTAGGCAAAAGTCTTATAGAAAGTGGGACATTCATTTATTATGTAAATCCTTATGATCCAGGAAGAAGCTTTCAGGCTATTATTGCTGAATCTCCAGGTGCACTTTGAATCAGAGCCTGGTTCTGCATCACCAAACAATTATGTCATCTAAGGTACAGAGCTTAATCTTTCAACACAACAAATAAGACAAGGATACCTGCTCTACCCTAACCTTAGACTAAAAAATTAGTGAGAAAAACTGCGCCCTTGCTTCATGTCCCATCTTGTGGGAGCCTATTAACCAGCGATTAGACCTTCAGAATGAAAGATAAATACAGAGGCTATCCCTGGACATTCAGGGTCACGCAACCACAGCGTCTTCCGCAGAGACTATGAGGACAATATTAGCCCCGATCTCGGTAGCTTGGTTTTGGACATTGACAGTTGCATTTCCAAATTGCAGATGTGGGTGACGTCCACCCAAATGAAACTGAATGCCTCTAAGACCAAACTACTTTGGATCGGACCTAAATTAGAAAACCTCCCACCTAGATTTTTCCTCCAGAATTTTAGGTATTATCCTGGATTCTTCTCTTCCATTTCACGATCAGATAAACTCTTTGGCAAAGAAATGTTTCTTCATCTTACGTAGGCTCAGGAAAGTTAGATCACTATTTCACCATGAACATTACTTATTGCTGGTACAGTCCACTGTCCTTGCTTAGTTGGACTATTGTAACTCTGTCTATTTGGGTATCAAACAGGGTAGTCTAGACCGGCTGCAGCTGATACAAAACGCAGCGGCTAAGCTTATTTTTGGAAAGAGGAAGTATGACCATGTATCCCCATTATTGAGAAAACTTCACAGGATACAGTTCCGGTGTGCAAGTGTTGTCTCTAAATTCCTCTATGGAATATTTGGCCCTTCTATGTTGGAATGCTACTAGATTCTGTTATTCAAGGACTACGACAATATATAAACTATCATATCCATCTTCTAGAGGAATTAAATGTGCTGGGAAGCTTAGCAAATCTCTGGCATTCAAACTGGTTGAAATTTGGAATGGGCTTCCTGATTCCACCAGACTGATAGGACAGTTTGTACAATTCCGGAAAGCTCTAAAAACTTGGTTGTTTACACGACACTTGAAAGGTCTGTCTGCTGAAATGTTATAGTAACAACTTACCCTAATCTTTTTAGCCTTTTAATCAACTTTTTAACTAATTTTAATTTCAATTTCCACATCTTCTTTGAACCGATAACTTTTTACTCTTAGGCTTCTCCTCTTATAGGCTTGATCTTATGTCATTCTAACTTAATCGACTGTAAACCGAGTCGCGCTCCCTTGGGAGCTGATCCGGTATATAAACCGAAGATTCGATTAGATCTTCTCTTGACTGCCGTGGGGAAATTCCGTGCCAAAGTTGGGCTGGAGTTGGTGCTTATGTGGCCACTGGTATTTAGTGGGCAAGAAAGCAGAAAAGGCAGGGTCCAAACATGGCTTTTTCCCATCTTCTATGCCTTCCTCCTTCTTGGATAGAAAAGCAAAAATTAACATGTGGTAAGTGCGAAGCCTGTGCAGTAGAATCCGCCCCAGGGCAGAGTTACAACAGAAGCACTGCACTCCAGCTACCAGATATCATGGGAACACTTGTGCTATCAGGCACCATGTCTAAACTTCATGTGCCATTCTCAACCCACACCACCACTGCTCCATCCTTTTCCCAACACCCCAATATACTGTGCACACACCCCAGTTCCCTTCCTGACACCCCAACATGCTATCCATACACCCCATCCCCTTCCCGACACCCCAACATACTATCCATACACCCCAATCCCCTTCCTGACACCCAACATGCAATACGTTCACCCCAATCCCCTTCCTGACACCCAACATGCAATACATTCACCCCAATCCCCTTCCTGACACCCCAACACGCTGTCCACACACCCCAATCCCCTTCCTGACACCCCCAACACGCTGTCCTCAAGCCTCAATGTGCTGTTCAGTGCTGATCTGAGGAAGGCAGGAGTCAGGACATGCCAGAGTGTGTGTTCTTCAACTCTCAGGGCCAGTGCTGTGTAGTGTGGGAGACTCAGCCATGTGCGTTCCTGTTCTAGATATGGAGCATGAATCAAAAGCACTTTAAAAATCAACTAAAGCACTTTTAAGCACAAGATAAGTGTAAGAAATGAAAATACTAATCTTTTCTAATGGTGTTAATTATTGCAGAATAACACTTGAATTGTATAACACTTGCATATAATCAGATATGGTTAGATAACTACAGAGAAACTATAAAGATATTACTTATACATATAATTCTACTAAGGCATGGGGTCACTAAAGAGGTAACATTATAAAGAAAATATGAATAAAGTGGTAATGGAAAACTAAATGAAATACTGTACTGGTAAAATTCCAGAAGAAGTGTGTACACATACAAGGCTCAAAGGATGGGAGGGGGGCATTCCTGGGACATTGAATTCAAGGCCTACAGTCAAATGAAAATTGAGGGATCAGCAGAATTTAAAAAGATGGAGAGATGGAGGTGGGAAGGATTTGGGAGTTTGCGAACTGTACGTATCTTGCCAATTTCTGTGCAGAGATCACCCTTTTTGGGCCCAAAATGGAAATAAATGTCTCTCGGACTCTTTCTCACAATAGCTATCAGTGATTATAATCATTTTGACTTTATTCATCTGCCGGTTCTGTTTTGAGATGAGCTGCTAGGTTAATGTGTGTGTAGCATAAAGTTATTACGATTTGAAAGGAAAGAAGTAAAGAGAAAAAACATTTGTATTTACAAATTGGTATACAAGATAAAAGATACAACACTCGAAAACCAAGAACAACCATAAACCAAAACTCAGGATGAAAGAGTCTACCACGTGGTTTCTTCGCAGGGACTTAGTGAACCCAACAATAAAACAGCGCAGTGTCCACCCCCCCTTCCCCAAGCACTCCAGTGTCAAAAATTCAAAAGAGCTTTTCAAGCTCCATGAGACAAGCCATCCCAAACTGGAGCCCAAATGGCCTGGAATTTTCTCCAACAGCCAAGGCCACAATTTTTAATTTCCAAATATTCATGCTTTAACAAGGTAAACATTTCATTTTGCCACATGGTAATGGTAGGCACCTCTGCCTGCTGCCATAGTAAAAGTCTGCATTTCCTAGCCAACAAAGAAGCTTTTTGCAGCAACAATGAGTTACTCTTAGAAAATCCCAAAGAAGAGAATTGAGAAAAAAGCAGGAAATCCGCTCGCAAAGGAACTCTTCTCGTCTGTAGATGAAGACCAACAGAGTGACATTTTTTGAAAGATAATAAAATAAATCTATAAATCTAGTGAGTGGTAGGGTGGGTTCAAGCCAGTGATGTTGAAAAAGTCACCTCTACCAGAGAATGCAAAGTGATTACACAGCTCCATCGTCTAAGGCTTGTAACCCCAGCAAAAGGAACGCCTTCAGTTGCATTTCTAGTGTTGTGATACATTTAAGAATTGGGTAACCACCGGTTTTTCAGTGTGTTGTTGTCTCTCTACAGGCTACAGCCACTGCCTTGTCACACTGTTGGGTTGCCTTTAATACAAAAAAAATAAATTCACTGTTCAGTTGATCCCAAGGAATTTCTTCTCCTACAGAATCCGCATCCTACCAGCGCATTCCAGAGGTGGAAATGACCAGGAGTGTGTGGAATAACATTATCCTTTAAAGCTTAGCAACACCAAGGCCCCCTTTTATCAAACTGCATTAGGGTTTGTGTTTTTTTATGACCGGCTACTGCAGGTGCTCATAGGAATTCTGTGAGTGTTGGAGCTTTTACCTTCCAATGCAGCTTAATAAAAGGGGGCCTAGTTACTTAGAGGCAAGCAAATATAAAGGTGTAAACTAGAAAGGGAACAATGCTAGTCTATAGTCATGTGCAGCTCAAAAATGGTGTCTACACCCCCAAGAGAAGCAGCCAGGAGAAAGAGAGGCTCAGCCCACCGGGCAAACAGCAGTGCACTCTGGGAGCTTTTCTTCAAGACATACACTCTGTTTACAGTACATATCGAAAAACAAGGCTGCTACTTACATGAATATGGGGCAGAACAGTCTTCTACCATGTTTGGCAATTAAATTTAAAGTGAAGAAGTGCAAAGTGATTCACTTGGGGTGTAGAAATCAGAAGAGCAGTATGTGCTAGGGGCTGAGAGACTCCTTGAGGTAAAAGCGTCTGAACAGTGCAATGGCTGCCCGAAGAAAGGAGATGTTGATACCCCTGTACAAGTCATTGGTAAGGCCCCGCATGGAATATCGGAGGCCTTAGCTCTTCAATCATAGGCGCCAGCTCTGCCCGAACACCCCCAATATTTTTGAGACCTCATATGACCGCACTGTAGTGGCGTACCAATGGGGAGGGGGGCAGTCCGCATCAGGGGTGCTCTAGTCCAGAGTCCGGTCTCTCCTGAACACGCTGCTTTTGGTGGCCTCAGAAGCTTTTGCTCTGCTGCAGCATCCTGCCTCTCCGGGGGCAGGAAGTTGAAGCAGAGGGAAAGCTTCTGGGGCTGCTGGGGGCAGTGTGTTCAGCTCATTAACGCTGATGGTGGTCCAAAACTTCCAAGCAGCAGAGAGAGAGCGCTAAGAGAAATGTTGCACCCAGTTGGAGGGAGGGAAAAAGGAGAAAGCCAGCAAATTTGAAGGGGGGAAGGGAGAGCAGAGATAGATGCCAGATCATGGGGAAGGGAGGGAAGGGAAGCAGATAAGACAAGAAAGATGGAAGGGAAGGAGACAGATGCCAGACCATGGGGTGGGGGCTGGGACAGAAAAAGGAAGGGAAGGATGAGGCGAAAGAAATGCCAACTGCTTTCACCGCATTCTCTGGCAATGAATTGCAGAGTTTAATTACAATTTCAGTCCAGAAATATTTTCTCAAATTGTTTGAAATCTATCTGTTTATAGCTTCATTGCATGCCCACTAGTCCTAGTATTTTTGGAAAGAGTAAACAACATATTCCTCCGCGCCATCTCTTCTCCAAGCGAAGAGCCCTAGCTGCTTGAATCTCATCACTCTACTTTTTCTAATTCTTCACACAGTATTCGAGGTTTGGCTGTACCATAGAGTGATACAAGAGCATTGTAACATTCTCATCGTTGTTTTCCATTTGGTTTGCTTTCTTAGCTGCCGCTACACATTGAGCTGAGGGTTTCAACGTATCCACAACAATGGATCTTTTTCCTGGGTAGCAACTCCTAACCTAGAACCCAGCATCACATAGCTATAGTTCGGGTCCCTCTTTCCCATATGCATCACTTTGCACTTGCTCAGGTCCTCTTGCGATTCTTCACAATCCTCTTGCCGTTTAACAACTTTGAACACCTTAAATGTCAGACAGACTGATCTGGGACTAAAGAGACAGGGGGGGGGGATGATTATATGTGAAGAATAAATAGAAGAAATAATGACATTAAAATCAGTGGTATTATTTTGGCTGGAGATGAGGATGGAACTTGGTCTCCTCTCCTGCCCCCAAAGATGAAGAAACGCCACTGCTCCTGTGTCACTTTGTTATATTATATGTAACACAGTATATGCAGGAAGAAAATCTTTGACTCAATTAAAAATAAAGCAAAGACTACCTCCCCAAATTCATAGACAAATACATGTGAAAATCATGTTTAGTTACTTCCTTTCTCTGCAGATTCTGCTTTCATGGTTCTGTTTCTCCTTTCTAAGCAAATGCCCTTCGCAGTGATTTGCTCTCAGAAAATGTTGCTTTGTTATTCTGGGCACAATATTGGGCTGCCTTTGAATTGCTAAACATGTCAGTCTCAATTTATAGGTCTTATTACCTTGAAGTCCATTCTCATGCTGTAGAGCAACCATGGAAACACAAGGCAATGTGTTCAGCAATTATCTCTAACTCCAGGTTCATAGATAAGTTTAGGGCTAGACTTACAATTCCGGCAGAATGCATCATTCTCGAGCAACAGGAAACGGTCAGAAATGGAGGCTTGTGAGGATCTTGATTGCTGTGTCCTATGGCAGTTGGACCACCATTCCCCTCGATCTCCTTGTCCAGAGCTGGGCTGGAGTGGTCTGTACAACCTCATGGAGTTCAGGTAAGAGTCAGCTCCTCTGGAAGCCAGAGGAGGTTTTGTCATTCAAGAGCAGAAGAAGCAGCCGATCCATTAGTAGAGAATGAAGAGTCCCTGACCTGGAGAAAGATCAATGTTCTCTCGGTTAATCAACAGAAATGAAAACTAGAATGTCTTTATTTATTTAATCCAAAAAGGCTTGTTCGAATAATCATGTCTTGATTGGGATTTTGAACTTTCCATAATGCCCCTTTAACAATTCTGATGGGCGTGGCAAATATGACGCAGCCCATCAAAATTGAATGGACTGCATTGCCACACCGGGAATCACTTGCCGTTTTGCAAAAGGGGCTCTTTGTACATGCTCTGCTATGCTTTGAAAGGTCAGAACCTTCTTGCTGAGATCAGAGCAACAGGAGCAAAAAATCAGACAATATAAGTGAAACATAAAAGCATTCCAATTAAAGTCTCAGAAGGGGAACAGGGTGAGGTGGTAGATGCCTGGAATAGTCTCCCAGAAGACTGTGTCTGAATTCAAGAGGGCCTGAGATAGGCACATGGGATCTCTTGGTGAGAGAAAGAGATAATGGTTACTGCGGATGGGCCATTTGGCCTTTATCTGCCGTCATACTTCTTTCAGAAGGAGATACAGTAAATCCGCAAAAAGGAGTGAGAACATTTCCCATTTAAATACTTTTTATTGATTTTCCAAAGCTGAACCCCTGCAACCCAGAAGGATGCTGCAGTCCATGGACCCACCTGGCAGCAGGCAGTGGAAATGAAGCACTGACGTTAATGATAGTCATACAGTGCTGGGACATAACTCCCATTCAGAAAATTAATGTACTCTTTATTTCAGGCAGGTAAAATCTCAAAAGAAACAATGTGCTTCTGTAAGTTGCTTTGGATTTTTTTCAACATCACATAATGACCTACCAAAATGGTTCAGAGGCTACATCAAAAATCCTATGAAATGAGATTTCAATATAGGTTCATAATCGAAACAGAAATGCGTCTAAAAATCCGCCTAAATCGGCACTTGGATGATCAAAAAGATAGGTTGCCAAGTGCCGATAATCAAAACAGGTTTTAGATGTTTCTAAAAGCAGCTTAGGCCTTTTCCCTGCCACTGTATGTCCAGAGTGAAAAGGGGCGTTTTGAAGGAGTGATTAGGGCGGGAGGTAGGCAGGATGTGGTTCGACCTAGACTTAGTCATCCTGCAGCGATTTAGATCCTACTTCAGCATCGAAACGGTGATAGCTGCATTCCTGGATTATTTAATAAGTCTTCTAAGTAAAGGCAAAAGCGCACTAGTGCTTCAATTCGATCTTAGTAGCGCCTTTGATCTAGTAGATCATCCTACTTTATTAATTTGTTTGGATACTCTGGGCCTTCAAGGAAATGTTTACTCCTGGTTCAAAGGTTTTCTAGAGTCCAGATTGTACCAAGTTAGATATAGGACCCACCTCTCTTCAATCTGGAATAGCCCATGTGGTGTTCCTCAGGGTTCTCCACTTTCACCTACACTATTCAGTGTTTATCTTTCATCATTGGGCTCATGTTTGAACGCTGACGACATTACTATTGTCATACCTTTTACTTCAGCCCTATCCCAGATTACCACTAAAGTTGAAATTGTAATGAAACAGATGGATTCCTGGATGCAAAAATTTAAACTCAAACTAAACTCTGGCAAAACAAAGTTTTTTGTGGCGACTGCTAGTAATATTTCTTCTGAACCTTCTATTAGTATAAATTCAACTCAGTATGTAATTCATCCAACGATTAAAAATTTGGGAGTTATTTTAGACCAGTATCTTATAATGCATGCTCAGATAGATGCTGTAGTGTGTAAATGCCACTTCATGTTATGGAAATTGCGAACAATTAGATCTTATTTTGAATTTACTGCTTTTAGATTACTGGTTCAATCGTTACTACTGAGTCTTCTCAATTATTGTAATATTATCTATCTGACAGTCACCAAGAAAGAATTAGCAAGACTTACAATAATATAGAATACAGCGGTCAGAATGATTTATGGCCTGAAGAAATTTGATCATGTTACACCCTTTTATTGCGAATTGCATTGGCTTCCAATGGAGGCCCTGGTATTGTTTCAACTAGGCTGTTTCTGGTACAGCTCCTTCTCTTACTTAGTCAATAGATTTTCTTTAGCATCATACAGACATAGTAGAAGAACTCATCCTTTGTTTAATTTTCCATCTGTCCAGGGTTGCAGGAGTAAGAAATTTCTTAATCATACTTTGGCATCTCAGGCAGCTCTTCATGACAATGAATTCCAAATATTGTTGCTTACTACTCATTCCTATGGCCATTTTAGAAAACATTTGAAGACCTATTTTTTTTCTAAATATTTGACTGTTTAATGAATCATCTTATTTCATGTAACATGTTTACTTTTATAACTTTTTGTAAACCGCGTTGAACTTCTGGTTACGCGGTCAATAAGCACAATGTTATGTTATGTTATGTTTAACGAGACTTCGTAGACGGAACTTATACATTGTGACTTAGGCGATTTAAAAACAGGTATAAGTGCCCAAAGGTATCAAAAGTGACCAGATAACCACTGCAGGGACAAAGTAAAGACCCACACACACTCCCCCAGTGATCACTGACCCCCCACTACCTCCAGAACAAAAGACTAGTAGAGCTGCACAGAGGTGTCTTATGTAGTCTGGGAGTGGGCTAGTGAAGCATAGAGAGGAGGACCCAGGACCATAAGCCACTCAAACCACTGCATTCATGGTGAAATGTACACCTACCAACCCCCCCCCCCCCCCCGCCTCAAAAAAGAAAAAAAACTCCAACCCTACTGTACTGCTATGCTTCTGGGCTGCATTCCAGTTTGTATATGACCATGAGACTAAAGAAAATCTAAGCCATTTGCAGGATTTGGTCTCCCAATCTCTGAAAGTCTCCCATATGTTTTGAAATTGGGTTTTTTTGGTAAATAAGTGTATGTGAAACTTTTCCTACTTGTTCTGCCTTGACTATTTGTTTGCAGCTTTTAAGACGTATCTTAAGGATGGTTTAAGAGTGAGGAATTATTTTTTTGCATAACTAAATGCATTGCATTCTGGGAGTGTTTCCTGAAACACGTAAGGTTCCGGATAGAGAAATAAATGTTTTAGTGTGAATTGCAAGATTTATAGTTGGACACTAGCCCAATAAAGAATGGGTTTATAGAAGGGAAGTTGCAAGTCAGCCTGTGAGAAAGGGTGATGAGATTGTTATTAATTGCAAGATTTATAAGGAGATACGAATTAACGCAATGAAATTTCTTGGACTGCTCTCAGACCCCATCTGAATTTGCTTTTGAAAATCATTTTTATTAAAGAGTCAACAAGAGAAACAAGCGTGACACAATAAAGATATAGGCAAACGGAACCATTAGATGAAAATACAATACAATCAGCGACATCATATAATGAACCAGGATTCCGGAGGAGGAGCCCAACCCCCCCCCTGATTATATATCAAAAGGAGAACCCTCGCAGAAGTAAGAGTGTGGCCTTATTGAACATAGCAAGCCCCCCCAGGCAGAGAAGAAAAGAGAGGGAGAAAGCTCAAGACATTCTCTCGTCGGCCCATCTGAATTTATAAATCAGTTCAATAATTCATACCAGCCACGATGGTAGGATTTAGGTCAAGAATTAAAATTCAATTGCATTATGGAATATATATTGAAAAATGTAAGATGTTACATTTTGGAGCATTTGCTATACCAATTTCATGCACTTGTTCCATTATGGTGACTGAATTTTACTAGTTTTTTTCTTTTTGATACAATCATCTTTTTAACATTAGTTGAGGAATTTCATTTGCAGAGTATCCAGAGGGGGAATGAGTTCCTATACTATGAAGAAAGAGACTTAACAAGTGCTTGATTTCGGGAATGCCTGTCCATGGCAGAGTCCTGTGGCCTATCCAGGATTGGCTCAACGCACCTTGGCTTTTCTTCATTTGCCTAATTTATTATTGCCACCGTGATTGTCGGCCTAAGATGAAATTCAAGACACTGGACTTTACAAGTTTTGGGTTGATTTGTTTTCTGGGTTTTTTTCCTTTGCAAATGTGGACTTGATTGCATTTTAGCGTCTGTATGGACTGATGCAATGTTAGTTTATTCTTTGCCTGATTGAATCTTTTGGACTCATGGTTTTGCACCCTGATTATCTCTAATCTTGACGGATTCTTTCCATCCATTTCTTGTTGCTTGACTGAAGGAAGAGTTCCAATAGCAGAGCTACCTACGTCTTCATGACTTTAACCCAGCCATCTTTCTGAAATGGACAGTGCGATACGTAATATCTAATGTGTTTTCTCTGGACTTCCATTTTCGCCTATGAGCATGACCTGATAATGTTTGCAGTCAACCAGGTCTGTACCGTTTTAAGCCTGAAATACTGCAGTTTTGTGCTCCGTAGAGACATTAAGCCAGCTCCTAGAGAAATTCTTAAGGAATGATTTATGACTCATTATTCTCAATGCATTTTCTTCCTTTTTTAGTTTAGATATCCAAAAGTAGTTTATGCGTTTCTGATAAGGTATATTTCCAAACACACCACATTAACACGTTGTTTTAGTTAATTCCTTTTTTAGGCTTAGTTTGCAAGAGTGATTTTAGGTTCCAGGACTGTAGGGAATGAGGATTGTTTAACTGTCAAATGTAGATCCTATGTAAGAATTTTTCAGATGATTGATGTTTTTGTTTATTTTCTCTTGCTAAAAATGTATTATTGTTATGCACATTTTGTTTTATATGGTTTGTTCTGACATCATGAGTCCTATTGGAGCTGGTGTCATATTAGATTAAGGGGGTAGAAACAGATGCCTTCTCAGTCTTACTAAGCTTGATTTCTGAGTAATGGCCCTTCATCCTTCCATTCCTCCTAGATGTGGACGATGTCGTGACAGCAACTACAACCCCTTATACCTTGATCTAGAGAGGAGAAGGCTTCCAGAGGGGAATTTTAGAGGGGAATCGGAGGAGAATCAGGAGTAAGACCTGCATATATTGTAGGCGAAGACCCCTGAGAATATTTCTAAGAGAGACATTGTGCATATGAATTCAAACTTTTAAGCTGTCATTTTCCTCTCTGCCAGTAAGAGAGAGATTCACCTTTGCTCCAGAAACCAGCAGTCAGATCTCCTGTTTTGGGACTTTTCAGAACAGATAAGAAGTCCTCCTAAGAAGCACTAGCAAGGACAATGTAACTCAAGAAGGTGGGGGCCTGTTCTCCGGAGTTATTAGCCTTAGTATAGAAAGGTCAGTTTTGGCACCAGGTGACGTCACGTTTCAGTATGGCTCCATGATGAGTGAAAAACAAGTATGTAATCTGTATCTTATGCTACTGAGCAAAAGTGTATAAATGTTATGCCGGCTGGAATAAGAGAGGAAGGAGGAGAGGAGAAGAGATAAATCCTAAGACAGAAGCCAGCTACATTGTAGGTATATTATCCTTATCTGTCGTGAGTGCTGCATTTCATTGTCTTTTGTTAACTCTCATTTATTGCTAATAAATATATTTCATTCCACTAACCAAGGAGTACGAGGTCTATTTCTGTGATGTGATAAGCAGCCTACCGCTGTCATTGTGCCACCTGCAGCCATAAGGGTTATTGGGGTGGTAGACAGGGAGATGTGTTTATGGAGCACCCTTCTTGTGAAGTTCACAGCAGTGCCCTGTAAGGTGCCCCACTACTGGTTGCCATGTCTGGGTGCCCAGTCCATCACTTTGCTGGTCTCTCCCACATACAAAAGCTCTTGTTTTAGGCGTTTTTGACTTGGATGATTTTTTGGACAAGAATGGGGTATAAAGATAGACGATTTAGCGGTCTGGATGATCAAACAGCTGGATGTAGAAAAAGACAATTCTCGAAAAAATATGGATGTATTTTTCGAGAATGGACTTTGGATGTTTCCGACTTTGCACGACTAGCGACCTAGGTCCAAAACGGACTTAGACTTTTTTTAAAATTATGCCGCTCCAAGTGAATGAAACACTAGGATGTTTAATCCAAGAGTCATTTTCCAGCCCCCCCCCCCCACCCCAAAGAAAATTCACCTGGAATGGAGGAGTGGCCTAATGACCTTGGGCTGAGAACCAGGGAAGCCTGGTTCAAATCCCACTGAAGCTCCTTTCGAGTCTTCTGTGGACAGGGAAATAACCACTATACTGGAATGGAACTCTCTCTTTAAGCTAAATACGTCTAACCCTGTTTTCTGCCAGTTATACAATATTGCTAAAAACTAGGGGACCCCCTTGTGGTCTTGGATAAGTCATCCAACCCTCCATGGCATCAGGTACATTGTAAACCCTCCAGGGATAGAAAACGAGACCTACGGACTGTATCTGAAATTATGCACCATTTCAATAGCTTTCAGGAAATGAAAAGAAATACAGTGCATGGTTTGAGCTGCAGCACTGTGACCGCACACACTCCAGTCTGGGGTCTCTTGAGCTGCCTCTGTAATCTCTTTTTGTAGATGTGGCCTCCAGCACTGAATCAAAATCAAAGTATTTTTTAATAGCTCGTAATTTTCAAAGAGTCCGAAAACATTTCTTAATCCGTATGCTCTTCAAATGCTAAATGTCTATCTAATATAATAGAGGAGACAAGTTCAAAAGATTGATTATTAAGTAGAATTTGCCTATCTGAAATAGTTTCATTTGGACTAGCCAAGAAAAACGTTGTTTTTTCAGCATTTAGTTTAAATCTAGACACCCTGCTTTGTATATCCGTCACAATTACAGTAACCCGTGCTATTATCTCTTCTGTAAAAGAGGTCAAAGGCAGCAAAATAGTGCTATCATCTGCGTAAATAAAAAATTCAAGTTTCAATTCTTGTAGGTTAGCTAAAGAGATCACGTAAATATTAAAAAGAGGTGACGACGGCATCCCTGGGGGACACAAGAAGAATTTGTCCCCAAAGAACTTAGGTAAATTTTCAACCCTCTAGTCTAGGACAGATTGAGACAGACCCGGATGCCATATAGCAGGGCTGGGGAACTCCGGTCCTCGAGAGCCGTATTCCAGTCGGGTTTTCAGGCTTTCAATGCATAGTCATTGGGAAATCCTGAAAACCCGACTGGAATACGGCTCTCGAGGACCGGAGTTCCCTACCCCTGCCTAGTCCACATCCTAGTTTCCCAGATGCCTCCACTGGTGGTAAGACTTGTACGTAAAGCACCTTTTGTTGGCGGCATACTCAAAATGAGCTCATTAGCGCTGCTCGCAATTAGTACGGATACTGATCATCTCCACTAAACAGTGCCAACTCAATTAGCCACCCATGCCCACCCCTAACTCAAAAAGCACTTAACATGCCAATTAGTGAGTGCTTATGGCTACCCCACTCTGCTGACAGATGACATGAACGCACATTAGTAAAAGACCCCCTAGAAGCTGAAGAAAAATAGTGAATTTTTAGCCCAGTCTTGAACTTCCTCAAATCCTCTTCCACTGCCAATGCTAGTACAGAGCACTTTTGAGGCTGTGTTTTTCTGTCTACGAGGGAGTGCTGAAAAGTTCTCAGCCCAACCAAGAAGAGAATGACATGGATATGGTTCAATCAATGATCTGAAACAAGGTCAAAACATAGGATTTTGTTTCTGCAAATTGGCTCTTTTTAGCTCCAGTGGCAAAATAACGCTCAGATTTAGGAAGTTGCTTGGTTGGGCTGAGAACTTTTCTGCACCCCCTCATACAACATAACTTTCGTACCCCATTTTTTGCTACCTTTATTGAATTTAACCCTAACTACTTTTACCTGGACTGCAAGAACAGTGATCACACGTGACTAGCAGTCAAACCTCTTTGGAGTAGGACCCCGAGGTCTCGATATGCTTCTTGCTTGGCTTGTTGTCAAAATGGCCGACTATACATAGTCCATTCCCAATCTATATTTCTTTCTCCATCATAGGAGATTATACAGTACCAGAACTCTTCCTCCTGCTAAGAAATTTAGCCACTGTCACCATCTTGTCTCTTGTTTGATGCTCAGGGTGAAAGGCCTTCTTGGATAGCGAGGCCTCCCATTCTATGATGAGGGAGCAGGTCTGGGACGCTATCCGGACGAGTGAGACGATGGTAGGTCCAGAAGGTCCTAAAGTCTCAATTAAATGTATTCATGGAGATGTTCAGGAGTATGCAACTCATTGGATGAAGGTGAAGTATGGGAACAGGGAGGACAAGTTATTAATTGCGGTAGTTCCCAGAGCACCTTATGAAATGATTTTGGGCCGGGATTGGAAGGGTTGGCCGATAGATTGGGACCCAGGACAGGCTTTGGTCAGTACACGAGCCCAATGTGAAAAAGCAACCACTTCTGGGGAGACCCTAGGGGAGACATTCCCCTTTCAGGGGGAGCTATTCCAGGAGGAAATAGGGAAAGGACCCCGTCTCTCCAAGGCTCAAGTGAAACGCCAGAAATGGCAGAGGAGACAGGCTCTCACCCGCACCTCTCAGCAGCAGGAAGTCCCATCCATTCCTGAAAAATATTAGCTACCTTTCCTACCTTTCAGGCAGAACAGAAGGCAGATCCCTCTTTACGGGCCGCCTGGCAGCAGGTAGGAAATAGTGGCAAGGGAGCAATTAATATGATAGTGAAACGGGGATTATTGTATCGAATTAGTACTGCAAGGGGGACAATAGGGTTGAACAATTAGTAGTACCCCAAGGTTTTAGATCCCTAGTATTGCAGATGGCGCATGATCACCCTTTGGCTGGCCATAAGGGGGTGGACGCTACTGAGACACAGATTCTGCAAAGATTTTTCTGGCCTGGCTTACGTCAGGAGTTGGTGCATTTCTGTGCCTCTTGTCCCACATGCCAAAAGTTATGAACTCCACCTGGACTATGATTTAAATGAGAGTTTTGTTTAAGTTGGACTCTTTTTGGGTTTCTCAACCAGAGACTGTTTTGAACTTTGTGCTTGACTGGCATGAGAGTTTTTTGTAATCCTGACAAGTAAGTTATTGTGTTTTTTTTTGGTATTGAACAATTAAATACAACTCTTTATTCAACATTGAACTATTGTTTGGATGGTGTCCCTTTTACTGAACGTGGAAATAAGTTATCCTTGTGAGACATGCAGCGACTCACAAGAGTTTGATTGTGGCCAGTATTCCCAGGCCCTCTGCCTGGAGCGTGCCGGCTACAATATTTGATATTGAATACCATTAAGGAGGATTTATGCCTGCACATTTCATTCACTGTAAGCTGCAAGATTTCTGAGAGGCCATAAAATTTATTTTTTGATGAATAGCTAAATCAACATTATTTACTATCCACGTGAAGCCTGCAAAGAACAGTAAATTGTACTTTATCTGCAGTGGCAGATTGCAGAATGTATCATCTATGCTATATCAGGAAAGGAACACATCCTGCCTTTTAATAACATGTTAATTTCATCTAGTAATAAAACTTAGCAATTTAGCTCTGCTCAGCACATTAGCTGAGAGCTTTAGCAAACCGCTTCCCTGCTCTCCACTCTTCATCCAGACTTCTACATAATTTTGCCAGTCAGGAAACGTAAAGGAACCATTTCTTCACGTCTTACATACTGTCAGCTGTTTTCCGATAATGGAATAGATAAACTGCCTTCATTTCTGCAAACGCCATAGGCAGCTTTTATGCATGGAGTTGGCCACCATTTCCTTTAACATGTCTTCCAGATTCACATACTCAGAGATTTCTACCAGTTCATCTGTCACCACCATCAAAAACTGAGCCTCTTCTCCCTCGAACGGAGGAGATTGAGAGGGGACATGGTCGAAACATTCAAGGTACTGAAGGGGATAGACTTAGTAGATAAGGACAGATTGTTCACCCTCTCCAAGGTAGGGAGAACGAGAGGGTACTCTCTAAAGTTGAAAGCGGATAGATTCCGTACGAACATAAGGAAGTTCTTCTTCATCCAGTGGTAGAAAGCTGGAACGCTCTTCCGGAGGCTGTTATAGGAGAAAACACCCTCCAGGGATTGAAGACAAAGTTAGACAAGTTCCTGCTGAACCAGAATGTACCCAGGTAGGGCTAGTCTCAGTTATGGCGCTGGTCTTTGACCAAGGGCTGCCACGTGAGCAAACAGCTGGACACGATGGACCACTGGTCTGACCCAGAAGCAGCAATTCTTATGTTCTTAGTTCCAAGTTCCTCCTCAGCAACAAACCAGTTCACAAGATCATCGTGTAAGTTGTAGTTGGTTCCAGCATTTTCCTAATTGATATTGGATGAATAAGGTAATTTGCCTGGTAGACTTTATATTGTTCCATGCTTGGAATTTTAAGTGGAAAATATTTCTGGTGGAGGCACCCTGGAGTAGGATGACAAACTCTGTTAGGTAATCGGGAGCATTCTCTGCCAGGTTCTTAAAGGCAATGGTGCCTAATTTAAACTTGATCCTTGCAGTTATGGACAGCCAATGTAGAAACATAGAACATAGAAACATAGAAAGATGACGGCAGAACAGAGCCATAGCCCATCAAGTCTGCCCACTCTACTGTCCCACCCCAAGTCAGAGTGTAGTTTCATATAGTAGGGCTGTAGGTGTTCTGATTTCCATAGTCCGTATAGAGTCTTGCTGCATTTTGAACTAGTGGCAGATTTGATAGTAATATTTTAGAGCAAAGAAATAGTGTAATATTAGAAACATAGAAGATGACGGCAGAAAAGGGCTACAGCCCATCAAGTCTGCCCACTCTGCTTACCCACCCCCTGTCTATGCCCTAATGACCCAATTTCCTTATCTTGACCCTCGTAGGGATCCCACATGGGTATCCCATTTATTCTTAAAGTCTGGCACGCTGTCTGCCTCGATAACCTGCACTGGAAGCTTGTTCCAATGATCAACCACTCTCTCTGTGAAGAAATACTTTCTGGTGTCATCATGAAATTTTCCGCCCCTGAGTTTGAGCGGGTGCCCTCTTGTGGCCGAGGGTCCCTTGAGAAAGAAAATATCATCTTCCACTTCGACACGTCCCGTGAGGTACTTAAATGTTTCGATCATGTCTCCCCTCTCCCTACGTTCCTCGAGAGTGTAGAGCTGCTCAGTCTTCACCTGTGAGGCACCGGGACACGGTCCGCAGTTGAAGGCAACACAAAGCACAGAAGACCTGTTTCAGAATTTTGAGTTCACACCAGGTGAAGTTTACAGTGAACTGACAAGACTCAGGGTGAACAAAGCCATGGGACCAGACAATTTGCACCCAAGAGTGCTCAGAGAATTGAGCGATGTCCTGGCGAAACCATTGGCTGAGCTATTCAATCTCTCCCTAAGTAAGGGGAAAGTTCCCCTGGACTGGAAATTAGCTAATGTCATTCTTCTGCATAAAAAGGGTTATAGGGCAGAGTTATGATTAGGGATTGCACTATAATTCGGAAAGCCTCTTTTTTGAAGTATCCTCTGATGGATCTTAGTTTTATCATTACAAGGAAAATTGTTTTATTATTGATGTATATGGCTTTTCATGGATAGGTTGGTTATCAATTTCTACACCACAGATTCAGGATTGTCTCTTTATTTTACCATGTGTTTTCTCTGTCCTGCCCCAAAATTTGGTTCTAGTTTAATCTGCTAATTAAAATCTAGTAATTTTCTAATATACCCTGTAGTAATCCAAAAAGATTTCACCTGCAAGGCACCTTCATTCTCTGTTCTTCACACACAAACCTCATACCATTTTCATTGCTTTTCTCTGAACTGCTTTACATAAGAACATAAGAAATGGCTTCGCCGGATCAGACTCTAGGTCCATCCAGTCCGGCAACCCGCACCCGCGGAGGCCAAGCCATGTGTTCCCTGCTGAGAAACCTTGTTTACTCATATCCCCCAATGTGATTTGCAAGAAGGTGTGCGTCCAACTTGCTCTTGAATCCCAGAATGTTGGTCTCCATCACGACCTCCTCAGGAAGAGTGTTCCAAGCGTCCACCACTCGTTGTTTGAAACAGAACTTCCTAATATTTGTCCTGGTCCTGGTGCCCCTCAGTTTCAGTCCATGACCTCTTGTCCGAGTCACATTTGACAATGTGAATAACGATGTTTCTTGCTCTATTTTGTCAAATCCTTTTAGCAAGATACAACCTCCAAAACGAAATGCAATACTTCAAGTGAGGCCTCACCGATGATTTATACAGGGGCATCAATACCACGTTTCTTCTGCTGTTATAACGGCCTAGCATCCTTATGGCCAGGACCACTGCCTTGTCGCATTGTTTCATCATCTTGAGATCCTCAAGATCCCTCTCATGAGTTGTGTTTAACAATCTCTTACATCTTCTTTACATTTCTGCATCTGTCTTGAGAGTCTGCAGAGCAGAAAAGGGTCATGAAATGATGTGGGTTTAAAAAAAAAAATAGAATCATGAGATTTATTTTCTGAACTGCTGTTATTGCTAAGTGTTAACATTTATGAGAAGAATATTCTGCAGAAGCATTTAAGCCCTCTATGGTTTGAACGAGACAGTGTTGAGTGCATACCCTCTCCCTCTATGATTTTTCTATTTTGCTTTATTCAGTTGGATAAGACATGAGAATTAGCTGAGGACATTTAATACCAGGGTCAAACATAGCCTGCAAGCAAAGTATTCAATCTGGGTATAGCAGGGTCTCAAAGGAAAATGAGTAACAGTGACTAGAAGACAGTGTGTAAGGTTCCTCACCACACAAAGATAGGACAGCCAAAGGTTTGTTATAGCTATGTTACTTATTGCACAATCAACACCCCCTAATACAACACTCAGAATGCTAAGAATCATAGCTAGAATGTGGATAAGACTCGGTCAACAATCAGAAAGCCTCTTACCTAGCATTATAACTAATAGACTCTAGATCAGTGTCTCTCAAACTTTCTTGAGGCGGGGCACACTAAAGATAGTGGCCACGGCTCGAGGCACCCAGAAGTGTGCGGACGTTGCCGTGATGACATCGTGCGCATGTGTAACATCATCATACTGGCATCCATGCATGTGCAAAGGCCCTCCAGACAGGCCCTGAAATGCCAGTAGGGCGTGCTAGCAGGGAAGTCTAGCAAATATCAACTGCGAACCCCCAACCACAGACCTCCCAAACTCCACCCTAGATCATTTTTCATATACACAGCAGATATAAATTCTCAAAACTGATACATTTCAATCACTATATTTTTTCCCTACCTTTGTTGTCTGGTGACTTTATTTTTCTGTGCTTTTAACTATGTTTCCAGTGCCTTCTTGTCTATTGACTGGTTTTCTCTCCGTCTTCACTTTCTGCCTTGCATCCATCTTTTGCAATAACTTAACATTCAATGTTTCCATTTTTCTGCTTTCTTCTCAAAATCTACTCTCTCTCTCCCTCCTTCCCTCTGAATTTCCATGGTCTTGCATCTCTCTCCTTCCCCCCCCAGTGGTCCGACGGCAACTCTCTCCTCTCCTTTCCATAATCTGGCATCTTTCTCTACTACTACTACTATTATTATTTCTATAGCGCTACCAGACTCCCCTCCTTCCCTTCCATTCCCTTGTCTGGTATCTCTCCCATACTTTAGTCATCTCTCCTCCCCTCCCTGGTGTACATTTCTCTTTCCCTTCCTCCTTTCTGGCCTCCCTCCCAATTCAACATTTCTCCCTCCTTTTCACCAGCCCAACATTTTTTTCTCTCTTCCTCCTGCATGCTTCTCCTCTGGTTCTCCTTCCCTCCCCCAATCAACATCTGTCTCTCTCCCTCCATGAGTCCAACTTTTCACTCTCTGCCCTCTCCCTTCCCCAGAGTGTAACATTTCTCCTTCCCTCCTTTCTGTCCGCCCCATCCATCTCACCCTCTCAATGAGCCCAACACTTTCTGCCTCCTGCGCACTTTCTCTCTGTCCTTGCCCATTCCCTCGAGTGGCATCCCTCCATCCCACCCCCTAACCCAACATGCTCTTTCCCCATGTACCATCTCATCCTCCCCTCCAGTGTGCAGCACCATTCCTTTCCCTCCCTTTCTGCCAGGTCCAGCAGCACCTCTTCTCCCTTCCTTTTATCTCCCCCATCCAGCATTACCCCTTCCCCTTCCTTTTACCTCCTCCCCACATCCAGCATTATCCCTTCTCCCTTCCTTTTACCTCCCCCATCCAGCATTACCCATTGTCCCTTCCTTTTACCTCCCCCTGTCCAGCATTACCCCTTCTCCTTTCCTTTTACCTCCCCCATCCAGCATTACCCCTTCTCCCTTCCTTTTATCTCTCCCCATCCAGCATTACCCCTTCTCTCTTCCTTTTACCTCTCCCCATCCAGCATTACCCCTTCTCTCTTCCTTTTACCTCTCCCCATCCAGCATTACCTCCCCTCCCTTCCTTTTACCTCCCCCCGTCCAGCAGTACCCCTTGTCCCTTCCCTGTCCAGCAATATCTCTCTTGTCTAGCCTAGCGGCAGCTCACTATATGCTTTTAACTTCGGCACACAGCTGCCGCCATGCAGTAGTTTAGCCATGGTTTCATCAGGTAGCCTCTGGGCTTTTGCTAGGCTGACCAGTTTTGATGATGCGATGCGGGCTGGCCTAGCAAAGGCCCGGAGGCTGCCAAATGAAACCACGGCTAAACTACTGCTTAGCGGCAGCTATGTTCCGAAGTTAAAAGCACACAGAGCTGCCGCTGCTGGTCCGGGGATGCGGAGACGAGGAAGGCAGGAGTCCCGGCAGTTACACTACCAACACGACAGTAGAAGTCAGCTGACACAGGCGCCGGAACCTCTTTTCATGCCCAGTGAGCTGCGGCACACTTAAAATCTCAAAAGTGACCCTAGTGTGCCGTGGCACACAGTTGACGATACACTGCTATAGATAGAGCAGAGGGTAAACCTCTGGCAAACAAAGTCTCAAAAAACCATAACCCAATACCGAGGAAAATTGAGGCAGTCACAGGCAAGAGACCCCAGAAGAAATTATACAAGAAACCAGACCACAGCAGATCGATCAACAACCTTATGACCCAAAAGGTTTGTCATAATTCCTCCTCAAACAGCTCCTTACTCCCAATCCCTGGCTACTATATTAATGCCAGGTCCCTGATAAACAAAACAGACCTAATCAGGGACTGGCTAATGCAAGACCAACCAAGTTTATTACTAGGAACTCAAACCTGGTTGCAATTACAGGATGACCCAGCAATAAGAGACATTTATGCAGAAGGAAGGAAGAAGGGGTCGCCCACCTAGAATCACCACTGATGACACTCAAATAACACTGCATAACGCCCCACTGAAACTGGAATCAGAACCGAGAATCATAAAGCTTATATTCAACATCCTATCCTGGAAGACAGAAATACAAACATTAACCAAGAAAATACTCACAACATTGAGAAAACAGAGAATTTGGCATTGTTTTGACAAAAAGAAAAAATCAGATCTTGGTTCAGTCACTGTTTTTTATCCAAACTAGATTATTGCAATGTACTTTATGTAGAATGCAAAGAAAAATATATGGAAAAAAACCATTCAAAATAGTCAGACTAATTTTCTCAGCAACCAAAAACTACACTGGCTCCCCTTCGAAGAAAGCTGTATTTTTACATTAGGTTCACTAATCTTTTTAATCTTCCATGGCGAAACACCAGACTACATGTTGAATTTAATCGAAATACAAGACAAAAACAAATACAAGCTGATAAGCAACAATATGAGAATAAGATTCCCAAATCCTAGAGGAATCAATTACAAAACTATTCACTCTACAACCTTCCCATACCTGGCAGCAAAATGATGGAATCCTTTGCAAGTAAAATTAAGGAACATCCCCTTCAATCAAAACATTTGTAAAGGTCTAAAAACCTATTTGCAAAACACATTAACCCCCCCCCCCACCACCCAAATAGGCTATGACCACCAGAAACCAAGCAACACATAAACCACCTCATTTATCTCAATAGATAACCAAGTTCCCTATAAACAGGGAAAGAGACACCATACCGGAACCCATACTAGCAAGACTACAACACCAGATATAGCCAATCTTCTCTCCAAACCATATACCATAATCATACGCCTACACCAGCGTTGTTTAGTGTCGGTCCTCGAGGGCCGCAGTCAAGTTTTTGGGATTTCCCCAATTAATTTGCATGAGATCTATTTGCATGCACAGCTTCCATTGTATGAAAATAGATCTCATGCATATTCATTTGGGAAATCCTGAAAACCCGACCTAGCGAGGGCCGAGGTTGAACACCCCTGGCCTATACGAACATGAACCTTAATAAAATAATGTAATCCCTGAATATGGCCAAGCTCTTCTAATTTGTAAATTGCATTGAACTCCTTCTGGGGCATATTGGCGATGTAATGTAAACTCCGAGGACACCTCCCTCCAATATTCAGCGCTATTTAACTAGACAAGAATGGACATACTGCTAATATTTGTGGTTTGCAGCTAGACACTAACCAGTTATGTCATACAACTTGGCCAGCTAAGTTTTAGTAGGCAAATGGGACCGCATACATAGCATTCCTATCTTTTCCCACTGTTAACATAGGCTTCTACCATGGCCCGGACTACTAAATGCTCTGATGCCTCTCCAACGCTCAGGAATTCTGTGAAGGTCAGAGCATTAGCACTCCGGGCTGTGGTAGAAACTTCTATCACAGTTTAGTAAAGAAGGGGGGGGGGGGTGAATTTGTAGCTTGCCAAAAAAATCCCCGGATATTGGTAACATTGAATGTTAGTGCCAGGTAGACAGGACGTTGCCTGGCGCTGGCTGAAAATTGCTAGGCAAATAATTAAATTTTTGCTGTAGCTTTAAAAATATATATTCAGAGCTGCTATGGGTTTAATGTAAGTTTTTCAAACTTCACTGAGGCACTATGGGGAACTTCTTTAAACTGGATGCCTCTGTTTAGCCTACCCAAGGCCATAGAACTAAGTGCCAGTCCTCACTTTCAGGACGTTAAACTTATATTAATTACCATGTCGTAGTCACAAGCAGCCATAAAAAAATAAAATAAACTGTCCACCATCAATCTGTGGGGCCCTTTTACGAAGCAATGCCAATAAGTGAGTTTTTTCTGCCCATTACTCTGGCAGTAAACGGATCCCATTTTCATTCTTTCTATTAATGGCCATTCCTAGTATATTTCATAGTATTTTTTTTAACAGTTATTGTGGGGAAAAGGAAGCAGACCCCAAAAGGATCCAGGTGCAGACATGCTCCCGGCCTATGCTCTTTGCAGTATTTCAGAGATGTGTCAGTTTTTAATTGGAAACATTGAGAATAAGGCAAGTCCTGATCAAATGAAGCTAGAAAAAGATGATGCAGTGCATTTGTTGCTATGTACTCCAGAAATTTCTCAATGCTTTGCCTTCTCCCACTTGCTCTTTTTCTTATGCCTTTAAGTCATTTCAAGTTTGACAAATAGCATTTTTGCAAGTTCTTTTGGCCTAAATTTTTGCTGAAAATCTGACTGAGGCTATGTAGCCACCAGTATGTGAGATGAGCGACTTTTACCTTTTGCATTGTAAATTCAAAGCCCTTGGATCAAGCTGTGTGAATTATTAGATGAAAGCTGATTTATGACACTATTAATCATTAGAGTTCATGCTTGCAATAAAACACATATCATTTCATTAATCTTTTCCTTTATTATGGTTTTCATTCTTTTACTCCCTACTGAACTTCAGACTATATCATTTTTACCACAGTCCATAGGGATCATTGATAGTATTTTAGAAGATTTTTGAACTACCTGAGTTCCTGAGGGTGGCGGTCAGGGCTAGGGGGAGTCAGTATCCTGCTGTCAGGGTAGGGGTTGAAGTGGAAACTGCTGATCAGAAAAGGGATCTTCACATGTGGGCACGGATTGGAAAGGGTTCATTATCTGTGTGTGTGTGGGGGGGGGGAGATCAAAAAAGGAGTTCTTCTAATCAAGTGGGGGATCGAGAAGGAGTTCTTCCTATCAAGTGGGGGATCGAGAAGGAGTTCTTCCTATCAAGTGGGAGATCAAGAAGGAGTTTGTCCTATCAAGTGGGGGATCAAGAAAGAGTTCGTCCTATCAAGTGGGGGATCAAGAAGGAGTTCGTCCTATCAGGTGGGAGATCAAGAAGGGGTTCTTCATATCAGGTGGGGGATCAAGAAGGAGTTCTTCCTATCAAGTGGGGGATCGAGAAGGAGTTCTTCCTATCAAGTGGGGGATCGAGAAGGAGTTCTTCCTATCAAGTGGGGGATCGAGAAGGAGTTCTTCCTATCAAGTGGGGGATCAAGAAGGAGTTCTTCCTATCAAGTGGGAGATCAAGAAGGAGTTCGTCCTATCAAGTGGAGGATCAAGAAAGAGTTCGTCCTATCAAGTGGGGGATCAAGAAGGAGTTCGTCCTATCAGGTGGGGGATCAAGAAGGGGTTCTTCATATCAGGTGGGGGATCAAGAAGGAGTTCTTCCTTAGCAACGGCAGCAGATGAATCCAGAGACTAGTGGGATAGCACACATGGACCAGCAGGTAGAGATAGAGACCTGATTAACAGGTGGTCATCTTGGATGGAACATCTCCTGCAGCTTCAGTATGCTCTATCTCCCAGCAGTTCATGGTCGCTATTCTAGTAGCTGCTGAATTCTGGCTGTCTATGGTTGTCTGCTCTCCTGTTGAGAATTCTTTTCAGTTAGAAAGGGGTGTTCGGCTGAACGGTGCCGACTTTAGAGGTTACATCTGGGCCCCCTCCCCCAGTTCCCTGCCTCACCCTCCCCTCAGAGCCAGTGTGGGGTATTCACTCCCTGTATTTCTTCTTTCCCTTGGAAACCCCCCCAAAAAAAACCCAAAACAAAAAACAGGAACAGGGAGCTTCCAAATGTCTTTTACTTTGTAAGCAGTTTACAACTACTACTCTATTCAGCACTTCTTGCGTGGAGCGGGTAAGATTCACTTTGCTTGGTTTATTTTTGGTTGGTTTCATGTTCTGCAGGTGAAGTGTTAGTTTTTCTCTTTTTCGGTGCAGTAACATGGCAGCAGAGGTGGTTAAAAGGTACTCCCGCTGTGGGAAGCGGCGAACACCATCGGGGTTATACACTGCAGGGTGCGTGGACGCTTCAGGGGAAGATGTAGTAATGGCACCGGTTGAGTTGGCCTTTTCCTGCCTGAATGATGTGCGTTCAGTTTCGCCGGCGCTCTGAGCAGATGCGGCCGCATCGGCGGTGCAGGACCCACAGCTGCTTGATACCGTGCTTCTTTCCCTGCCGACATCAGTTTCTCTTCTCGGCGGGGTGTTGGCTTTAGCGCCAGCGCATGTGTCAGCGGTAAAGGCCGGTCAGAGGGCAGTTGTTTCTGCAAGGCAGGTCTCTGCTCTTCCGGCGGGGCACGGCAACCAATCTGATTGCTGTACTTTCACAGTCCCAGCATTTGCCGTTCTCCCCTGAGTTTGTGCTGCTTTTACATAAAGCATTTCTTCTCCAGAGCGCTCAGCCTTCCTCTCAGGGGGAGGTTGCTTTACCTGCTTCTCCTCAGGCTCCTGTTGCCCAATCTCAGCAGGGTTTACAAGCAGCTAAACGGCGCAGAGTGGCCCCTGTGGATGGCGGGGACAGTTCGTTGGAACCCTCTTTATTCCTTCCTCCTCCTGAATCTCTAGCAGATAGAGAGTTAGCTGATTTTGAGTTAGAGGAGGCTCTAGGTAGGGAGGTGGATGATCCCACAGTGCTCCGGCTTTTCCATAAGGAGGAATTGGCCTCCATGAGAATGGGCTACTGACCCAGTGAGGCTATTCTTATGCCTTCTGAAATCCGCTCTCTAACGCAGCTAAAGTGCCCATATTTGGGAGGACAGCTTTCCAGTCTGTCAATTCATGATCATAAATCTTCACTTCCCATTTTAGTGGCTTCAAAATTTGTCCCCATGTTAATACCAAAATGTGAAGATACAGATAGAGTTTCAGAGCATTAAAGAATCCGAGATTTTGCCAGCTCTTCAGGACCCTTTAAAAGGCTCTACTCATAGAATCCACCTGCTGTAATATTTATGTTGAAGAGACTAAGTGGTTTCGCAAGAGCAGACATCAACTTTCCTTTCCTGGATGGAAGGGTTTCAGTCCCATTGTAATTAAAATGCCTGAAGACAACAGACTTTCGATGGGGGACTTACTCTTTAATATTTCATAAGGAAGATGTTCCTTCAGATATACATGAGAGAAAAATACGGTATCAAAATGACATCAGGTTTCACTGATAACACTTCTCCTAGCTCTTCCTTCTGTGGAAGAACACTTTAATATTAATTAGGCCCAGTTCCTGCAAGAAGCAAAGTCAACAGCAGGAATCAGAAAATGCATTCAGTTGATTGATACAGAGATTCATGGAGCCAGGGATAATAGAGTAAGTAATAAAGATTAAACTTTTATCAGATATTACTGTATGTTTGGAAACTGTACAAAAGGAAAAGAAAACTAGAAATAAAGAATATAGCCTTTCAGCTCCAGGATTAACCTTCGGTGGACACCCCATCATAACATAAATGCTTCCACAAACTTGGCCCTGTGAGATTCTGAGCAGAGAGGAATTCCATTAGAGGCACTTCCCCCCAATTCTTCGGCTAACTAGAGAAGAATGCATATAATAAGAGACTTCCCATCCCCCACCTACGCCCAGGACAAAATTCTGCCAGTGCCATGGGAGCCATTGAATTTTCACATCTGAGAAGGTCCCTCCTAAATGTTCGAGCCCTAGCATTTGCTTAATTTGCCTGTGTGTTAGTCCTGGAGAGCTCTATGCACATTCGGTGGCCCCTTTAAAAAGTGCCTGGGAGAATCAAGCTGCCACATGGAGCCTAACACTCTAAGCGAAGCAGACTTCAAGCAGCCTGCAAGTGGCTGGCGATTCCTGGATACATTTAAAATGAGGCAGAATTTGGGGTGGGCTGAAGGTGGGGCCAGATTGGTTATATAACTTCCCTATGAAAAAGGGTTCTTCAGCAACCATGGTTCCCGTTCCAGCAAGGGATAGCGGTTCACCCACCTCTCCCCCTCCCCCTCCCGATCAGTGCACAGGAGCCTTACCCTCCACCACGACCTGCGTTCCTTAGCCGTGACCGCATGGATGATGAGAGGATGAACCTACCACAAGACATGGAGCACACTCTTATGGCAGCCAAAAGACCTTCAACCAGAAAATGCTATGGGTTGAAATGGAGAAGGTTCCGCTACCAGTGCACAGACACGCAGTGAGACCCCTACAACTGCCCCATACCGGACATCCTGCAGTACATACTGAGCTTATCTCAGTGGGACCTAAAACCCACTTCCATCAAGGTCCACCTGTGCAATCACGGCATAACACACTGGCCTAGACAACAAACCAGTGTCGAGGCATCCAGTAATCACAAAATTTCATGAAGGGACTGTCCAATCTGCCCCCACCGGTCAGACCACCACCGCCCGGATGGGACCTCAACATGGTGCCGCATCAGCTCACCTCGATCCCTTCAAACCTTTGGGGGAGGCAGATCCCGTATTCCTAGCCGGGAAAACCCTGACCTCCATGGCGTCGGCCAGATGTATCAGCGAGATCCAGGCCCTGGTCCATCACCCCCCAACACACTCCTCCACGAGAACAGGGTGGTACCCAGAACCCACCCCCGATTCTTGCCAAAGGTGGCTTCAGCATGCCTCCCGGCACTCTACATCCCACCACAGGGAGACACACAGCCACCTCAGTGACACCTCCTGGACTGTGTGCGGACCCTGACTATGCAACAGACCAGACAAGCCTCAATTGTTCATCTCCTACGACCAAAACAGACCAGGACTGCTGGCTACCAAACGCAGGCTCTCGCGCTGGATATCCAAGTGCATCCCCTTCACATATAGAAGAGCGCAGCGTCAACCGCAGGTGGGAGCCCACGCCCACCAGCACAGAGCCATAGCCACCACAACGGCTCATCTGCACCACACACCAGTAGGGGACATCTGTGATGCAGCCACTTGGTCCTCCATGCACACCTTCACCAAGCTCCAAATGCATTCGGCCGAGCAGTCTTGGAAGTGGCTCTTCCCTCCCGGAAGGGACAGCAACCACTAGCACAGCCTTGACAAACACTGATCAAGTAGAGTGTTATAGATATTGATTAAGTAGGTCTTCCAGCACTCCTGTCTAGACTGAATGTGGAATATGCAAGTATGAATTCTCACATGTAAGTACGAATTGTCACTGTTGACCAGTTGGTTTCTCACTGTTCATTGATTGTTATTGACCAGTTTCACTGTTCTGTGAGTATTATTGCTCAGTTAACACAGTCCTTTATCAAATACCTTGTTTCCACAACAATCACCTGCTTCGCCTGATTACCCTGTCCGGCTCGGCCTCCACAGCCAGGCGAGGGATGCACAGAGCGCTAAGGCGCAGGTCCAGTCGGTACATCCCTCGGCTAGGGAGTCACCCATATGTGGCTGACTCATCCTGCTTGTCCTAGGAGAAAGTGTAGTTACTTACCTGTAACGTAGGTTCTCCGTGGACAGCAGGATAGTCAGCCACACAACCCACCCGCCTCCCCATATGGCCGACCCGGCCATAGCTAGGAACATCCTGGGGATTAGGGGGAAGCAGGGGGTAATGGGTAGTGCTCAGGCATGCCCAGTGGGGCCCGGGCACTGCAAGTGCTCAGAGAAAAAAAAAAAATCTCTCTGAGCTATTGGAGAGCTTATCCGCAAATTGGGAGCTGTTGGGACAACACCCATATGTAGCTGACTATTCTACGTTACAGGTAAGTAACTACAGTTTACACTTCTATATGCTAACAGCTATTAAATCTTTGCTTTAATGATTGTTAGCATTTTAGGTGCAAGAGACCAAATGAGTCCTTCACATGAGGAAAGCACTCTCTCAGCACATAAACAAGAGAATGTAGCTTAGGCCACGTACATGCCATTCTCATCTAATAATGTGCTGTATGTGTATGAATTAAACATGAATTACAGCAGAATTGCACAAGTCTGATTGATTGTTCAGCTCCTCAATGAACTGCGCAATACTCCGGCAGTAGAATCCAAATTGAAGCGCTATCTGTTACATATGATGTATTCAGAGAGTCATAAAGTGAAATTGAAACAGAATGAATTAATGTCCTAGCATAAAATAATTCACCCTCTAACAAAGGCCAACTTGTGAATGAGTAAATAGCTCCCCAAATCCAGTAGGAAGAGCAATCCATTGACAATTTCTCACCATAATCTTGAATGTACCATGAAGGAATGTCTTCATTAGCATTCAAAGCTACGCTCTACATCCCAATCTTTATGCTGATCATGAATTCGCCGCTGGGATCTAGTACGATGGGCTGTGATCGCTTGCCACCTAGGACCCTTCTTGCGAGACCTTAAATTCGACATACTTTTTCCTATATACCTATACTGTATATAGGAGGTGTTACATTGTCTAGGCTTCTGTTTACCCCATTAGTTTCTTGCAGTATCCAGGGTCTGGTGGGATAATTCCATCTTTTGCAGACACAAGAAACTCAGCTGCTGAAATGTCCACTTAATCCTTCAATCTCTACTGCCACATTTGTATTTGTGGTAGGAAGGACTTTACACCATGTCACATTCGCATGTAGTACTAATACTGATTCTTCTAGATCAGGAGTGTCCAAACTGCAGTCCCGTGAAGTATTTTGTGTGGCCCCGGTTGAGGGCGATGCAGTATTTTCCTCTGTTGCCCCCGGTTGTTTACTGTCTTGCCGGCTCCCTCCTCTGTCTTGCTGCAGCGTTTGCGCATTTGTGCGGCTCCAGAAACATTTTTTTGGGTCAGTGTGGCCCAGGGAAGCCAAAAGGTTGGACACCCCTGTTCTAGATCTTAACATGGACAAAAGTGCCTTCACAAGTAGAGAGCTTTTGGATTAAACTTCTTACCCAGAAGATATTTTTCAACATGTAACAGTTAGGGTAAGTAATTTCTTTATTTCTTTATTTCTTTATTTGATTATATCTCAGCTGGATTACTGTAATCTGCAATTTACTAAACTACGGCTGATCTGGAATATACAGTAGTTGCTAGAATTATCTTTCACAAATGTAAATTTTTTCATCTTCATTGGCTCCCTGTTCGGTGATTTGGCTTTTCAGATTTTGGAGGGTTCTGGTCCAGCAGATCAGATGTTCAAAATCATAGCTGCAATTGATTTGCTTTGCAATGTCCTTCTCTTAAGAGGCTAAAAAGAATATCATTCTATATGGAATCTCTTTTCAACATCAGTTAGTTCCGAACTGGAGGAATGCCTTTCTAGAGCACGTCAAAATTATGCTCAGCTCTGTAAACTAATGAAGTTTTATTCAGTTTCTAAATTTTTATTCTAATTTTGTGTTAGAAAGATTTTATCCTTTTCTATTGTCAATTCCTGATTAATTAATGAGTCTTTATTTCTGTTAACCTGCTTTGAACCTATAAATTCTCATCATTAACATTGTCATCATCAAGAAGAAGTTGACGTCTGCTTATCTTAGTGGTATTTCTGCAACCCTAAGACATATTTTGAATGTTATTGGTAGACTGACAAATAGTTTATGGCAGGATTTTCATATGCTGCAACGTTCAGTCATAGGACCTGAGTCATGAGTAAACACTTAATTTAACATTAATAACTACCCTACAGACACTTGTAGTTAACCTGATTAAAACTTTAGCCTGTTGGTTCACTTTCCATTTAACAGTATCAAACTATCAAGTTAACTCTCTTTGATCTACCTATAACCCCTATCTAGAAACATGATGGCATATAAAGACCAAATGGCCCATCCAGTCTGCCCATCTGCAGCATCCACTATCTCCTCTTTTCCCTATTGGCTAAGGCTCTTTACACCTGCATTAGGGCACTGGTCTTTGACCTAAGGACCGCCTTGTGAGCGGACTGCGGGGCATGATGGACCACTGGTCTGACCCAGCAGCGGCAATTCTTATGTTCTCTATATCATCTTCATTTGTTGCCAATAGAATTTAGAGTTTAATGTAAGATTTTCACTTTTAACATTTAAAGCTTTTCATATAGGAATTCCTATTTAGCATCTCTTACAATTCTCTACGTGTCTCCCTTCTTCCTTCAATCTATAAAGAATAGTGGACTATCTAGAGCATGGTGGATTCTTATTTCTGGCTTCTGCACCCTTGGAATTCTTTACCACTTTCATTCCATGCTCCATATTCCTACAAGATTTTCAGATCCAAACTTTAGATGGCATTTGAATCAGCAAATTCATAGTTTGGGGCCACCCCCACTCTTTTTTTCACTGACTTTTCCCAGTGACAGAGATGACGCTGAGAACATTGCTCTGGCTCCCAGGACTGACTGTGTGCTTTGATCCACAGCCTTTCCTTTTATAATTTTTTTGCTTTTATTTATTAAAAAAAAACAACAACAAAAACAACCCTATACATAATGATAAAAACAGTAAAAATAAGAGGAACTAAAGCAAGAGAAAAATAAGCCTTTGTAATAAAGTTTCTCTCTAGGAAATTGTGGCATCTTGTGGCCACTACTAGTACTGCAGCTGATAATATTTATTTATTTAATTAATTAATTAATTTCCTGTTCTGTTTTCCCCAAAGAGCTCAGAACATGCATAATATACAGTGTACAGGTTAAATTTGCCATCCGGTACTTAGTGTGAGATTTTCAATACAAGATTTTCCTAACATGGCACATACCGAGATCTGGTACTAATATACATTTCTTTGTAATCCATGGATCATGGGCAGGGGAGTTAGGTGAAGATACTGACACCTTGTGGGCCACGTGTGATGGAGAGAGTGGGTGATGCTGAGGCAGGTGGTGTAATAGCAGCAGAGGCAGAAGCAGAGAAAGGTCATACCATTATGCAATTACTGTGTGGTCACTGCATCTTAAAAAAAGATAAAGCAAAATTAAAAAAGGTACAGAGAAGGACGATGATAATGACTAATGATAAAAGGGATGGGATGACTTCCCTATGAAGAAAGGCTAAAGCGTCTAGGGATCTTCATCTTGGAGAAGAGACAGCTGAGGGGTGATATGATGGAGGTCTCTAAAATACTGCATGGATTGGAACAGGGAGATATGAATCGCTGGTTTACTCTTTCCAAAAATACTAGGACTAGGGGGCATGCGATGAAGCTACTAAGTAGCAGATTTAAAACAAACTGTAGAAAATATTTCTTCATAAAATGTGTAATTAAACTCTGGAATTTATTGCTAGAGAATGTGGTGAAAGATCAGCCAGATGGCCCATCCACAGCATCCACTATCTTTTCTTCTCCCTATTGGCTAAGACTCTTTACACCTGCATTGTGAGGTCATAAAGCTTTATGGTTATAGAAACATGATGGTAGATAAAGGCCAAATAGCCCATCCGCAGCACCCATTCTCTCCTCCTCTCCCTATTGGCTAAGGCTCTTAACATTTGCCTCTCCTCTCCCTATTGGCTAAGGCTCTTTACAGCTGCATTGTGAGGTCATAGAGCTTTATGGTTATAGAAACATGATGGCAGATAAAGGCCAAATGGCCCATCTAGAGCTTCCACTATGTCCTCCTCCCTAAGAGATCCCACATGCCTGGCCCATGCTTTCTTCAATTCTGACACAGACTTTGTCTCCACCACCTCTACTGGGAGCCTATTCCACGCATCGACCACCCTTTCTGGAAAAAAAGTGTTTTCTTAGATCATCTCTTAATTTCAGTCTAGGACCTGTCATTCCGGAGCTTCCTTTCAAGTGAATGAGACTCGTCTCATGCATATTTATGTCTCTATCATATCTTCTCTGTCCCGCCTTTCCTCCAAAGTATAAATGTTGAGATCTTTAAGTCTGTCCCCATATGCAGCTTAGCAAAATGACCACTAAGCTTTTACAGGTATATTTCAATAAGAAGCCTGTGAAAAGGAAAGAACTTTAGAAATCATTTACGCCAGCCTTGGCAATATGAGGAGGAATCTGTGCTTTAAAGCCACAGAAAACAGGCTCCTTGGTCTTTTGAAAAAGTTTTCAGAGCCAAGACTGGGGTCTTTTAATCAAGCGACAGTGAAACGTGGCATTTGTCTACCCTTACATGGGTCTTTCCTGTGTGCTAACGATCTTACCACAGCCATAAAAATAGCCTTTTGCACATGCCAATTACTCTGTGAGTGCTGACCTGCATTATCCATGTGCTGACTACTTAGCATTCAGTTATGTAGGTGCTCTAACTAATTAGAACATGACCACTCTAGAGAAATATTTTTCCATGTGGTCGGCCTGTACAGATTTCAGAATTACCACAGAACAGCTGGGCACTTCCAATGATCCTGCATTTTCTGCCGTGTAAGGCTCACGTGACAAGATCCACCTAATGCAGCTTAATAAAATGACACAATGAGAATTTGTCCTGGTGCAAATCGCATTCAGGGCTTCTTATCTCTGTCCACCTCAAGCCGCTGAACTTTAGAAACTGGCAGATAATAACATTTCACAATGACAATCAATTCCAAATTAGATAGAAGAACTTCCCAAGCAATAATGGCATTAAGGAAAATTGGGAAACCTACAATTGTTGATCTCTTCTGATTTTCCAACTCTTCCATAAGGACCAATGGTCCATTGAACCCGGTGTCCTACTTCCAACAGTGGCCAATTCAGGTCACAAGTACTTACAGAATCCCAAAGTGGGAAGATTTCCCTTTCCATGCTACCAGTCCCAGGGCACGCAGTGTCCTTCCCCATCTCTATCTATCTGTCTTTAATAAGTGCCCAGATGTTCTACAGTCCCCGTTCAATTAGCTACATCAGTCAGTTTCTCCAGTTTGTTTAGAGAAATGGACCAAAGACAATTTCAGTAGCATCTGCCGTTTGTCACTAGACATCTGAGAAACTTGTTTCTAAACTAAGAAACAGCAGAAGGTCAAAGTCAGGGGCAGCAGAGGAAGGAAGGTGCTGTGACACTGACCTTGATCACAGATAAATATGTGGCTTGATTGATCATAGATTATAATATGCCATTTTCAAAGTTTTGCTAACCTTGGAAATATCTCTCACAAGAAAGATAGCTTTATTAAAAATGTAGGATTTGATTTATCTTTAATGCAAAATCTGAGTTTGTTTGTCCTTCTTTAAATGGAAGGAGAAAGCAAACAGTCTAATAAATATTTACTTTTTCCAGTGATGCCATTTAATATTTGAAAAGCAAATATTCTTTCTGACACAAACATTTTACTTTTTTGCTAGAACTTTCCTGTAACATAACTCTGACTTAATAAACAATTGTATCCAGGAGCTGCTACTCAGTGCACGAGTCAGTCCTTCTCTTAAGAGTTTGACAATTAGAAATTGGCCTTTGACTATAGCGCACGGCAAAAACAGAAGGAGAAAACCTGCTTGCAGATAGAAATACTTTATTCGTTAACAAGGACGCCTGTGCCAGGAGTGCAGAATTCCTTGTCATTGGTTCATACTGGTTGATGTAGCCGACCAGTCCTTGGAACCCAATATTTCCATCTGCATTTCTTTCTTCACTGGTATTCACTACATTTTTCTTTTGGATGACTTCATAGGTAACGGTCAGTTTAGTGGCAAGGAATGGCCAGGGACAATCCTCCTCAAATCCCACACTTCTGCTTCCTGGCTTTTGGCATCCCAAACGCATGGCCCACCAAGTTTAAGTAGATCCCTGTTCATGCTAACCAGACCTTATTACGGAGTTTGGTATCATCCACAAAGAGGCAAATCTCTTCAGCAATATTATTCTGAAAGATGTTCAGAAGAGCTGGAGCAGTGACTGTTCTAATCTAATCTAATCTAATCCTTAGATTTGTATACTGCATCTTCTCCATGTTTGTGGAGCTCGGCACGGTTTACAGGTGTTCTGTGGTGAGAGGCGCCCCTCCCCCTTCCCTTGTACCTCTAGTTGAAGGTGTTGCTTGTGGCGGTCAATAACGTGCTCCTGGTGACCCAGCCAGCTCTCCCTGTGACACCACTTCCTATACGCAGCAGCCGGAAGCAATGTCAGTGGGAGAGCTGATGGGGTCGCAAAGAGCACGTTGACCACCACAAACAAGAACTTCAACTAGAGGTATAGAGGAGGGGAGGAATGGGAAAAGGCGGCTGGGGGGGGCGGCACCCCCTTCAACATGGTGCCCAGGGAGGATCGCCCCCCCTCTCCCTCCCCTGGTCCTACCCTTTCCTTAGCGTGAACTCCTGTGGGATCCCAAAATAATAGGGCGTTTGCACTGTATTTTTGGCTAAGGCAGCTCAATCATTTATAGTTCCAGGAATACTTTACACTTGGGCTGTTCTCTGTTCTTGACACAATGTTACAATGGGCTAGATTCACAAAGGGCACGGATCGGATTAGATCCGTGTCCGGGGGGCATGCAAATGAGGGCAATCAGAATCACACCCCATCCAACTAGAGCGAGACCATCTATAAATGGTCTGCCCATGCGTAAGAGCAGCAAGCTTTTTGAAACTTAACTTTTTTTTTTTTTTTTTTATCGCGAGCCCGTGGTTTTAACCTGCGGGTTAAAACCATGGCCTCTTAGTGCAGGGAAGGGCAGGAGAGATTCGGGGCAGAGAGCAGAGCGGCAGAAGGCAGGACAGTCAGAAAGGACTTCAGCGACTGGTCCTCAGCAGTCACTTATTTTTGGATCAGCCAGCCCAGTCGGCGTTGCTTTTTTATTTTAGTGAATCGCTTCCTGCCTGCATTTGAATGCCGTTCCCCCTCATTTGCATGCGCAGATCGGACGATGATCGGGACAGAGGTTAGTGAATCGGGTTGGAGGGAAATCAAGTCAGAAATTGATCGGTGGACTTAGTGAAGCTAGCCCAATGGATCATAAGCTTTTTTGTTTGGGGGGGCCTGAAAGCTCCGCCCCAGACCCTGCCCCCATAATAGTACTAATTGTAATACCATTTTTCCATTCATTTTTCATATATACACACAAAATAATCTTATTAACAATACATAAAGGTTAACCACAAAATTAAACTACACAAAGTATGCTTTTCAACATTCATTCCTACCAGAACACAGATAACCCCTAAGCAAATACAGGACCACAAACTAAAAGTACTAATATATACAAAGGAAACCCTAAGATGCAAGACTCTGCATACAATGCAACACCACAGAAACAGTCCCCTAATACTGTGCAAAATCTGAAGACAGTAGATGTACATTTGAAAAAACCGCTTTATAACAATCACCACTTTACAAATTAACAAATAGAAATAAAACAAATATCAAGAAATAAGAAAATACTATTTTATTCGACTAACCCATTTTTCAGAGGCCAAAACTTTCTTCAGAATAGTACAGGATACTGCTGTTATGGTATCCTGTCCTAACCTCTGGAAAGGGGTTTACTCCCCCCCCCCCCAATTGCCTTATTTCCATTTCCTATATATAAATTTTTATCAATACAGTTACAATACTACTTGATTCTACAAAAAGCAACAAAAAAAATTTCTTTCCACCTTTTGTCATTTCTGCTTTAATCATCTCTCTTCTTTCTATGCAGCATTTGTCCTCTCTCCCTTCCATGCAACATCTACCCTCTCTCTCTATCCCTTCCATCTACTGTCCACCCTCTCTGCCCTTTTCATCCAGTATCCGCCTTCTCTCTCTCTTCCATACGGCATCTTCCCTCTTTCTATGTCCCTTCAATAAACTGTATATCCTGTGCCCCTTCTCTCCTTTTTACATTATTCATTTCAGCTTCACCACCTCTTCATTTTTCTGTCTCCACCCCCTCCCCTAAGCTCTGGCATCTCTTTTTTCTCCTTTCCTTCCTTCCTTCCCACTCCACTCCATGGTCTGGCATTTCTATCTCCTTCCCTCCCCCATGTCCTGGCATATCTCTCCTTCCATCTTCCTCTCCATTATCTGACATCTCTTCTTTTCTCCTCTCCTTCCTTTCTCTCCCTCCCTCCTTCCTTCCTTTCCCCTGGTCTGGCATATGTCTCCTTCCCTCCCCCCATGCCCTGGCATTTCTTCCTCCCCCTCCATGGTCTATCTCCTTTCCTTTCCCTCTCTCCCTTGGACTTGGCATCTCTCGTTCTTCTCCTTTCCCTGGTCTTCCTTCTCCCTCTTTCCCTCTCTCTCCCAATTGGATGCAGCAGCAGCATTTATCTTATCCCCCCCACCCCATGGACTTGGCATATCTCGTTCCTCTCCTCTCCCTTCCCTGGTCTTCCTTCTCCCTCTTTCCCTTACTCTCCCCAATTGGGTGCAGCAGCAGCAGCATTTCTCTTGCCCACCCATCCATTTCACACAGCCCACACACACAAACACACACACAGCCATGGGCAGCACAGCATTCACAACTCGGTGCTTCTGCTTGCTTCAGGCCTTCAAGGCTGCTGGGTCCCACCTACTTTCTGTTTCTGCGAAGGCAGGACCCAGCAGCATGGAAGGCCCGAAGCAAGCAGGAACACCAAGTTGTACGCTTCCCTTCCTCCCTACCCTATCTCCCGCCGTAGCCAACAAGCAACTTCAGCCATGCTCTGGGGCTTTAACACTGTGCTTGCCGGCTTCGCTTCTCCTCCCCTCTCATGACATAACTTCTGGTTTTGAAGGAGAAGGGTCGGGAAGCCGGCAAGCACAGTGTTAGAGCCCCGGAGCTTGGGTGAAGTTGCTTGCATGCTATGGCGGGAGATAGGGCAGCTGCCCTGTTTGTTCCCCCCTAATTCCGGGCAATTTTTGGGGAGGCCACAGCCCCTGTGGACCTCACCCCCACTACCTCCGTTCTGACGCCTATGCAATGGGTTTATGGTTTATTAAAATGTAATTTACTGTTTGGCTTTTCAAAACAAAGTGGTTTACAACAAAGTTTAAAATCTTTTGGTTGAAATTTAAAGATTATATGAAAAGTATCCTAGGGAAAATTGTGTTATAGATTTATTGGAGAACAGAGCATGCATGGGATAATATATGGTCTATAGTATTTTATAAAGGATTTTTAATGTTTAGTTTATTTAGGAGATGCCAGTGTGTATTGTGAGCAAAAATATTGTACCAATCCCCATGCGCTCAAAGCGTGTCCCTTTTCTGTTTCTTGAAAGGGTCATTAAACTCCACCATCATAAAGCTTAATGTATTAAGAATAAGCATGCCCGGCCCACAACATATTGATATCACACCAATGTTGGCATCCTTTATCCAAGAATGCACCATGGGAAAAAGTATTAATTCAAGTATAAAATGAACTTATAATGCTTTGCAGCCTGATTATCTTGCAAAATTCCTCGTTTCATTTAAACCTTCTCGGTCATTGCGGTCGTGAACTTAAAATAGATGGACACTACCATCTACTCATTTGGTTAGGTTAAAATCTACTCAAAACTCTGCCTTTTTTCCATCAGTGCCATATGTATGAGCTTCATTGTGAGCCTACCTATCTTAAATGTAGAGCTTCTTTAAAAACCTATTTGGATTAGCACTTTTTTCCATTTTGGGTTTTATCATATGGTATTACTCTTTAGTTGGGCATTGGATCAGACAGCAACTAAATGAATATTTTTTTTTTCTCTTTTCTGTTCCAGAGAAAACCCTGCTTCTTCAAGAACCCTCTCATACTGTACGTTGCTCCTTTGTGAAATAACTCCATACTAGACTGGATGAGAGGCTCCATCGAAAATGCAGGCGGTACAGGAGGATCAATTGTCTAGGCTGGGACACAGCAATCACTTACCCCTCCATTGTCCCAGGTACAGATATAAAATGTTTGCATAAGCGTACTATTTTTTGTTCCACTTTTTCTTCTCTTTGCATATTTTGGTTCCAGAGAAGAGATTTCCCAGATTGGTACAAGAAAAACATGTTTTGCTTATTAGTATTACAGACACAGTTAAGCAGGATGGTAGGAAAAACATATCCATCTTTTCTCCCAACTTGTGTACCTGTGATAAACATGTGTACAGTACTCCGCCAAAATTTGCAGGGGTTCCATTCCAAGACCACCGGCAAATTTTGGAAATCCGCAAATATTGGATGAGGTGCTAAAATATGCCCTCAAAATCAAATTTAAATAGAGTCGAATGTGTTTTCTCACCAATAATGATGAAGGTATGGACAGGAAAGCAACAAAGCAGAGGATTTTCAGCTGTAGGATGCATGATGTTTTGAAGAATATTTGCAATGAAATTGGTAGCCAGTTTAATTGTTTGAGGTAGGCTGAGATCGAATCATATTTCTTTAGGTTGAAGATAAATCTGACAGCTTATCTGTGTGTTAATATGTGCAAACCGCATGACACCACTCATGCTTTGCCCAAAATCTGCCTCCCTTCAAAACTCCTAAATTAATTGCATATAAGCATGTTCAGTCATGTTGTTCAAATTTTGTAAGACATCTTTTGCACATATAGTGCAATTTATGAACAAAAATAAAATTATCCCCTCGTCAGTCACCACTTAGATGTTTATTCAGCAAAAGTGGGGAAACAGATTATGCCACTAAAAATAGGAATCCCAGTTTGTCCCTGCCGACTCCTGCTCTCTGCCACCCTGCGAGCCTGTGGTTTTAACCCATGGGTTAAAAGCGTATTCTGTTCCATTGAAATGTCCACTCAAATAAACTGCAGCCACCCCTCCCCCTTTGTTTTGATCTCGCTTGTGCAGATCGCATCTATAGCATGTGTCTGATCACAATATTTGCATGCAGAGTCTGTTGTGAATCGGTTGCTCAGCAAGATTCGGCCACGGATCGCCCAACAACGGTGAGTTTAGTGAATCTAGACCTTAATATGGCAGCCAGCCCACTGAATATCAGGCCTTATGTGGACGTACGCTCTCTTCCACCCTGACCGCCTGAGAATACTTAAAATCAGGCAGGAACTTGTCTGTGTGTGTACCTAATAATAATAATAACTTTATTTCTTCTATACCGCCATAGTCATGAGATTTCTAGGCGGTTCACAGAATCTTAAAAAGGCAGTTGAAATACAATATATCGATTGTTAGCAAATGTTAGAAGTTTCAGATGTTTCAGATTTATATGCAGGAGAGGACATATTTAGTGTTTGGTGTAGGTACTTTTTAGGTCGAATAAGGCAGTTTTTATGGCTTTTCTAAAGGCGTCATAGGTCAGTCTTGCTCCATTGATATAGTTGTCTAACCAGTGTTGTTGTTTGTTTGCTTGGTACATAAAAGTTCTATCCAGAAAGGTTTTGTATTTGCAGCCAGTAATTCTCTGATGTCAGAGAAAGGGTGGGACCGCCGGAAGAGGAAGCAGCGCAGACGCAGGGCTCAGAGAAGGGGCGGGACCGCCAGCAGAGGAAGCAGCAGGACAACGGTAGGCAGCTTCTCCGTGATGGGGGGGGGGAGGCTGTGGGGGTGCGAGCGGTCCTTCAGGCTGGGGGTGTGAGCGGTCCTGCGGGGTGAATCGGACGTCGGGGGGGGGGAACTATGTAAAAAAAAATTTGTACAACGCGCTCACGAATATAACGCGCATGGTTATACTCAGTTTGTAAAATCGTATATAACGCGTGCGTTATATGCGTGAAAATATGGTAGTCCAGTGTAGAAAGCACTAGCGATTGCACTAGTCTAGTTGTAGAATCAGAGCACTTGTTCCTTTGCTGAATAAGCCATATAGGTGGTTAAGGATCGAGGCTAGGACTGTCTCAGTGCTAAAACCTTTTCTGAATCCCGATTGGTATGCACTGAGTATGTTAAATTTGTCTAAATAGTCCACTAACTCCATGTTGACCAGTCCTTCGAGCAGTTTGGTGAATAAGGGGATGCTTGCTATCGGTCTATAGTTGGTTTTTAGGGCTAGTGAGTTTTTTTGGTCTTTAGGAATGGGTGTGATTAGTATGTGACCCATTTCCTTGTGGAATGTTCCTTCAGTGATAGTGGTTGCTATCCAGTTAAAGAGATCCTTTTTAAAATCTAGTGTAGCTGCTTTCAAGGTCTTGGAAGGACATACGTCCAGTAAGCTGTTTGCAGTGGCGTACCAGGGGGGGGGGGCGGGAGGGGCGGTCCGCCCCGGGTGCCAGCCCTGAAGGGGTGCTCCCGGCCTTGCCGTTCAGTCCCCCCACACCCCCGAAGGACCGCTCGCCCCACTGACCTTCCTGCACCACCTGTGAAGCAGCAAGCAGCAGGATCGCGAGGTCAGCTATCCCTGAGCTGCTTGGGCGCTGCTTCCTGCGCCGCGGTCCCGCCCCTCCTCTGCGATCCTGCTGCGGCTGCTTCATAGGTGGTGCAGGAAGGTCAGTGGGGCGAGCGGTCCTTCGGGGGTGGTGGTGGTGGTGGGGACTGAACGGCAAGGCCGGGAGCATAGGTAGTGCTGCTTCATAGGTGGTGCGGGGAGGCCAGGGGGGCGAGCGGTCCTTCGGGGTGGGGCGGGTGGGCAGGCAGGCATTCAAGGGGGAGGGGGGTGCAGGACTTCGGGGGGGTGCAGGCCTTCAAGGGGGGGACAGGCAGGCAGGCCTTCAAGGGGGGGACAGGCCTACAAGGGGGGGACAAGCCTACAAGGGAGTGGGACAGGCCTTCAAGGGGGGGGGACAGGCCTTCAGGGGGGTGCAGGCCTTCGGGGGGGGGGGGGTGCAGACCTTCAAGGGGGGGGACAGGCCTTTAAGGGGGGGACAGGCAGGCAGGTCTTCAATCGGGCTTTCACCCCCTCCATTCTACAGAAACTGCCCTTGCTAAAGTCTCCAATGACCTGCTTCTGGCCAAGTCAATATGAGGTCTCTGCTCCGTCCTCATCCTCCTTGATCCATATGTGGACTCTGTCTCTGGTAGTGTTCAAGGCCCAGTTAAAAGCCCACCTCTTTGAGAGTGCTTTCGACTCCTAACTCCTTTTACCTTGGGTTCTGTATCCCCAACCCTAAATGTCGTGTCTCTCTGTCTAAGTTAGGTTGTAAGCTCTTCCTAGCTATATAATCTTTAGATGATTCTAAGAACTGGGATAAATTTAGACTGTCAGGAGATACCACTTGATCGAAACCTCCTTCTTTACCAATAACCTTAGTACCAGTTGGGATATAATAAAGGTTATTAGGCATAAATCCTTCAACCTGCGTATAGTGAAGAATATCTTTCATATACATTTTTAACAATTCTAAAGGTGAAAGAAAATGAGATATAGGGAAATTTAAGAATCTAAAATTTTTTGATCTCCTGGCATTTTCCATTTGTAAATGCAAAACAGTGTTATCTTTCATACTAGAAGTTAAACATGATTGCATTACCATAACAAATGCATCTAATTTATCCACTCTTTTTTCTACTAAAGCTAATTGAGCTTCATGGTTAGTTACTTTATTAGTAATCTCAGTTGAAAATTGACATAGCTTAACAACTGTGCCCTGAAGGGAGTTCTCTATTCTGTTCACTACTTTCCAGACATCCTGAAGTGTTATAAGTTTTTCACTAGTAACAGAACTAACAGTAGACACTAGAGGCATTGATACTGGAGATAGTGATGTAAGTCATTTCCCTGCATTTAATGTCTTTGTCTTTGAGTCCAATTCATCTATAGAGATAGTGGCTCTTGGCCAGAATCAAAGCTGGAAACCTGCGTCCTTCTTCTCTCAGAAGGAAAGGGAATACTTAACTGCAGCCCTATTGCTGAACTATCCAGGGGTACGGACTGTTCTTCGGACTTCCTTTTTTTCTTTACAAAGAACACATTCTTTCCTCATGCAGTCTTCATTCACTTATTCTATAGTGCTAACTGCTCTTGGAGTTTGTGTCTGTTGGGGCTTGTTCATACAGAACAGCTTCAGAACTTCACTGAGCCGTCATCATCTTTCTGGCCCAGAAAAAAATAGATGCATTTTACTAAAATAAGAAGAAACAAAATGTTTCACATTCAACTTTCTTTATTTTATCGACAAAACCAAAACACACCATTCTCTACATATCAAAAATTGAGCTACATAGAGTTTTTGACTGGATGTTTCCAATGAATATATTCATGTGTCTACTTACATCAAAAAATTAGGACTGGGCAGCCAGAAAATTTCATTTCATATCATTGCTGGAAATGTTACTTTTTGTTTGTCATCATGGAAGCAAAGTTGCCGAGTGTGTGATCCTTCCACTGTGCACTCTTTTGGAAACCGTCCGTTCATGCACACACCATCACCCATGCACAATGGTTTCAGAGAAAAGAGTGCACACCTTTGAACATGGGGCTTGATTCTGGAAACAGCAACGGTCACAGTTGGTGCCTGAAAAAAGGCATCTAACGCATGGCGCAGTAGGCGCAATGTCCAGAATCACATCTATTTTTTGGTACAGACACCTTAAATGTAGGCCAGCATTTTATAGGTCTACTTTTAAGGTGTCTCACGCCTACGGACGGCTAAGGCCACTTCCAGCGTAAGCCTGTGCTGTCCTTAGGCATGCCTAGATGCCTCTGAAGGTGCGAGTTAGATGCCTACATTGTAGGCGTCTTTCGCCACATTGATGAAAAAACCCAAAACATGCATCCCAATTGGTCTGTTAGATGGCCAAAGGATGCCTACCACTGCCTACAATTGGGATGCCATTTTGAGAATCAGGCCCATAGAGTGCATTCATTGGAAAGCAGGTGCACTGCTATCAGCAAACAAAAACAATCTTGAAATTTAATTTTTTTTTCTGCTTGTTTTCATTTGTTGATGACAAGCAACATGTTGACATTTTCCATGTTGTTGCATATAACAGCCCGTCCTTACAAAAAAAAAAATCACATTATGATGCACAATGATTCAATCACATCGCACACTATTTGTAAAATTAATTAATGAATGAAAAATTTGCTGGTATCAAAAATATACATTGAAGGTCAGGCAAAGAGCAGTAGGGTAGAGAGATAAGCATTTCCTCTGGATGTGACCTTTGGACGCAAGACAACTGAACTCAGTGTAAGAGGTCAAATAAGTCACCTGAGGTGTATAACCTCCTCTTTCCAATATCTATCCAAATAATAGAAGCCATCTCCCAATTAGGTTCTGATTGGACTGTGAAAAGACTGTTATTGGGATATAACTAGGGTATTTTGATGCTGTTTTTTTGTGGATACATACATTTCAGCAGGAGACACTGTGAAATCCAGGACAGGAGAATGCTTCACACTGTTTCAGAGATTGGTCTACTGCAGCTCCATTACTTCCTCTGAACCAATCTCCGAAGGATAGGTCAATATAGGTAGGGCTTAATTTGTAGGCAGAAAGAGAGTAGGAAGAGCCACTGCCTTGTTCTGCTCCAGGTCCACCCTCAGTTCAGGCTATTCCCCCAGAGGAATGTTTTCTAGGAAACGTGTCTCTGTAGCAGAGGATAAATCACAAAGAATCTTTTTTCCCAGGACTTTGTTTCTTCATTCATTCATTTCGCTTAACTCCTCACCTTTTTATTCTGGTTTAGCCTTTTCCATATCAATCAGCCTCCCTGCTCTGTTTTTCCTCCTTAGTCTTCTCATCAATTTGTCTTTCTTTCCAACCCTTCTCTGCCCATCCCCCACTGACCCCTTCCATGGATATCTTTCTCTGACCACATCTCTCTTTATCCCACCCTCCGTTTGCTTCTTTGCCATTTCCAAGCCACCTTCAACCATCCTATCCCCATCCTTCAGTTCATTTCCTCCTTTATGCAGTTCCCTCTTCCCTCTTTTTTTGTTTTATGCACCGATTAAAGATGGGTGTGACAGGTGGTGGTTTAAGAGGAAAAAGGGCTGTCCAAGTCAGGACGTGCTCAATTTCCTGGGTATTTTACAAACAGATCACTGAACATGAAGTCTTTCATAAAATATTTATAAGGCCACAGAAAAGAGATGTGACATTTACAGCACATCAGGCAGAAAAAGCCATTTTACGAAGAAGTCCAGCATCACTCATAGTTTTAAACTTCTACTGTAAGTGCAAATTTTTTTCTATGTCCTTGGATGATTATTTCTGTCCTATAGTTATTTGGGTCTATTTTTATTTGTGAGTAAACCTCTGTGACCTTCATGTAAGAAATGACATTTGAATAAACATATTTCAATGGGTAAATGATGGGCTGCAGCTGAAAACACATCATGCTGGACTTTACAAACCTGGACATCCACAGGGATCCAATTAAAGAGCCAAGCTAGAAAACAAGACATTTCTTAGCTCGTTTTAAGCCCAATAACCTCTTCAATTACTTGTGCAGAACCCAGATCCAAATGAGCATGAGCCAATGTGTAGATTTGATGAAGCAGACTTGTGTTTCTTCCATTTGAAAATTAGGGTCCCGATCCTGAAATCTGATTTCTTTGTGCCCATGCTGAGAAGCCTCATCCTATGCACTTGTTTTTGCCTTGAATCAGCCGATAATGAAGCTGTACAACATTAGATTGGGGTGGGCAGATAACAGTGCTGTCTCCAAGAGATCCATTTCACACCTCCCGTTAATTGAAAAGGATCCACTTATTTCTTTGCATTTTCTTTTCAATGTTACTACTACTACTTATCATTTCTACTAGACACTGTACATCAAAACACAGAAGAGACAGTCCTGAGCTTACAATCTAATCAAGAGAAACAAACTGCTCAGGTGGGGGAATTACAGAGGGGATGATAAGACAGATATTGGTGCTTAGAAGGAGTCTGAATTTGAAGACTGACAGAGATGGAGCTTGGTGTATTGAGTCAGGCAGTTTGTTCCAGACATAGGGTGTAGCAAGATAGAAGGGACGGAGTCTGGAGTTGGCTGTAGAGGAAAAGGGTACAGAGAAGAGAGACTTATCCAATGACTGGAGTGTCTGAGTGTTACTGTATGTTTTCCCTTGGGATCATGGACTTTGGTTCTTTGAAAAACTCACTTTAAGGAATCAGAAAAAAATGAGAAGGAATGCTAAAACTGGCACATGAAGATCTATTAACAAGTTTATGATAAACATAGTGTGCATAAAACTAGAGAAAAGGGAACAATCTGAAGTCAAAACCCTTTCTACAAAGTCACTCAAAGTTCAGGAGCCCTAATAGCACAGAAGACACTTCTACAACCAACACAAAATGTAACCAGACATTTTCATCCTATCTCCACCCCCACCTCCACCTCAAGAATGCAACACCGTGATACTGGTGACTGGTTGTGCTTTGGAACCTATTAAAGAAACCTTGTGTCCACTAAAGGCTCCTATGAACGGGCTAACTTCTTCCAACCCCATCAATACAGGTGTGAGATATCTGGGGGTAGGATTCTCAGCCTCATTACTATAGCAGGGAGTTGTTGAATGATCTTCCATGAACATAGAAACAGGATGGCCGATAAAGGCCAAATGGCCCATCCACAACATCCACTATCTCCTCCTCTCCCTATGAGATGATACCTATCTAGCAAGAGGATGGGATCAAAGTACAGCAAATGGGATGAAACCTGCATGATTTCCAGTGAGAGCCACCTTGCTGAGCAGTCTAGAAGTACCATGCCGGTTTTTATTTACCAGTTTTTACTGCGTTACTATGACAACCTTTTCAGTCTATGAAAAGTAACCTTTAAAGAAAGGATCTCTTTGGATGTATGTCATCTTTGGATAATGTTCGTTGGTTGAACAAAAAAAGATCACAGCTTGAGCAGAATCCCATTTTCTCTAGCACCAAAACTGTATTCCACATGCAAGAATTTCACAATACAAATAACTTCTATGATGTCATTTCTACAATCTAATCCTAGAACCAAATGATGTACATAACCCATAAGTTGAGGGAATCCAAACCATTACAGAATAGGGATATCTACAAATGGGATTCAGGGTGCACCAGACTGGTCTTGGAAGGATTGTACCAGAGACTATTGCTTGAATGATAACGGCTCGTTCCACGGAACTGAAAGCTCAAAATTTTGCAAGAGGAATTGTCAAGGTAAAAACAGAGGCCTAGTAGAACAGGGATCCTCCAGTTTAAGATTAGACAACTGTCTCCAGTACATATGCAAACTTGGTAAAATTATTGTGCCCTTTCCTTCTGAAAAGTTGACACTCGGTATGGAAATGTCAGTCTTGATGCCACATCATTTATCACTGGAAAGACTATGCATGTTTGTAATTATTAAAGTATGAATGACATTGCACTTCTGTACAGACCAGTGAAGTTGTATGGCATAGATTCTAATAGCCAAATTTCTTTGACTATCTCCTGCAATTAGAGCACTCGTCTTCAGAAAGTATCATGGGTTGAATTCAGGAAATTGCACTCAGATGTAGGTGCTGGAAAGATCTGTGCACAATTCATACCACCTGATGTTCAACGCTATTTAACCAGCCAGGAGCATGGTGTTTGGAGGTCGTTGGCTTTCTCTGCTGAATATTAGCGCTTAGCAGCTAAAACTTAAGCTGGCTATATCACACAATAGCCACCAATATTAAGTGCCGACCAGTCAAAATTTAGTGGCTAAATTGGGCCGCGCAGTTAGCTGGTCTACCTTTGGCCACTATGACTTAACTGGCCAGTGCTTAAAATTGATTTAGCTGACTCAGCCGGCCAAAAATAGACCAAATAGACCAGATTTTTTATTCTGGTCACCAGAAACTGTCCGCCACTTAATATGGGGGCTAAGTGTCAAGGCGAGAGTTAGCCAGCTTCCCTCCCAAGGTCTGAATATCAGCCCCATATTATATAAAAGGTGGTCCATACAAAATGCTCTTTATAGAAGATTCTTGTGCCCAGCTTTCAGCAGAAGGACTTCCTGCTGCTGAAACCCAGAGTAAATCCTGGCATGTAAGTTGGGAGTTCTAGAAAACTGTGCCTAATTTTTAGGAAGGCCCATACCCCTCCCATGGCACCTGAGACACTTTGGACTCGCATAGGCAGATGCATGTGTAAATCTAAATTAGTGTTAATTAATGCTAGTAATTAGTTTGTTAATTTGCATCTGCCCTGCACACTCAAATTTAGGTGACCTGTATAGTCTCTGGAGCATGTGTCCTATGATAGCTTCGCTTATGGACAATAACTTTCCTTATGCAGAAGCTTTCTGTATGCTGAAGTCTTGAACAGCTGTGAAATAAGGTCATTCAGAGTTTTGGCACAGGAAGACAGAACCTTTTCATGCCAGATGTGGTGAAAGGAGTAGACAGAGCTAGGTTCACCCAAATTCCTGTAGAAAAGAGCAATACACCATTTTTGGCCAGATAGTGTAAGTAACAAAGGATGGATTTATAATTTGTGATCCTTCAGGTACTTTTAACCTGGTTTAGCCACTGTTAGAAATAAGATGCAGTGCTTAAAGGACCTTTATTCTGACTTTCTGAAGCATGCCTCTGATTCAGCCCTGAACTTCACTAATCAAAAGATGTCGCCCTGAAATGGCCATCAGTCACTCAATGTAAAGCAAATTTCTGTTATAGTGCAGGTCCCTACATATGGCAATATGACTGATAGTGATGGTCTCCTGAGGAGCCAGTAACTAACCCTCTCTCAGCAATGGAGGTGCTCCCTTGCCACCCAGAGAAAGAGAAAATCAGATGATGCTATGATGCCTACAACAGGAATAAACAAAGATTTTTTTTTCTACCTATGTGACAATGGCATGTTACAGATTTTCTTCAAGATTTCATGTTGGAATCTGTAGGAAAAAGCCTGAGGATTCCTACAGTGAAACTGGGACATTGCACTTTGGAACAGACACTGTGTGTATCAGTGTAAGGATGGACTCTATGTGTGGATGGGATACATGAGTGCAGATCTTCGATTTCCTTCTACATTGTCTTTCAATCCAGTATAAGCTCCAATAAAAGAACCATCTTCGTTGAACTGCCCGTGCTCTCCATCACCATAGTCTCCAAGGCTATCTGTACTGTCTGAGCATTTCAGGTCCATGCTGAGTGACTGCAAGCTGCTTTTCAGAGGTTTCTCATCACTGTCACTAGAAGAAGAAATGAAGAGTTGGCCAAGAAATGTCTCAAATATCATCCCATCCCCCAACTTGAGAAGAGGGTGGATTGCTCAGCAAGAAAGGAATGGATTTTAGCACTTAGAGGAAGATACAACACTTATTGGAAACCATAGGAGCTGAGCACCCTAATATTGAGCAAGGCCCTTCATTGTGTTAGAGCTACGGTCAGTGGTGAACCTTGAAATTCAATGTCAAGCCATATCCAGTGACTGCCATTGAATTTCTGGCTTTGTTTTGGTTGCTTTTGACGTTGGCAGTTAGGTCGATATTCATTGATTGACTGGCTAAGTTATAGCGGCCAAAAATAGACTTGATATTTATGTGGATCCATCTGGTTGCTAAACTTACTGCCTATGTTGCACGCCATAGATGGTAGCCAGGCTAGCTACTATTTCTAATATTCAGCTGCCATCTTACATTGGGCATTAGCACTTTTGGCCATATCCCATGCTGCTCCTTGTGACCCTGGACAAGTCACTCAATCCTCCATTGCAATCCACTTAGGCTGTAAATGGTGGTGCTAAAGAGGGTCACCCAAATTTACCCCAAGGGATGGGGAGGATGGGAGTGCCACACACAGAAGTAGAGCTGTCTCCTTTCATTACACGGATATACTTAGGGGAGCACTTTAGTAACTGGACAGCCTGCTCCCACTTATATACTATAGGCTGGTGCTTTTCTACCCAAAGTTCCCCCCTATACTCTACAGCAGGGGTGGCCACACTTTTTGGGCTTGCGAGCTACTTGTAAAATGACCAAGTCAACAATAAAAACACTAAACATATACCCCCTCTTTTACTAAGGTGCGCTGGCCGATCTAGTGCACGCTAAGTGCTAATGCAGTATATTCTTTGGATGCATTAGCATTTCGCACACCTTAGTAAAAGACCCCCCATATTTATTTATTATATATACTGTGTGCACCTCTTCTGTCCTCCAGACCTCGTTCAATTCCCCAACCAACATCTCTCTCTGTCCCTGCAGGAGTCCAACTTTTCTTCCTCTCTCCTCCACCCTTATTGGCAACATGTCTCCTTCTCTCTCCCTTCTCTGTTATGATCGTGCATCTCTCTGTTCTTCCTCAGGGTCTCTTCCCCTCTGTCTGCACCTTCCATAGCTAACATCTGACCCCCTCTCTTCAGCCTCCCCTTGGTTTCAGGTTTCTCCTTCTCTCAATCTTCCTTCTACTAACATTGGTCCAGGTCTTTGTCTCTCTCACTCTGTCTTCCCCCTCCCCAGGGCCTGGCACCACTCTTTCCTCGGTTCAGGGTGTTTCCCCTCTCTAACCACTCTAGTAGTCCAGGATCTGCCCCGTCTTCCCCCTCCCTTTTGGTTCAAGGTTTTTGGTTCAAAGCTGCTTTCCACCTCCCCTCCTTAAGGTCCTTTTGCCTCTTCCCCCCCCCGATCCAACATCTCTAAGGCAACCCCCATCCCACCAGGGCCCTTGCGATGGGCACAGCTTTACCTCTTGATTGCAACTGTCCTCGTCTCCGTTCTTCCCTCTGGGCCTAACTACCACAGTTGAAAGTTAATTATGGCAGCCTGCAGAGCAAACGTAGCAGGCTGCCGTCGGCCTTTGTAGCACGTTCTCTCTGCCGCAGTCCCGCACCTCCTCTAACATCAGGGGCGGGACCGCAGCAGAGGGAACGTGCTATGGAGGTCAATGGCAGGCTGCTGTAATGAACTTTCAATTGTGGTAGGTCCAAAGGGAAGAACGGAGGATGCAGAGGGGGACGCGTGTCATCTGAGCAAGACAGCCGGGCGCCCGGCTAAAAGATGCTAAAGACACTAGGAAGAAGACTGGCTCAGTGATTTACTGGCATTGCCTTTGCGATCGACATTTTGGGCACCCCTGCTCTACAGCTGTGCGGAGGGATAATTTTGAGCTGCTGCCGCCTTCTTCACTTAGTAACTCAGATACTCATCTCTTGTAAAGATATTCCAGGTAAACCAATGCTTGGGAATGTTAATTTACCTATATTCTCCAAAATGTTCATCTGTCACAGACCGTGCATCAAGGTCTGAGTGTAAATCTTCTTTTTCTTTTACTGCAAAATAAAAACAGGCTTTATTTTCTGCACACATTAGAAAAATCAAAGTTGACTAAGCCCAGGAAGATGCAGAGGAGAAAGTCAAACATGAAATAGGACCTGTGGAGCAGACTAGATGGGCTTTGGACCCTTTATATCTCTGAGGTTCCATTAATTGAGTGAAAGTATTACCATGTCATTTCCTTACTACTTTTCAAAACAATAAACCGTCAGTTCGACACCACTCGGGATTTTGTAGACCTCTATCATATCCCCCTCAGCAGTCCCTTTTCCAAGCTAGAGTCCTAACGAGAGAAGTTCCATCCCCTTTATCATTTTGGTTCCCCTTTTTGAACCTTGTCTAATTCCACTATATCTTTTTTAAGATATTGCAACTAGAATTCAACACAATGGAGCAATTCAAAGGCATTATAATATTCTTAGTCTTATTAACAATTCCTTTTTATAATAATTGCTAGCACCTTGTTTGTTCACAACACATTGGGATACTGGGCTAAATGGACCATTGGCCCACTAAGGCTATTCTTATGTTCAAATGTTATTTAAGTGGCCAAGATTTGTTTCTGGCCAGTTAAATGGCACTGAATATTAGGCAGAATGCGTTCAGTAATTACATAGTAACTTAGTAAATGATGGCAGATAAAGACCTGAACAGTCCATCCAGTCTGCCCATTAGTTATATCCATTAAAAATACATGATTAAATTAACTTGTCTCTTCTTTTATATTTCTGGGTCATAAATTGTAAAGTTCACCTGGTATTGTCCTATGTTCCAAATGCTGAAGTTGCCGTCCAAGCTCACTCCAGTCTGTCCAATCATCCTGTTTGCAGGATATCTACCATAAAGTCTGGCCAGTAACATCCTCAGGTTCCAAGTTAGTGGAGTCCCCATTGATGCCCTCCTCAGTCCATCCTACACCAAATCATATGGGACAGAGACCGTGCAAGTCTGCCTTAGTTCTTTAATTTACATCCTTCATTTTCTAATTAGAGATCCTCTATTTTTATCCCACGCATTTTTTAATTCCATCACCGTTTTCCTTTCCATCACTTCTCTCTGGAGGGCATTCCAGGCATCTACCACCCTCTTCGTGAAGAAGAATTTCCTTACATTGCTCCTAAGTCTTCTTCCCTGCAGCCTCAAATCATTGCCTTCTAGTTTTAACATTTTTTCTTCTCTGGAAAAGATTTGGTTCTATATTAATACCTTTCAAGTATTTAAACGTCTGTATCATATCTCCCCTGCCCCTCCTCTTCTCCAGAGTATTTAGGTCTTCCAGTCTCTTCTCATACTTCTTTTGGTTCAAACCCCTTACCATTTCCATCACCTTCCTCTAGACCGCTTCATATCCTTTGCCATATACGGTCTCCAAAACTGAACAAGTGTGGCCTCACCAACAACCTATACAGGGGCATCAACACCTCGCTTCTTCTGCTGGTTATTCCTCTTTCTATACAGCCTAGCATCCGTCTGGCTACAGCCACCGCATTATCACACTGTTTAGCTGCCTTTAGATCCTCAGACACAATCACCCTAAGGTCCCTCTCTCCATTTGTGCTTCTTCGCATTGAATTTTAATTGCCAGACGTTAGACCATTGTTCTAACTTTTGCAGATCTTTTTTCATGTTTTCCACTCTCTCCTTGGCATCTACTCTGTTACAGATCTTGGTATCATCCGCAAAAAGGCAAACCTTTCCCTCTAACCCTTCAGCAATGCCGCTCTCAAACATATTGAACAGAATTGGTCCCAGTATGTAAATGCAGAAAAAACTAAATTCTTTCTAGCAACTCCCAACAATAAGATCAAAGAAACAATGATTCATGTGAATGGTTTGGACTACAATATAGAACAATCCATAAAAATACTGGGTGTGACTCTGGACAAACATCTCACATTGGAACAACACACTGATTTATCGCACCATAAAGAAATATTTTGATGAAACTTCTTTTCGTTTATTGGTACAGTCCTCAATCTTAAGTATTCTTGATTACTGCAATATTATATATTTAGGTGCTTACAAGAAAATTCTGAAAAAATTGAGGGTGATTCAGAATACTGCTGTTTGCCTCATTTTTGGTGTTATAAAATGGAAGCATATCACTCCTTTTTATCAGAAACTTCACTGGTTACCGATAGAGTTTAGAATTTTGTTTAAATTCTCTTGTATTTCTTATAAATCAGTTTTTGGTATGTCACCTGGGTATCTTGTTTTTCACTTTTCTTTGAATCACTCTAACAAGAACACACGCGGAGTGCACCTGTTTACATATCCCCCTATAAAATCTTGTCGTTACAAGACGTTCTTTGAGAGAACTCTCTAATTTCAGGCCGCTAAATTGAATGTATAGCTTGGAAAAATTATGTTAGAGGTTTCTTCCTATTTTGATTTCAGAAAACTGTTAAAGACAAAACTATTTGGTAGATTGGTATCTTAATGCATCATGTTTAAACTTTATCAAGTTTTTTTCTTATTTTAATCTGATGTATTTTTATCTGCATTGTATGTATTAGCTCTACTTTTTGTGAACCGCCTTGAACTTTCCCGGTATGGCGGTATACAAGAATAAATTATTATTATTATTATTATGTATGCTTGTAATCCACCTTGTTTAAAGGCGGAATAAACTATATTGGCCAGCACTGACATCAAGTTTACCAGTCTGTCATTTCCTGTACCACCTTTTTTTCTGATCTGAAGGAGAAGGGTTACCTTCGAAAGCTCATCATAAAATGTATTTAGTCCAATAAAAAAGGTATTGTCTTATTTCCTTTGTTTTATTTCTTTATACGAAAACCTTTTAGATCTCTGTGTTTCATTAGCCACCTTCCAATCTTTAGCTACCTCTTTTCAACACATTTGATCAATTTTCCATCAGTCATAAGACATTCTTCAGATTTTCATTCTTCTTTAATGCTAAGTTACCCTACCACCAAATTTGTACAATTCAATGAGTAAAAGCGCTGTACTGATCTTCCAGAGGTTGTAAGTTCAACTCCTGGCCCGTTAGATGGTTTTTTTTTCATTTTTAAAGCTAGCAAAATTGATGATGTTCCTCTTTTAATTAAAACCAATGGTGATGTTCAAGATGCAGGCTTTATTAAAAATAAAATTTAATAATCCACATAAAATATATTATGACAGGGAAGCCCCTGTCACGAGGAAAAACCCTCCATCCCTAAAGCTAAGCCAGTTCAGCAGCCAGAGAATAGGGTTTTAGGTAGAGTCAAACAAGCAGGGTTAAAACAAGAGAGCTATCCACCAGGAAACCCAGTAGAGAGGGCTCCCAAACCACAGTCTAATGGCCATTATTAGTTTCCCTGTAAAACCAAGCGGTGAAACCGAGAATCTACCCAGAAGGGGGCGGGGCTACACCTGGGAAGCTGAAGGGAAATAAATTAAACCCAGCTGAGGCTAGAGCCCAGGCCACAACTCCAGGCTGGACATTCCCTCCACAGAGACGGAAAGGTAGCTTTTTGCCACCCAGAGAAGGACAAACAGAAATTCCCCAAGCAGCTAAAGTACTGGAAGTTGCAGAGGGTTTTGTAAGGGAAAGGCAAAGTTATGCTACAGAGGGGGAAAGGGAAGCTTGGCCACCCAGCTCTTCTAACTACCCTGAAGGGGGAGGGGAATGGGAAAATGTGAATGCATAAAGCATGGAAATAGCTAAGTATGATTGTGGTACCAGTAGTATGGCCTGGGAGAGCCATCCTAATATCCCAGAAAGAATGGAGTGGTGATGTCACTGCTCATCAGCCCTGCTCTTTGCAAACGTTTCTCCAGCCAGAATATTAAATGAGCTAGGAACGTATATGTGCTGGGGGAGGACTACAGAGTAGAGAGCTGCACGGGAACGGGAATGACGGGAATCCCGCGGGACCCGTGGGTTCCCCTTTTGGGTCGCGGGGATCCCATGGGGATGCCCCCTAGGGTTGCGGGGATCCCATGGGGACACCTCCGAGGGTCGCGGGGTTCCTGCGGGGTTGGATGGCACTCGAGCCGCGAGGCTAGTCTCCTTCTCCTTACCTGCTCTACTGCAGCACACAGCCGAACGGAAGTCTTCCCGATGTCAGCGCTGACGTCGGAGGGAGGGCTTAAGCAAAGCTCTCCCTTCCTCCGACGTCAGTGCTGACATCGGGAAGACTTCCGGTCAGCTGAGTGCGGCAGAGCAGGTAGGGAGAAGGCAATGGCGTACCAAAAGTGGGGGGGGGGCGGTCCGCTCCAGTTGCAGCCATGGGGGGAGTGTGCACAGCCAGTCAGGTCCCCTTACCTTTTTGGCGCTTCCCCAGACCGACCGACAACAGGCCCGGCCGACAAACCTCCCTGCCCTGTAGCCGCGAATCTAAATTACCTTCTTACAGCAGCTTCAATGCTCCAGCTGCTGTAAGAAGGTAATTTAGATTCGCGGCTACAGGGCAGGGAGGTTTGTCCGACCGGGCCTGTTCTGTTGTCGGTCGGGTGGGGAAGCGCCACAAAGGTAAGGGACAGGGAGGGAGAAAGGGAGGAAAGGTGGAGTGGAGAAGAAAAGACGCTTAAGGGAAATGGGTAAAACTGAGGGGGGAGAAGGCCGCTGAAAGGACATGGGGAAGATGGGAGGGGGGGGAGAAGGATGCTGAAGACAGAGGGGGGAGAAGGACGCTGAAAGCACATGGGGAAGACAAAGGGGTGGAGAAGGACGCTGAAAGGACATGGGAAGATGGGGGGAGAAGGACGCTGAAAGGACATGGGGAAGACGGGGAGGAGAAGGACGCTGAAAGGACATGGGGAAGACAGAGGGGGGAGAAGGACGCTGAAAGGACATGGGGAAGACAGGGGGGAGAAGAACGCTGAAAGGACATGGGGAAGACAGGGGGGAGAAGGACACTGAAAGCACATGTGGAAGGCAGAGTGGGGAGAAGGATGCTGACAGGACATGGGGAAGATGGGGGGGAGAAGGACGCTGGCAGGGAAGAAGACAGAGATGCCAGACTATGGGGGGAGCGGAGGGAAGAAGATGGGTGCCAGACCAATTTGGGAGGGGGGAGAAAGGGAGAGGCACAGTAACAGAGCAAATGGAAGACGCAGAGAGAAGAGAGACAGTGGATGGAAGGAATTGAATGAGAACATGAAGAAAGCAGAAACCAGGCAACAAAGTAGTATATTAGTTGTGTTGATAAAAATTTATAAACATTAGAGGCTCTGGTAGAAACCCATTTACATAGAAATGAAATCATAAACGCATAAATCTATCAATTCCCCTGCAATGATGGGGACCTAGAAATTGGGGCATTTCTACTGCTTCCATGCCCTTCTTTTGCTGATTGGTTCACTATTTGTCCACACTACCTGCTCTGCACTGGACATCCAGTGATTTCCCATAGTTTTTAACTTTAGCCAGTTAACTTTATGTTCAGTGGCTCAACTTAACCAGATAAGTCAGCTAAAATTAACTGGATAAGATGTCTTCTCATTAAATTTCAGTCTTTCTACATTGACTGGATAAAAGTTCATACTCCAAGTTGCTTATTGGGGATTTCCTGTCTATTTTCCCATCTTTCTTCCCAAGATGAATGCAATGGTTATCTTAAAGTGAATCAAGGGCTAAAAAAGTCCTCACTACTGTTATCAAGAGGGATCCCTGCGGAGAACCTGTGAAAGAAATATGGAGAATATCAAGTTTTAATAAACATAAACTTTGTCCTAGACTTCAAGCAATACCTCTGCAATGTATTAGACATATTGCTTCAGTCTTCAAATGTACGATATGATGCCGTACCATACCATATAACATAGTAGATGACGGCAGATAAAGACCCGAATGGTCTATCTAGTCTGCCCAACCTGATTCAATCTAAAAATTTGTTGGGGGTAGGGGGGGCTGTTTCTTTCTCCTTAGCTATTTCTGGGCAAGAATCTAAAGCTCTGCCCGGTACTGTTCTTAGGTTCCAACTACTGAAGTCTCCGTCGAAGCTTACTCCAGTCCATCTATATCCTCCCAGCCATTGAAGCCCTCCCCAGCCCATCCTCCCCCAAACAGCCATATTTTCTTATATCTCACAAAATTTCTACAAGAATTCTTTGTGGTTTACAATAAGATTTTTCAGAGGTTCCAGAGCAATTAAAGTAAGATTCTGGATCTACAATTGGATGGTAATCATGAGAATGATAAAGAGAAGCGATGAATATAGAACACCAGAGAAATGCTGAATATAAATAAATACCTTTATTGAAATGAAAAGGTTTTTAGCTATCACTTACCAGAATATTTTCCTCCTTTATTCCTATGAACAAAGCAGACAGCCAACAAGACAAGTGTGAGCAAAGCTACAGCACACATGAGTCCGATAAACCAGCCTTGAGTAGAGACGCCCTCGTAAGCCCCAACGTATGCTGTTAAACAGAGCAAGAGAAGAGGAATATGAGATTTTTCACTAGTGAACATAAGAAAGAAGTTACACACAAACTCTGAAATTCATGCAATGTCCAGTTTGGAAAACACGAGCTAATGGGTCATTCCTGGAGATAAGGGAGGGTGAAAAGAAGCCCCACCCACTGCCAAGCTACTCTGACATTCTTTCCTGTTCCTGCAGAGTTCCACTGGGCTAGCATTAGACACAGCCAAGTGCTAGGGGTTACTTGACCTAGGGCCCCCAACCTTGTAGAGTCAGACCTGTATGCATAACTTACTTGTCTCAAAATAGTGACCTCAGTTATGCAAAATTTAAGTTAGAAATTCAGGTTATACATACATTTTCAAATCCACCCTACCACTGCCTAACTTAATTGGTTTTAATTGATTTAATCAAAAGACCGTTATTTAAAAAATGAATGTGCCTAAGCGTGCCTTGAAAAAGGCCCCCATTATCCCGCGTACAGAGGCACCTTATGACATCTAATGCCACTAACAGTGGCTATCACTTAAAATGCATCCCCTTTATCATTTTGGCTGCTCTTCTTTGAACCTCCCTCCTTGGTAGTCTAGTGAGGGTCACTGGGGGCAGGAGCAGAGCATCCTCATTCCTGCCCCTTTCGGCTTCTGTTTAAAATGGCCGCTGCACTTTATAGAGTACCAAAAGTTGCCATGAGAGGCAACTGCATCTGTTTTGAACAGAAGCCACAAGGGGCTGCATTCCTACTCCCAACAACCCTCCCTCCACCCCCACTGGACCACCAGGGAGACAGAGGGGCTCCTACCTAGACATTGCAGGGGGTAGGGAGGCAGAGGCATTTCAGGGTGGGTAGAAGGGCGTTGCTTGTGGTTGCAGGCTGGGAGGAAGAGAAGGGGATGACAAGCTTGGAGGGTCTCAAATTTTGTAAAGCTAAAGCAGTTATCTCCCCAATATTCATCTGGCACCCGCATAACTCTTATGTGGCCCCGGCTGAATGGCTGGTCCTACGTAAGCTCCAAGCGGCATGGCTGCCCAGAATGATCTAATATCCAGAGCTGATGCCCAGAAAAGGCCTGAATATCAAGAGTTAATTTTATCTGGTAACGATCAGCCTTTAAGAAAAGGCTGACTGCCACCAGCTGAATGTTGGGAGGTGAGACTCCACAGAGAGAATTATTGTAATCATTCTGGAAAAAGAGTCCAGATGACTAGCTTTCCTCTTATAGGCCACAGAATAACTTACTTGCTTGCATTATAGTCAGGCCTTCCTCTGTGACAGGCCGACCACAACCCGCAGAAGTGCAAGCGGAGAGATAGAACTTATAGCGAGTGCTTGAATCTAGCTCATGAATCCTCCAGATCTCTGTTGAGGGGTTTCTTACATTAATATCCTTTAATGTTCCAATCTCTTGTGTATCATTTACTAGAACAAAGAAAGCAAAATTAACAGAATAAAGCTGAAGGCTCAAAAGGAAGTTTGTTCTTGTATACATTAGACGGAGATATTCAGGTTGATTTTCAAAAGAAATTTACTACTTGGGATCTAGCTAGGTACTTGGGACCTGGGTGGGCCACTGTTGAAAACAGGATACTGGGCTTGATGGACCTTTGGTCTGCCCTAGTACAGCAATTCTTTTGTTCTTATGTGAGCCAAGTCTAGGACAGTCGAGCCATTATGACATCACTGATGAGGTTGGCTCTTAGGCATTGGTGGAATGAGGAATTATGACATCACAATCTCAGCTCCGGACTGTTGCTACTCTGGGTTTCTGCCAGGTACTTGGGACCTGGGTTGGCCACTGTTGGAAACAGGAAACTAAGCTTGATGGACCTTTGGTTTGTCCCATTATGGCAATTGTTATATTCTTATGTACAAGTTGGCAGCAGCATAGTTTATATAAATCCTTATTATAAATGTCTAGCAAATGGAATGATTAGAAGTGGAAAAAGGCAATAGTGAGCAAAGGGCAGTATTTCAGAAAGTTTGATAAGTTTTTTGGGGTTGTCCGCCACAGAGAGCTTGAAATTTGGTGTTGAATTATTAAAGTATGAGTGAATGTTGGGTCAGAAAGTTTGGCACACATTGCTTTGGAAGGTGGAAGTGAAGGGGGTTAAAGTATGTGTGTGTGTGTGTGTGTAGGGGAGGGGGGGTGAGAAACCCAAGTCCATTTCTGGTTTTGTCCCAAAGATGGGGATGAAATTCACTAGACCCCGATGCAGGATTGCTGATCAAGTTGAAACTCAGACTGCAGAATTAGCTGACTACTACTTAGACAGAGAGATTACATCAGATGAGGAATGGCAGGAAAGCTTTACCCAGTTTAGTGTAGTTACTTACCTGTAACGTAGGTTCTCCGTGGACAGCAGGATAGTCAGCCACATATGGGTGTTGTCCCAACACCTCCCAATTTGCGGATAAGCTCTCCAATAGCTCAGAGAGATTTTTTTTTTTTTTTTTTCTCTGAGCACGTGCAGTGCCCGGGCCCCACTGGGCATGCCCAAGCCCTACCCATTTCCCCCTGCTTCCCCCTAATCCCCAGGATGTTCCTAGCTGTGGCCGGGTCGGCCGTATGGGGAGGCGGGTGGGTTGTGTGGCTGACTATCCTGCTGTCCACGGAGAACCTACGTTACAGGTAAGTAACTACACTTTCTCCTAGGACAAGCAGGATGAGTCAGCCACATATGGGTGACTCCCTACCCGAAGGATGTACCGACTGGACCTGCGCCTTAGCGCTTTGTGCATCCCTCGCCTGGCTGTGGAGGCCGAGCCGGGCAGGGTAATCAGGCAAAGCAGGTAAAGTTGTGGAAACAAGGTTTTAGATAAAGTGCTATGTTAACTGAGCAATAATACTCACAGAACAATGAACTGGTCAATGACAATCAATGAACAGTGAGAAACCAACTGGTCAACAGTGACAAATCGTACTTGCATGTGAGAATTCATACTTGCCTATTCCACATTCAGTCTAGGAAAGAGTGCTGGAAGACCTACTTAATCAATATCTATAACCCCCTACTTGAACAGTGTTTGTCGATATTTATAACCCCCTACTTGATCAGTGTTTGTCAAGGCTCTGCTAGTGGTTGCTGTCCCTCCCGGGAGGGAAGAGCCACTTCCAAGACTGCTCAGCCGAATGCATTTGGAGCGTGGAATGCTATGTCGAGGCAGTAGTGCTTGGTGAAGGTGTGCATGGAGGACCAAGTGGCTGCATCGCAGATGTCCCCTATTGGTGTGTGGTGCAGAAGTGCCGTTGTGTTGGCTATGGTTCTGCGCTGGTGGGCGTTGGCTCCCACCTGCGGTTGATGCTGCGCTTTTCTATAGGTGAAGGGGATGCACTCTTATATCCAGCGCGAGCGCCTGCGTTTGGTGGCCGGAAGTCCTGGTCTGTTTTGGTTGTAGGAGACGAACAATTGAGGCTTGTCTAATCTGCTGCATAGTCAGGGCCCGCACACAGTTCAGGAGGTGTTGCTGAGGTGGCAGTGTGCCTCCCTGTGGGGAGATGTAGAGTGCCGGGAGGCACGCTGAAGCCACCTTCGGCAAGAATCGGGGGTGGGTTCTGGGTACCACCCTGTTCTCATGAGGGAGTGTGTCGGTAGACACGATGGTCAGGGTTTTCCCAGCCAGGAATACGGGATCTGCCTCCCCCAAAGGTTTGAAGGGGTCGAGGTGAGATGATGCGGCACCAAGTTAAGGTCCCATCCGGGCGGTGGTGGTCTGGCCTGTGGGTGCAGATTGGACAGTCCCTTCATGAAATTTTGTGATTACTGGATGCCTCGACACTGGTTTGCTGTCTAGGCCAGCGTGGTATGTCGTGATTGCACTTAGGTGGACCTTGATGGAAGTGGGTTTTAGGTCCCCCTGAGATAAGCTCAGTATGTACTGCAGGATGTCCGGTATGGGGCAGTTGTAGGGGTCTCGCTACGTGTCTGTGCACTGGTAGCGGGATCTTCTCCCTTTCAACCCATAGCGTTTTCTGGTTGAAGGTCTTCTGGCTGCCATAAGAGTGTGCTCCACGTCTTGTGGTAGGTTCATCCTCTCATCATCCATGCGGTCAGGGCTAAGGAACGCAGGTCGTGGTGGAGGGTAAGGTTCCCGCGTTGTGTAATGAGAACTGCACTGATCGGGAGCGGGGAGAGGTGGGTGAACCGCTATCCCTTGCCGGAACGGGAACCATGGTTGCAGGAGCCCAAACAGGGCAATCATGATCACTGTTGCTCTGTCCTGAAGAATCTTCTGCAGGACTTAGGGTGTTCCAACTCACAGACAGACCGTCGGGGCTGAGACGGCGATGGGTTGATCTCTTTGCGCAGAAGGTCGAGTATTTTGAGTTCGGTTCGGTTGCAAACAGGTCGATGCTCGGTGTGCCCCAGGTGCTGAAGATCTTCTTCTTCGCCGCTGGGTTGAGACACCACTCATCGGGATCCAGCTGGTGGCTGAGTCTTTCTGCCAGGTCGTTCTGCTCCCACAGGAGGTAAGTTGCCTGGATGGGGCATTGAATGGAGTTGGAGAACTCCCACATGTGGCAAGCTTCCTTGCATAGCGAGGTCGACCCTGTCCCTCCCTGTTTGTTGATATAGTGCAAGGCCACCTGGTTTTCTGTTTGGGTGAGGACTGCCCTGCCTGTTTGAAGGTTTCGAGGGCATTCCCTAAGGCCCTGAGCTCCAGTAGGTGGGTAGTCAGAGGTTGGGTACACTGGTCCCAGTGACGTCTGAGGTGCCCTTTCAGGGATCACATGAGTAGTCTGGTGTGCTGCACAACAAAGACCGGAGCGTGCTGACGATGAGCTGCTGGCAGGGATGCACTGGGCCAGGGATGTCATGGCGTCGATCTAGTAGTCCCGTAAGACGGCCTTGGTCTGCGTGGTGTTGATGACTGCCCAGATGAACGATATCCCCTGGGTGGGTATCAGGTGGGATTTCATGTAGTTGATGAGGAACCCCAGTTCTTGGAGGAGGGTTATGGTGGTTGACGGGGCTGCCAGCTGTCGAGATAAGATAGGACGTGCACCCCTTGAAGGCGAGGATGTGCCACTGCCACGCACTTTGTGAACGCTCTTGGAGCCGTTGAGAGTCCAAGGGGCAGGACCTTGTACTGGAGGCGTCTGTCTTGGCTTTAGAAGCGACGTTGCCTCCTGTGGGCTGGGTGCATGGGATACTAGCCAATACTCGGGCTGTAACAAGGCCAAGACTGTACCTAGAGAGTGCGTCTGGACCTTGTGTATGCATCTGTTGAGCTTACAGAGATCCAGGAACGAGCGTTGTCCTTGTCCATGGTGACGCGGGGGCTCCTGGAGTAGAAACCCCTTGGTGATCTCCTCTGTTCGTCACCGCCTCTATTGATTCTGCCGAAGCAGGTCCTCTTCTTGCTGCAGGAAAGTTGGGTCGTCAGATGTAGGGTGCCCCACCCACTCGGTGGGGGGGGGGCGGGAGTGGAGACGAATTCGGAATCCCTGCTTGATGATGCTGAGGGCCCACTGGTCGATGGTGATCCTGGGCCAAGCCTTCGCAGACAATCTGATCATGCTGGGCCGGAGGGTGATCAAGGTTCTGTTTTTGTCTTGGGGAGAGGGCTGCCCTTGGATGCCCCTGCCCCTCGGGCGGTGCTTGTTTGCGTAGCAGTTATGTTACTGTTGCGAGCGCTGGGGCACAGACTGCTGCCAGTGTGGACTGGCTCAGTTGTGAGCTGGAGTCTCTATTTTATTTTATTTATTTATTTCCTCTCACTGGCCTCCTGATAAAGCCGCATCTGGAACTGGAGCGCAGCAATTCGTGCACTCAGCATTGCGCCCTCGAAGGTCTTTTTCCCCGTGGAAACCAGGGTTTTTCAGGTCCTTCCCTGACGGGGGTTGGAGGGGGGGGGGGTCGTGCTGCCCTGTTTCTCTTAAGCTACCGCAATGTCCATGTATGGCTGCTGCGGGTTGTCGAATCCCTGGGCTGGAAAGATCTGGTACTTCAATACCAGTCTACTTGATGTTGGTTGCCCTGAGGAGGGAGTCAGCCAAATCTTGTCTCTGCAGTCCAGGAGGTTCTTGTGGACTGGAATCGCCACTGCCTGCGTGAAATACTGGTACTGGTAGTTCAGGCCTTGTAGTACTCTGTCTTGGGTACTTGTTGTCCACCCACGTGGATCTTGAGAAAGGCTGTGAGTTTCTGGAGGGACTTGGGGTGAGTCCTCGTTTGTGGGGGGTTTTTTTTGTTGTTTTTTTTTAGTAAATATTTATTTATTTTTGTGGGTGGTGACTCAGGGTGTGGCTGGAGGCTGCTGTGTAGCTTGTTCCTCCGTTGCTTGGGTGCATGGCATGCCGCTGAACCGCGCCATGTTGTTGTGCATGGCTCCCTCTAAAGGGGGACATAGTGGGGAATGTAGCCCGCTGAGAGATGAGTGGGTCAGCAGGAGGATTAACTGTGGCTGCTGGTCCCACCCCTGGTGGTTCGCAGGTTCATGTGCTGCTCCACTTGACTGGTTGGGTGGCTCCATGTACCCCACCGCCCTTCTCTGTCCTTCTTGAGAGGGGGGGAGAGCCTACAGAGAAGGGGCAGGATGCACCCCTTCATCTGTGCCAGTGCTCCTGGCTGCGTTTCCCACTGTGCCTGGAGGCAGAGAAAGAGGAGTGATAATGCCTCTTGAGTGGGCTTCTGCTGCTGTACTGCCTATTGTATATTAAACTGTACAGCGCTGCATATGCCTTTCAGTGCTATAGAAATCATGAATAGTACAGAGTTGCTCATGCTAGCTGGAAAAGCACTCTGCCTAGGTTTTATGAAGAGCAAACAGCTTTTTAGACTGAGGAGTTTCAAACTCCCACCTTTGGAGAGGCATGGTCTGACATGCCGCATCTCTGAAGATATCAGCACCCTGCTGAGAAAGGCAGACTCCTCGTTCCCAACATGAGAGGGGGAGGGGGGCAGGGTGGGAAAGGTGTGAATTGTAGACTCTGCAGGACCCCAAGAGGGAAAGAAACATCGAGTTGTTGTTGTTTTTTTTTTTCCAGCATGTCCTTTATAAGCTGAACTCTGGGGCAGCATGTCTCCTACTGGGGGGAGAGGTCTGCAGATCCCCTCCAAGGGAAAGAAGCATGGGAGATTCTTTCTCCTTAAATTCAGATTGGGAGGAGGGTGGGGCAGAGCCCTCGGGGCTGCAACAGATTATCAGAGGTTTTTCCAAAAACAAGCAGATAGGACTTACCTTTGAACCCCAATCGGCTCCCTGTAGAGGCTGGCTATAAGAGGCAGCATGCTGTCTGGAGGGTGAAAGCCCCGATCTGTTGCTTGCAGAGACTGTGGATTTACGCAGCAGCATGCAAGACTCCTATCGGCTGCCCTGCAGAGGATGGCTGTAGGTGGCAACATGCAGGGATTCCTGGAGAGATCTCTCGGTCTGGCGAGACTCTTATCGGCTGCCCTGCAGAGGCTGGTTCTAAGCGGCAACATGCAGGGACTCCGGGAGATATTTCTCTACCGGGCCAAGTGCAGGCGGGGGGATTAGCTGAGCCAGGGCATCCTGGAGGCTCCTTGCCACTGTAGCTTGTGGATTAGAGAATGACACGGTGACAAAATTCATCACCGTTCCCGTCCCCGTGGATAACCGCGGGAAACCATCTTCATGTCATTCTTTAAAGAGAGAGGGAAGAATCAGAGTATGAATGGCCACAACCACTGACCCGCAAGCTTTGCTTTGAAGAATGCTGATGTAGAAGGACTGAGGTTGAAATAGACACTAGAAAATGACATGGGATTATTTCCCGCGGTTATCCGCGGGGACGGGAACAGTGATTAATTTTGTCACCGTGTCATTCTCTATTGTGGATCCCCCGCTGCTGCATTCTGATGAGGATGGCTGCTGGAGGAAGATTCTCGGGCCTCACTTCTCTTCATGCCTGACTGTAAGCAGCAACATGCAGGAACTCCTGGAGAGATCTCTCGGTCTGGTGAGACTCCTATCGGCTTCCTGCAGGGGCTGGCGGCTAGCGACAGCATGCAGGACCTCCGGGAGAGATTTCTCGGCCGGGCAAGTTGCAGTCGGGGGGGTTGACTGAGCCAGGATGTCCTGGAGGCTCCTCACCGGATTCGTCTGTGGATCCCCCGCTGCTACGCTCCGATGAGGATGGCTGCTGGAGGAAGATTCTCGGGCCTCACTTCTTTTCATGAAGTCTCTCAGTGCCCTCTTCCTTAGCTTGCGTGCACATGGTGACATGTGCGCACAATGCAAGCCACACGGAAACCTCGAGCGCCGGATCCAATCAGTGGGCGCACAATTCATAAGGATCCAGTGTGTTCATCCTCCTCCTGCATCCCAGTTGTTTCTTTAGATGATTCAGGCATCTTCAAGTTGATTAGTAGAAAAGTTGTAATGGAGAGCTGTAGAAAAATCCGACCGATGGGAACGGGCGGAAACTAAAGACTGGGGATTAGGGGGAAGCAGGGGGAAATGGGTAGGGCTCGGGCATGCCCAGTGGGGCCCAGGCACTGCACGTGCTCAGAGAAAAAAAAAATCTCTCTGAGCTATTGGAGAGCTTATCCGCAAATTGGGAGGTGTTGGGACAACACCCATATGTGGCTGACTCATCCTGCTTGTCCTAGGAGAAAAACCTGTCCTTGACACTGCCAGGAAATTACTGCCTTTCCAGCAGCCTGTCCCTCTAAGAGCCAGGGCTGGAAAGAAACCTGTAGGTAGACATACGGACCAAGCTAGTGTGTGGCAAGCCCTCCCCCCCCCCTCAGGGGAGGAGAGTCTCTCCACAGCTTAAAGCCAGGCAGTCCAGAGTAGCGAGAAGAGAGAGGCAAGCAGGGACTGCAGCTGGAGCTGACCAGAGCCAGGAAGAGAGTGAGATTCTCTCAGACCAGCCAGAGGAGATGTTTGCAGGACCAAGGAGAAGCAATGGACATCCAGGAGAGTCTGGAGATAGAAGTGCAGTAAAAACATATGTGGTTTTGTTTTCTGCCTACAGACGCTGAGCTTCAAGGTAAGCTGTGTTTTTCTTTGAGGAGAGTTTAGTTTCCTCTCCTAGAATTCTGAACTTTCAATTTTGCCTTAAAGCATTGATTTTAATTCAAACAAACGTTTGAGTGCCTGATTGTAAACCGCTTAGATAACTTTGATAGATGGTATATAAATAGCTAAAATTTTGTAAAAAAACAAAACACTGTTCTGAGCTCCCTTGGGAAAAGAGAATAGAAAATTGAATAAAGAAATAAAAGTACTTACTGATCTGGTACTGCAGAAGATAACCAGTGAGAATGCCATTTGGTTTCTTCGGAATTCCCCAAGACAGAGTTACAGAATCTTTCTCAAAGCTGAGAATCTTCAGGAAATTTGGCTGTTCAGGGACTGGAGAACACAAGTAGAGAAGTGGTTACATAAGGTTTCAGTATACAATGCAAATGGAGCGCTATATACAGGAAGATGACTCATTCAGAAAATGTTTTCTACCTTCATGGCTTGCTCCTAGTTTCAAAGTGAATGAACTGACACTTACTGCAGATACTTGGGCATTTAAATCTGTTAACATAGTACTAGTAACATAACATAGTAGATGACCCGAATGGTCCATCCAGTCTGCCCAACCTGATTCAATTTAAATTGTTAAAATTTTTTCTTCTTAGCTATTTCTGGGCAAGAATCCAAAGCTCTACCCGGTACTGTGCTTGGGTTCCCACTGCCGAAATACTCCAGCCCATCCTCCCCCAAACGGCCATACACAGACACAGACCGTGCAAGTCTGCCCAGTACTGGCCTTAATTCAATATTTAATATTATTTTCTGATTCTAGATCCTCTGTGTTCATCCCATGCTTCTTTGAACTCTGTCACTGTTTTCTTCTGCACCACCTTTCTCGGTTAGTGAATGAAAAACAACAGACATAGATTTTAAAATACATTCTATGCGCATTTATTTTATTCCTTATTATGAAAATGAGTCTGTTGGAATGATGAGTATAATATCAATCACCCTGAGGATGGCCAATTTACCAACAAGGGATCAGGCAATTCTGGACCTATTACTTACCAATGGAGAAAGTGTCACAGAGGTCTGGGTGGGCGACACATTGGCCTCCAGTGACCACAACATGGTATGGTTCAATCTTAGGAAAGGTTTCACTAAATCTACCACACTGACCAAGGTCCTCAAATTCAGGGACACAAACTTCCAAGACATGGGTTCCTTTGTTCACCAGGCGCTACAAAGCCAAGCAAAAACCGATAGCGTGGAAGAAATGTGGTCGACTTTGAAAGCCACAAACCGCTATGTTAAATTAATAAGTAAGCGGCGAAGAAACAACAAGCCGCAGTGGTTCCCTGCGGAGATCTCAGACCTCATCAAGGAGAAGAAAAAAGCATTCATCTCTTACAAACAATCGGGGAAACAGGACTCTAGAGCAGACTACCTGACCAAGTCAAAAGCCGTCAAAACAGCAGTCAGGGAGGCTAAATTCCACATGGAGGAATCTCTGGCAAAGAACATCCAGAAGGGAGATAAATCCTTCTTCAGATCTATCAGTGACAGAAGTAAAAACTCAGGCGGGATTGTACGTCTTAGGAAACCAGACGGAGACTATGTGGAAAAGGATTCGGAAAAAGCCCAGCTGTTAAATGAATACTTCTGCTCAGTCTTCATCTGAGAAGCGCCGGAGCTTGGTCCTCAGCTACAGACAAAGGTTGACTCAGTTGACCCATTAATAACTTCGAGTTTACGCCCAGCAGTGTCTACGGTGAGCTGTCAAAGCTCAAGGTTAACAAAGCAATGGGGCCTGACAACCTACATCCCAAGGTGCTTAGGGAGTTGAGTGAGGTCTTGGCGGAGCCACTGTGCTTTTCGGTTATTCTTCCCAATAAGCATCACTTTGCATTTGTGCACATTAAATTTCATCTGCCACTTGGACACCCAGTCTTCCAATTTCCCAAGGTCCGCCTGCAATTTTTCACAATCCGCATGCGTTTAACAACTTTGAACAGTTTAGTGTCATCTGCAATTTAATCACCTCGCTCATTCCAATTTCTAGATCGTTTATAGATCCCTGTGGCACTCCACTGTTTACTCTCCTCCATTGAGAAAAATGAACATTTAACCCTACCCACTGTTTTCTATCCGATAACCAATTCCTTATCCACAACTGAACTTTGCCTCCTATCCCATAACTATTTAATTTTCTCAGGAGCCTCTCATGAGGAACTTTGTCAAAAACTTTCTGAAAATCTAGATACACTATATCAACTGGCTCACCTTTATCCACACCTTCAAAGAAGTCAAGCAAATTGGTGAGGCAAGATCTCCCTCGGCTGACCCCATGCTGACTCTGTCTCATTAAATCATATTTGTCTATGCTACGTGTTCCACAATTTTATTTTTTATAATTGTTTCCACCATTTTACCCGGTACTGAAGTCAGGCTTACTGGTCTGTAATTTCCAGGATCTCCCCTGGAACCCTTTTTAAAAATGGGCGTAACATTTGCCACCCTCCAATCTTCAGGTACTACAGATGATTTTAGCGACAGGTTACAGATCATTAACAGCAGGACAGCAATTTCATGTTTGAGTTCCTTTAGTACCCTGGGATGTATACCATTAGGTCCAGGTGATTTATCACTTTCTTTTTAATTTATCGATTTGGCTTAGTACATCTTCCAGATTCACAGAGCTTTCTTTCAGTTCTTCTGCATTATCACCCTTGAATACCATTTCCGGTTCTGGTAGACCTCTTGCATCTTCTTCCGTAAAGACTGAAGCAAAAAATTAATTCAGTCTCTCCGCAATGGCCTTATCCTCCCTGAGTGCCCCTTTTGCTCCTTGATCATCCAATGGTCCCACGGATTCCCTCACTGGTTTTCTGTTTCTGATATACCTAAAGAAATTGTTATGAGTTTTTGACTCTTTGGCAAGTTTCTAGTCACCTGGGTTGGTCACTGTGGAAACAGGATGCTGGGCTTGATGGACCTTTGGTCTGTCCCAGTATGGCATCTCTTATGGAGGAAAGATGAGAGAGGGGAGATATGATAGAGATGTTTGAATACCTATGTGATGTAAATGCGCATGAGGCGAGTCTCTTTCATTTGAAAGAAAACTCTGCAATGAGAGGGCATAGGATGAAGTTAAAGAGGTGATAGGCTCCGGAGTAATCTAAGGAAATACTTTTTTACAGAAAGGGTGGTAGATGCATGGAACACTCTCCCAGAAGAGGTGGTGGAGAACGAGACTGTGCCTGAATTCAAGAAGGCCTGGGATCTCTCTGAGAGAGAAAGAGATAATGATTACTGAGGATGGGCAGACTAGATGGGCCATTTGGCCTTTATCTGCCATCATGTTTTTATGAAATGATAGCTAGTAATAAAAGTGGTACGTTTAACTCTTGTCTAAAATTCAACTCCTAAGTTGCTTTTCCTCTTACCTCCTTGGGGGGTTTGAAACGTTTTCCTCACGCTTTGAGGCCCATCTCCTCTGCTGTTAAAAGCTGCAATGGATAAATGATATTCACTGAATGGCTCAAGTCCTGGAATCATTCCCGAGTCCCTGTTCCCTGGGAATGTCAGGGAGTGGCGTTCAAGGTGGTCTCTTTTTCCATCCAGTAAGCTCCTGATTGTCCACCAGCTCACCTGTGAGGTAGAGTTATTAATTAATATACATTTTCAAAAGGTTTGTCAAGCTAAACTTAGACATTAAGAAGAGAAACCTTTTTATTGGAAATCTTTTCTCCCCTTACTTTTCTGTCCTCTTGTGGTGTTCCCCAGGGTATCTTTCAAGTCTGGCCAATCATTTTTGATAGTCACCATTGATGAGACATTGAGGCCTATATGCAATCATATGATTCACTCCCTTAACTTTAGTCTAGATACAGTTGCAGAGTTAAATTTAGCTGCAGTTGGCCATGTGATTATCTGCCTCTAAGAGATTAGTTGTAGTTTTCTAATATCATTGAGTCACTAAGGGCTCGATATTGAGACCATGTTGAATATCTGGGTCAACGTTTGTCACTATGGACTTAGCCAATCAAGCTAATATTCATCAGCTGGCCAGCTAAGTCCTAGTGGCTAAAGATAGACCTGCTTTTTAGGCAGGTTTATCTAGCTGCTAGCCTTAGGCAGCAACTGAATATTAGCTACCAAATATCTGCTGGTAATCATTTCGTCATCATGATGGCCAATAAAACCAAACTGTCCCATCCATGAATGTAACCCATCATTTCTTTCAGAGTATTACTGACATTCTTTCTGGTAATGCCCTAAGCCTTAGTCTACTCTAGTCTGCCGTGAGGATAGAAGTGCTAAATCACAAAAGCTAGTCAGAAAATCTGGTACTTTTTAAGCTTTATTTCTCTGCATTCATTACTCGTACAATGATCTGAAATCCTATCAGCATGCAGGCAGTTCTGAGCAGGACACGAATCCCAGTGGTCAATGTGAGGGTCATTTCAAAATGGAGCACCTATTAAAAGGTGTCCGTTTTATGCCCATTTTAATAAGGCAACATAGACATCTAAGTACCTTTACACAATGGGATCTCAGACCTGGACTAACTAGCACACATTTGCCCATACAAAACATTTACCCCCCCACTCAGCGAGAGGTGCAAATAGACACACAGGTATATTGCAGCTTTGTCCTGCTTCAAACTACCATGTTTCCCTGAAAATAAGACACTGTCTTATATTAATTTTGTGCCCCCAAAAAGGCACTAGGTCTTATTTTTTTTCATGTACAATGATCATCTCTTCCTTCCTCTCCTCCACCCCAATTCTTCCTATTTCCTTTCTCTCCCCCACAGTATCTTTCTATCCCTCACCCTCCCTCCCATCCCCCTGTGCAGCAGAACCCTTGCAGCTTATATCACTCCCTCCCCTTGTGCAGCAGAACCCTTGAAGCTTCTATCCCTCCCTTCCTCCCATCCCTCCATGGAGCATTTTTAATCCCTCCCATCCCCCCTACCGCTGCCGCGCACCCCCCTCTCCCTGCTGACCCTTTTATTTTTCACACCCATCCAAACCCCGACCGTGACACCGAAATACAGTACCTTATAACAAACCGCATCATTGGCAGCATAGGCCCCATCGTGGCTTTCTCACACCCGGGCGTACTCTGACACGTTGCTGATGATATCATTGGCAATGCAGCAGAGGGATGCCCAGGCATGAGAAAGCTGTATTTCGGTCTTGCGGTCGGGGTTCGGATGGGTGGAAGAGATGGAAGGGTCGCATGGGGAGCGCTGGTGCCTATGGCTTATTTTTGGGGAAACACAGTGTAACCCAGAGAGCACCCACACAAATATACCACAATCGCAGGTGCTCTCTCAGCAATTTTTATTCTTCTCCCTCCCTCCCACCCCCATTTTTATAACAGCTGTTTTCCATGGGTAAAACAAGCTTTTGCATTGGAAAATGCTTTATCTTTGTTTAGGTACTTAGACTATCAAGGCAGTTTTTACATTCAGGTACATAATAAGGGAACAAGGGGAATAAAAATGCCAAATAAAATTTTGAAAGAGATACAAGCACATTTGAATTGAATTCTAAGATAAACCGGGAGCCAATAAAGACTCAGGAGCAAAAGGGTCACATGGTCAAATTAACTTTTCGCAAAGATCAGCTTCGCAGCAGTATTCTGGATTAATTGTAAAATTTGGAGACAGATCTTTGTGATGCCAAGATAGATAATGTTGCAGTAATCTAGTCTAGATAATATGATTGATTGGACCAAGACAGAGAAATGTCAATGATGAAAAAGATGTCTAACCTTCCTCAACATTCATAAACTAAAAAAAACATTTCTTGACCAGGGAATTTATTTGGTCCTTAAAGGTAAGAGAGGAATCAAAAAGGACTCCCAATATCTTAGAAGAGAACTCGATCTGCAAAGAGACCCCAGATTCCAAAGCTAAAGTAGGAGGAAGACAGTCCAATTTTGGACCTAACGACAGTTTTAGTTTTAGTTGTATTAAGCTTCATCCAGACAGAAAGAGCCCAAGCTTGAAGTTTGGAAATACAATGATTTACTTTGGAAACTAAATTGGTAATATCCGAATCGATCTCAATCAGTATAAAGATATCATCCGCATAGGTGAACAGCTTAAAAGTATTCAGTGTGGTCATGTAGAAATTAAATAAAATTGGAGAAAGCGGAGAGCCCTGGGGAACCCCACAAGGATTGGAGATATCACCTTCAATATTCACTGAATAAAAATGAGACAAAAGAAATTTAGAGAACCAATGCAGAACAACATGATGGAGACCTATTTTTGAAAGTAAATGAAGTAAAATGTCGTGATATACTACATCGAACGCCGCAGATAAATCCAACTGGAGCAAAATAGGACATTTATTGTTGAGTACTGTGTGCAATTCTGGAGGCCACATTACAGTAAAGATGTGCGCAGAATTGAATCGGTTCAGCGGACGGCCACCAGGATGATCTCGGGGCTCAAGGGTCTCTCGTACGAAGAGAGACTGAACAAATTGCAGCTCTACACTCTCGAGGAACGTAGGGAGAGGGGAGACATGATCGAAACATTTAAGTACCTCAAGGGACGTGTCGAAGTGGAAGATGATATTTTCTTTCTCAAGGGACCCTCGGCCACAAGAGGGCACCCGCTCAAACTCAGGGACGGAAAATTTCATGGCGACACCAGAAAGTATTTCTTCACAGAGAGAGTGGTTGATCATTGGAACAAGCTTCCAGTGCAGGTGATCGAGGCAGACAGCGTGCCAGACTTTAAGAATAAATGGGATACCCATGTGGGATCCCTACGAGGGTCATTAGGGCATAGACAGGGGGTGGGTAAGCAGAGTGGGCAGACTTGATGGGCTGGAGCCCTTTTCTGCCGTCATCTTCTATGTTTCTATGTTTAATTTTTGAAAGAAGAGAGATCAATAAGGTTTCAGTCCTAAAATTAGAACGAAACCCATGTTGAAACAGCTGGAGTAATGAGAATTTCTCCAAATAATCAGTAAGTTGACCAGCTACAATTGATTCAAACATTTTTGTTAACAAAGGTATATTGGCAATTGGTCGGTAGTGAGAAGGGATAGTAGGAACTAAATCTACTTTTTTAGAAGAGGAATAAGTGTTATTTGGCCCATGGATTGTGAGAAGTATCCATTTTCCAAAGAGAAATTCAATAAAGTAGTCAACCATGTTATAGCTTGAGATGAAATATTAAGAAATAGATATAATGGAAAAGGGTCCAGTGAACATTTACACTTTCTCATCTTTTCACACAGTTTAGAAACTTGAAGTTCAGATACTAGATTAAATGAACACCAAAAACGATCAGCTGGTATCTCCTCTGTAGAATTTTTGGAATATGTAGGGAGATATCCAATTTCACCTACAGGAAAAGATTGCCTGATAAGAGAGATTTTATCTTGAAAAAAAACAAGCTAGAATATCAGCAGAGGGAGATGAGGATTGGTCAGATTTGGAATCAGAGTTAGTCAAAGAACGCCAGAGTTTAAAAAGGATACCACTCTGGTTATTTCTTTCCTGGGGGGTCTCTCCAAGTACTGCACCGGACATCCTGTATTTATGTATAAGATTTTTGTTACCGACATGCATCACCTTACACTTATCCATGTTAAACCTCATTTGCCATGTCGCGGCCCATTTCTCTAGTGTGTTTATGTCACGTTGCAGGTCTTCACAATCCTCCTGTGTCTTCACTACTCTGAATAACTTCGTATTGTCTGCAAATTTAATCACCTCACTCGTCGTACCAATTTCCAGGTCGTTTATAAACATGTTGAAGAGCACGGGTCCAAGCACCGAACCCTGCGGCACTCCACTCGTGACGCTTTTCCAGTCCGAGCATTGTCCATTTACCCCCACTCTCTGTTTCCTATCCGCCAGCCAGTTTTTAATTCACGTGAGTATTTCACCCTCAATTCCATGGCTCGCAATTTTTCAAAGTAGTCGTTCATGCAGGACCTTGTCGAACGCCTTCTTAAAATCCAGATATACAATGTCGACCAGGTTGCCCTTGTCTATCTGCCTGTTTACTCCCTCGAAGAAGTGCAGCAAGATCTTCCTTTGCTGAAGCTGTGCTGGCTGGTCCTCATCAGTTAGCTCACTTTCATGGAACCATTTTTATGGCCCCAGCGTCTTGTCCCAGACATTAAACCAAAATATTTTGTTCTATGAAGGAAAAATATGTACTCTGCGTGCTATCTTTGCTGTGTCACAGGTTACTGAAGGATTTCTATTTTTGAGCTACATCTTCCATATGATATTAGTGTCTTTTAAAGTATTAACTAAAAGTGTATCTAATACATATTGGGTATGGGGTCCCCTCCCCCCCTTTTATTCTGCATAATACAATTATCCTCATCAGCTGGTACTACTGAAAAAGTGCTCTCTGTCAGCCAAACATTAACACGAGCCAAAGCGTGTAACATTATATCATAACCAAGAATGATGATTCGATTATCACCATATCAAACATCACTGGCATATCGAAATTATGGTCTTTAGGAATTTTTGGCAAATCAATTCCACTGTGTGCGGCAAAACTTTTATTAATGGCTGATCGTTTTGGAAGTGCTATTAAAACTGTATCACGTGCAGAACTTGGTGTTGCACCAATTTTGTCCCCTTCCCCTTATTATAAATAGATTGCAAGTGGTCTTGGCACATATCATGGAACGTGTTCTATCACCAGTTTCCAGACAAGAGGAATGAGGCACTGGGTGGTAAGAGCCAGATTCTCCACAAATTCAGTCAAATTCATCCCCACATTTTATGATTTTTTGTTCTGATTATCTCGTTATCATGAATCAGGTACATCCAGCTACAACAAAGAAAAAAAATGTCTACAACCTTATATCCTTCAAGGTGTCCACGAACTTGATCTTGTGTGATCTTTGACCAGCCAACTTTAATTAAAGTGCTGTTCAGAATTTCTACTGTCACATTCAGAGGAGCAGCATCTGGAGCTTCAGGAAAGCAAAACACATTAGAGAAAACAGATATTTGCATTCATGAGACATAAACGTTTAAGTAGATACCAGTCTACCCATGAAACGTTTGTACAAGGCTTTCAAAACCAAAGCTGTGCAAGCATTTCCCTCTTTCCAAATAACCCCCCACCCCTCCCACTCTGAACAACAGAGGTACTTTTTTACATTAATTGCTATTCACTTAAGCCCAAATTCTATCATCAAAAAATGTAAGCGCTGGCATTGCTGCTATGGAGGTGCTTGACGATGCCTAACGCCATTGTAGACATCAGAAGTGGCATTAGGCATCATGATTCACATGGAAATGGAGGCCTTTAAAACCTTGGCTTACATTTCCAGTGCTTACCTTTCATGAAGATACGATTCTATAAATGGTGCTGTTACGTGTTTGACATGCGATCGACAGCCATTTGTTTATGGTACTACAGGATGTGAGCAGGGATGGGGGTCTTTGAAGTGGGTGCTGGGGGGGGAGAGGAGGCATTCTTTGGGGGGGCAGAAGGGGGCACATGTTTTGTTTTGTTTTTAAAGAAAACAGAAAAAAAGACGTATTTGGGGCCTGGCCCGATATTCAGCCAGGTCCCACATAAGATGAGTAAGCAGATTCAGTGGCACTGCCTGGTCCCACATAAGATGAGCAAGCAGATTCAGTGGCACTGCCTGGTCCCACATAAGATGAGTAAGCAGATTCAGTGGCACTGCCTGGTCCCACATAAGATGAGTAAGCAGATTCAGTGGCACTGCCTGGTCCCACATAAGATGAGCAAGCAGATTCAGTGGCACTGCCTGGTCCCACATAAGATGAGCAAGCAGATTCAGTGGCACTGCCTGGTCCCACATAAGATGAGTAAGCAGATTCAGTGGCACTGCCTGGTCCCACATAAGATGAGCAAGCAGATTCAGTGGCACTGCCTGGTTTAGTGCTGCTGCTACATATTGGCATTTTGTCGTCAATGGGTGATTTAAGCGCGCCAGAGCCTCTCTGAATATCAGGCCCATTGAGCCAGCAGCTTGGCCTCCAAACAGTCCAGATCGAAATCTGGTTGATCCCAAAATGTGGTGCGCAATGGAAGAGATAATTTACAGAACAAAAGCAACAGATTTCTCTAACTAGGGTTGCTAGATTAATTAACTTTCCTTTTTAGAGACGCTTTTAATCTTTAAATGACTTATATCTAACGAACCAAACACCATTTATATATTTAAAAAAAAAAAAAAATTTTTACCTTTCCTCGTGTACCTTCCATTCATGGCTTCTTCTTTTCTTTTTTAAAAATGAAAAACATTAACTTTGTAACTTTCTCCCTTTTTCCTTATGTTCTCAAGTTTGTCTATATGTCTGTCCGTCTAACCCATTTTAAGTTGTACGTTAAATTGTATGTTTATTTTATATTTTATTGTAAGTCGCTTAGTAAATTATATATAAGCGATTATCAAATTTAAATAAAACTTGAAACTTAATTGAAGCCAATTATGAGGTGCTAATTGCTTGTTATCAGCACTGCTTAAGCTTTTTAAATAATTAAGTTAGATTGGCACTTAATTTTAGGTGTCTTTTATTGAATCTGAGCCTGAGTGGCTATGTTTAGCAGCCATATTGGACCGAGTAAACAGCAGAGCCACCTTTAGTCACTATTAACCGGTCAGCATTGAATAGTGACAATGGGCTAGATTCACTAACCTGCCCATTTCCGATTTGGGCAGGTCCGACTGATTCACATATCAGTCGATCAGAGGAACGCCCCGATTTGCGAGCAGGGATCGCAAATGTGCGATCCCCGCTCATGCGCAGACCCTGACAGTAGTGACAGGAGAAGCAGCCTGTCAGGGCTCTGCCCCGATCTCTCTTGCCTGCTCGCCAGACTCTCCTGCTCTCTGCCGCCATTCCCCGCAGTGCAAGTCCATGGTTTTAAAGCGGGCCTGCACTGCGGGGAATGGCCAAGTCTCCTGCCAGGATTTCAAGAATCTATACAAGAGTCCAAACTTCCTGTCTCATCTACTCATTGCCTGCAAGTTCCAGGGCACTGACCTGGTCAGCTCTTCTGCACTGGGGCAAAACTTCACACGTTTCATAGGAACAAAACCGCTGCAGGCAGTGGGTTTGTTACACTGTTTATATGTTGATATGGTGTTTGATAGCGCTCTTCCACTGTCTGAGAGACTTTTGCACTCATAAAAGCAGATTTTGATGTGGTTGCCAGATGCCTCACCTTGACACCTTTGATATTTGGCTAGTATGGAAGATGCCCTTTAAGAACGCGTCCACAAAAGTATTATTTTTTCTGTTTTCTTTTATAACTAAATTGCTTGTTGTATGTGATATCAGTTACTTCAGGGTTGCTTATCATTCTTTTCAATCTTTACTATGTTTGTTTCAGTATTTTGTGAAACAGTAGACTTAATTGTAAGAGAGAACATGTCATGATGAATCTTATGTATCTGTACATGTAAACCACCTAGTTAATAGACAGTATATACATTTTAAAATAAATAAATACGATACTCTTGATTTTAAGGATTATTTTTTTTTTTAGTTAAAAGACTTATTTTACAAGTTTTATTTAAAATTTGATTTGATTGCTTATCATACTTCAAAGCGATGTACAAAATTTAAAATAAAGGAGAGAGTAAATTAAAAGAACATAAACAAAACCTTTCCATTTTTCTTTGAACCTACCTAAAAAATTTTCTTCCCTCAAATGGGCAGGTAGAGGGGCTGTGGCTGAGAATATACTAGAACGTCTGGCATTAATAACTCTCAAGAAGGAAATGGACAGTAGATTTTGATCATCTATAATTAACTGGGTCAATATTCATTTCCCCCCTTCTGTTTTACAAAACCACATGGCAACAACACTGAAGCCCATTACTGTATTTTCGCTCCATAAGACGCACTTTTTCCACCCTCTGTACCTTTTTTTAAAGTCCCCTATCTAAGCTCCTGCCTGTCTTCCTCGCCGGACGGCTCTTCTTTGGTTCGGGACAGGGCAGAGCGGCACAGAGGGCAGGCATGGGCTGTTTGCGTTCCTGCCTGTTCTGGCGCTGCTCTCCAATTGGCTGCAGTCAGTTCTCGCGATTCACGATCCTCTTTCACTCCATCCAGCCTGCTAAGCACCATTATTTGTCTTCTCATTCCCTGAGCCCTGTGCAATGACTGGATTGTAAGCTCTTTTGAGAAGGGACTGTCTGTTTTGTGTTTGGATGTACAGCGTTGCATATGTCTAGTAGCGCTGTAGTACCTCACTGTTTGCATATAAACCCCCCTTTTCCCAAGCAATCACATTTCTTCCTTTTTGAGAACATTTGAATTGTCTATTTCTCATTAGGCAAGCATGAACAATGTATGATAGATATAAAATGAATTTTCTGCTACTTACTGTTCTCTCCTGAATATGCCATGAATATTTTGGGATTTGGAGCATACCCTAAATGATTCTCTGCTTGGACTTTAATGTCATAAGGGACATAGGCAGGGGTGTCTTTTACTATGAAAAAGTGTCTTTTCACTGTCTCTTCATTCCATTCACTTTCCTGCCCCCTCAGCCTCCAACTCACTCTATATACTAGGCCTGGTCCATTGTGTTCCACTGGCTTCAGAGGCTGCAAAAGAAGAGAAGAATTGGGTCATTCATAGCTGAGAAGAAAGCATCCTTTACCATGAATAGGGTTACCAGATTTTCCGTCTGGAAAATCCGGACCCCTAGACCTGCCCCATCACACCCCGGTTCCGCCCTGTCACGCCCCCAAGCCCCGCCCCCCACTGCTTTCTCTCGTTGGACAGGGCATGTGCAGATGCCCTCCTACACGAAGAAAAGCTTTTCAAACCTCGATCCAGATACCTGGACACGTCCTCAAAAGGAAGACATGTCTGGTAACGCTAACCATGAAGAACCAGTCATGCTCTTCTCTCAGGGTTTCTGCAGGTGGCATCGCGCCTGTTGCAGGTTTCTGGGTCTCGCTTCATCTTGTCAGGTAAGAACTGATGTTTCAGCCATTGTGCTGTGAGGTTTGAAGTTTGTCTTTGTAAATAGTGGGTTCACTCAGTGGCATAGCAAGGGTGAGAGGCACCCCTGCTCCTTCCCCAATCCCCCATACCTCACCACGAGCAACAATGACTTCAACGTGCTCCTCGCAACTCCATCAGTTCTCTCTCTGATGTCACTTACTATGGACGGCACCCAGAAGTGACGTCAGCGGGAGAAATGACGTGGTTACGAGGTGCACGTTGCAGTTGTTACTCGTGGTGGTGAACAACTAGAAATACGGGGGAAGGGAAAGGGAGTGTGTGCATGGCAAGGAGAGAGAAGGAGGGGTGCCAGCGCCCCCACCAATACAGTGCTTAGGGCAGACCCCTTCCTTTACTACGTCACTGAGTCCAGGTTAACCTGAAGAAAGGCACAGCATGATGGCGGAAACAAGATGCAGCGATACCCGGAAACCTGCTCCAAGCAGACATGCTCTTATCCACTTATCACTGAAACTGAAATTGGGCCTCCAAGGGAAATTCACTGCAGAGTTCTTCTGATCATTCTCAGTCCAGCCAGTGCTGAACACTACTGTACTTGCAATCAACTTCCTAGCTGTATCAAGGGTAGAGTTTATATCATAACGTGCATGTGAGGATTCGCTGCTCGCCATGCAATACACATAAGGTCTTATCACACATAGTTTTACCATTGGGGGGGGGAGAGGAGGCAGTTTTCAGCCAACGCTTTTATCTGGACAACTACTTAACTACCTGAATGAAATTGTTTTAAAAGAGACAGCCGAGGGAAGATAGGATTGACGTCTACAAAATCCTGAGTAGATTGATTTTTCACTCCGTCAAAAATTACAAAGACTGGGAGACACTCGATGAAGTTACACGATGTGATAAGAGCAGATAGCATAGCTGGTTTTAAGAAAGGTTTGGACAGGTTCCTGGAGGAAAAGTCTATAGTCTGTTATTGAGAAAAACATGGGGGAAGCCACTGCTTGCCCTGGATCGGTAGCATGGAATGTTGCTACTCCTTGGGCTTTGGCCAGGTCCTAGTGGCCTGGATTGGCTACCGTGTGAACGGGCTACTGAGCTATTGTCTGACCCAGTAAGTCTATTCTTAGGTTCTTATGTTCTTATCTGCTGTCATGTTTCTTTTTTTTTCTTTATTTTAATTTTCATATACAAAACATAACAAAATTTGAGGTACATCAATAATAACAAGAACTTAACAAAAAGTAAGTAAAAATAAAATAGTTACTGACCTAGTTCACATTATTAAGGCTATCTAGTGCTTTAACTTCAAACCGTAAAGGTAATCATAAGAAGAATTGCCGCTGCTGGGTCAGACCAGTGGTCCATGCGGCGGCTCTTAGGTAAAGGACCAGAGCCCTAACTGAGTCTAACCTTACCTGCGTACGTTCTGGTTCAGCAGGAACTTGTCTAACTTTGTCTTCAATCCCTGGAGGGTGTTTTTCCCTATAACAGTCTCCGGAAGAGCGTTCCAGTTTTCTACCACTTTCTGGGTGAAGAAGAACTTCCTTAGGTTTATACGGAATCTATCCCTTTTTAACTTTAGAGAGTGCTCTCTCGTTCTCTCTACCTTGGAGAGGGTGAACAACTTGTCTTTATCTACTAAGTCTATTCCCTTCATTATTTTGAATGTTTTGATCATGTCCCCTCTTTTCAAGGGAGAAGAGGCCCAGTTTCTCTCACTGTACGGCAACTCCACAGAATCTCTCTGAGCACTGACAAAAACACTACCTAGGGCTCAACGAGATGCCCTGTTTCAATATGTCTTCAAGAGCCTTATGTCTATTCTTTGCAGTTTATAATTAGCACATGGGGAAAGTGTAGCACCCATGCTGCTTCTTGTGACCCTGGGCAAGTCACTTAGGCCTAGATTCACTAAGCCCACCATTGTTGGCGTTCCGTGGCTGAGTCTTGCTGGGCGACCGATTTACTAAATCATTCATTTTAACGTCACAGGCAAAATAACAGGCCATTATTCTAAGCGTTACTTATTATCCTCAACGACAGACTTAATTTCTGAAACTTTCTCAAAGAAAGGTTTATTTTTTACTAAATTCTCTAACTGAGATGGATCTACATGTTTCTACTTCCTGCAAATACCAAGTGCTGCAATCTTAAGATAACAACTCCTCCCCTCCCCCAAATGAACAAATGTGGTCTAATTTCAACCATCAGAAATCTGGTAGCTTTACTCTAACCCCTAAAGAGCGCCTATAGACTCCGTACAGATAGAAGAGCGGTTGAATGAATGGAAGTAGAAACACAGCAACAGAAGAGGAGAAGTCAAATCTTTCCTAATCTGCTAACTCGGTGGAAGTCATGTTCTTACCTCCCATTTGATGGTCATCTCATTTGGATCATCAGCTTCTACTCTGATGTTTCCAGGATTTCGGTCTGGAGCTGTAAAAATTGTATCATTTAGACAAACTACTTCCATTTCAAGGTAATAGGTTATAATAATACTGGGAGTCAATTTTCCAAACTATAGCTATTGCGTAGGTAAATAGATGATTTATCCATCTATCAGTATGTCTGATGTCCTTTTCGATAAGATTGCTGGATACATACTGATCAACTGAAACAGAAAACCAGCAGTCATAACTTCAAATGGATAAGTTGTGTGGTCCAAGTTCAGTCCTGAAAGCCCACAAATAGACCAGAGCTTCAGGATATTCCTAAAGAATATGCATATTTTCTAAAATTGCAAATTTAACACATCCCCACCCAAGTTACAACTCTGGGAATGCCTTAAGACAGGTGTTGAAGTGTGTCTTCTTTTTATGCGTGAAATGAAATTTTATAAGCACTTCTTTTTACATATAATATAGGAGCCCTTGAAGACCACAATCCAGTCAGGTTTTCAAGATTACCACCCTGAATATGCATGAAATCCATCTGCCCACAATGCATGCAGTGCATGCAAATCAATATCACTCATATTTAGGGTGGAAATCTTGACTGGGTTGTGGCCCACACATGGTGTAAAATATACTTTATAAAGCTTTCTTTCAGCAGAAAAACTAAACTTTTTTGCTGCATTTAGGTTCATCTGGACAGACGTAGCCCAGGCTTGGAGTTTGGGAAATACAGTGATTTATTTTAAAGGCTAGACTGCTGAGATCTGGATCAATCTCAATCAATATAAAGATATCGTCCGCATGGGTGAACAATGTTTCCCAAGCCAGAAGTCATACTACCATTATACAGATCCATGGTGAGACCTCACCTGGAGTACTGTGCCCAGTTTTGGAGGCCACATTATCAAAAGGATGTGAAGAGAATGGAGTCGATACAGAGAATGGCCACTAGGATGGTCTCAGGATTTAAAGACATCCCATATGAAGAACATCTGATCAGACTGCACTTATATTCTCTCGAGGAGCGCAGAGAAAGGGGGGACATGATAGAAACATTCAAATACATCATGGGTCAAATCCAAGTGGAGGAGGAAATTTTTTTTCTAAGGGGTCCCACGGCGACAAGAGGGCATCCACTAAAACTTAAGGGAGGAAGATTTCATGGTGAAATACCAGGAAATACTTCTTCACCGAATGGGTGATTGATCGATGGAATGATCTTCCACGCCAGGTGGTCGAGGCCAGTAGCGTGCTCAACTTCAAGAGTCGATGGGACAAACAGGTGGGAGTACTACAGAGTTATGCTCAAACGATAGATACTCCAAGGAAGAAGGGTTCTTGAGTAGGCAGACTAGTTGGAAGGGAGGGTTCTTGAGTGGACACAATCCTGTCCGAGATCCCCATCAACACGGATTTACAAAGGGAAGGTCCTGCCAATCCAATCTGATCAGCTTCTTTGACTGGGTAACAAGAAAGCTGGATATGGGGGAATGCCTAGACATCGTGTACTTGGACTTCAGCAAAGCATTTGATAGCGTCCCACACCGCAGGTTATTGAACAAGATGAGTTTGATGGGATTAGGTGACACATTAACTGCATGGATTAAGGACTGGCTTAGTGGTAGACTTCAAAGGGTGGTGGTAAACGGCACCCCCTCCGAAACGACGGAGGTGATCAGCGGAGTGCCACAGGGCTCGGTCTTGGGCCCGATCCTATTCAACATCTTTGTAAGTGACTTGGCTAAAGGTCTTCGAGGTAAAATTACGTTATTCGCCGATGACGCTAAACTATGCAACATAGTGGGCAAGAGCACAAAGACAAAAGCACAGTGCCTGACAAAGGCTCAATACCCGACAGTATGACACATGACCTACTGGAGCATTGGTCAAGGACCTGGCAACTAAGTTTCAATGCCAAAAAATGCAAGGTCATGCACCTTGGCAGCAAAAATCCATGCACGTCTTACACCCTAAATGGTGAGACCCTAACAAAGACTGTAGCAGAACGAGACTTGGGGGTGATCATTAGTGAAGACATGAAGTCTGCCAATCAAGTGGAGAAAGCTTCATCCAAAGCTAGACAAATCATAGGTTGTATCCGTAGGAGCTTCATCAGCCGTAAGCCCAAGGTCATAATGCCTTTGTACAGATCCATGGTGAGACCCCCATCTGGAATACTGTGTACAATTCTGGAGGCCACATTACCACAAAGATGTGCGGAGAGTTGAGTCGGTTCAGAGAATGGCCACCCGGATGATCTCAGGACTCAAGGATCTCCCGTATGAGGAACGGCTGGATAAGTTGCAGCTATACTCACTCGAGGAACGCAGAGAGAGGGGGGACATGATCGAGACGTTCAAATATGTCACGGGCTGTATCGAGGTGGAGGAAGATATCTTTTTTCTTAAAGGTCCCACGGCAACAAGAGGGCATCCGTTGAAACTCAGGGGTGGGAAATTTCATGGTGACACCAGAAAGTATTTCTTCACCGAAAGAGTGGTTGATCGCTGGAATAGTCTTCCACTAGAGGTAATTGAGGCCAGCAGTGTGCCAGATTTTAAGAAAAAATGGGATTGGCACGTGGGATCTCTTCACGGAGGGAGTTAGGGGGTGGGACGTTGGTATGGGCAGACTAGATGGGCCGTGGCCCTTTTCTGCCGTCATACTCTATGTTTCTAAGCTGACAGCTTGTAAAGGTTCAGGGGAGTCATATAGAGATTGAACAGGATTGGAGAAAGCGGGGAACCCCGAGGGACCCCACAAAGGGGCCGCCAAGAATTTGAGATGTCACCTTTAATGTTGACTGAATAAGAACAGACAAAATGATTGCTATGTGTCTGTGCCCCCACTTTGTAAATGTATACAGCCCGCTCCAACAAGGCCTTGTTTCACCGTATTCAGCTGCTTCAGGGATTTACACACGGTGCACAGTAAGAAGTGGGAAGATTTAGCGTGTGCAAATCCCTGAAGCAGCCGAGTACAGTGAAACAGGGCCTTAACTGTGCATTGTTGAAGAACCTTTTATGTACTTTTAGAAGGAAAAGGACAATAATTTTCAGACAGACCTTTTTCCCAGGTGAATCTGTATTTGCTCAGGAAACCTTCCTCAATTCTACACAAGGATTTTTTTTTGTCTTTTAATTCTGCTGAGCACCAACTCCCAGGAAATGCTTCTAGGTTACGATTTCCTTCTAACTCCTTAACATTAAAGAATCTCTTACAGTGTTATATGACAGATATACTCAGTGGATCACCAAATACCTGCAGCTGGTGTTTCGTAAAGTTCAGAGGGTTGACTGGGTTGACTTCTTCCAACTTCATTTACTGCTGAGACCCGGAATTCATACTGCAGGTAAGGGGCCAGAGCCAGAAGCACTGAACTCTCATTAGGTGGGACCCGTGCTATCTCCTGCCATTCGCCAGGCCCCCATCTCTTGTCTTCATATTCCACAATGAATTCTGGGTGGGCAACGGAAGATGTTAGAGGGGGAGCAGCACGATAATGTCGAAAGGTAATCAACAGAACAGTATTTAATAGAAGCTTTCTAGTTTGTAGCTAAGATGCTTAAGAACTAAGGGTCCTAATAGATGACCAGCAGAGAGATGAATCAGATAATACATGTGCATAATTTTATAAAGTCCTGTTTATATGTCATTTATTTTATTTAGATGTTGAATAACATGGCAAGAAAATAGGAAAAAATACACTAAGCCAAATGATATAATACATTATGGAAACTGACTCATGCCTTATGGGATTTAAAAACAAACGCTGGGTTTTACTAAGCAGCGTAAGAGCATTTACTCTTTGGCCCATGGCAAAATGTACAGAAATAAGTTCAACCTAGTTTTAATACTATATCAGCAAACGAGCAAAAAAGAGCTCTTAATTAAAGTTTCTCTACATTTTTCTTACAGGATTCCTAAATCACCCTTTTAACATTTCCCCAAATTTCAACATGCCTGCAACTACTAATAACATTCCAGTTCTTTGGGGCCATCGTCCCTCAAATCACAGAATAATAACACCTCGACACCCATCTTTATTAGAAATCCCAACTTCTCCTCCCTCTATAAATCTTAGTACCGTAACCACTGTTTCAACCCACCTTATAAACGTCTCTTTCAAAAATAAAAGCTTGAAACTAGAACTCATCAATGCAAAATCCATTAAAACCAAACATCACCTTTTAAAAGATGCCATTCTCTTTATCACTGAAACTTGGCTTACCGAAGGTGATGAAGCATATCTTTCCTATTGTTGTCCTCCTAACTATGATTACTTCTCAAATCACCGCCATAATCGTAAAGGCGGTGGCCTAGCTGTCATATTTCAAAACAATCTCGTTAATCTCAGTGACCACTCCACTGGAAATGCCACCATTGAAAATCTCCACCTTAAGCTCAATACGAACACCAACCTCAACTTTTTACTACTCTATGTCCCTCCACCAGTAGGACAAAACAGAATTGCTCTGCTCCAAGACCTACTATTTGATTTTTGCTCCTCTACATCCCTTCCTCTGATCTTAGGTGACTTTAATATCCATTTCGACGAGCTCTCTAATACAAATACCATGGACATATTAAACGTCTTAAATCCTCTAAACTTACAACCAATAATAGTGGGTCCTACTCACTTGGCCAATCACACTTTAGATATGATCTTCTCTCCTAAATCCCAATACTTCGTTCACTCTGTTCCATTAGTCTCACCAGTTCCTTGGTCCGATCATCACTTTATATCTTTCAATCTTTATTTTCATAAACCAATATCATTTCAAACTTCTTCAGAAACTAAACTTACTTCATATCGAGACTATTCCAAATTAGAAACTATAGACATTTTGCCTTTCTTTGACCCATCCATTGCAACTGCCACATTTAACTCGATTGAAGACCAACTATCAACTTGGAACTCCTCTTTACAATCTCTTTTAGACAGTAAAGCACCAATAATCTCTAAAACCTTATCACCCCGTAAAATATCTAACCCCTGGTATACAGCAGAGCTTTATTTCCTGAAAAAACAGCTTCGTTCTTTAGAAAGAAAATGGCATCATTCTAAATCCCACACAAATCTGCAAAATTATAGAGAAAAGGCATCCACCTATAAAACCAAAATTAACCAGGCCAAAAATAAATATTATTCAAACAAAATCCACAAAGCAAAAAACTCATCTATCCTATATAACATTCTAAAATCCATTACCCGAAGAATAAAGGAAATAATACTTTTCAGAAGTCCACCTTAAAAACACAGGATTTAGCCGACGCATTCAACCAAAAAATCAAAACCATCCGAAGTACATTTTATTCTAACTCAATTAGTAGTCTTACGAACAATCACCAAACTGAATTTATTCCGACAGCCAAATACTCCAATTTCAAAATTCCCTCCCTCAAAGACATTGAAGCTCTCTTCCAACAAATTAACTTAAAAGGTTCCCGATCTGAAATTATTCCCCCATTTTACCTAAAGAATTATTTTCTTGTTTTGGGCCCTTTATTCACTCACTCATCCTAAAAAGCTTACTCACTGCATCAGTCCCTTCCCTCTGGAAAACCGCTATCATCACTCCTATACTCAAAGATCACAAAATTAGTACAAATGATTCTACAAACTATCGTCCAATTGCCAACATTCCCTTCTTGGCCAAATTAACAGAAAAACTGATGATTTCATCGAAACAACTAATGCTTTGCACCCCAACCAAACAGGTTTTCGTAAATTTCACAACACTGAATATTCACTGATAGGCTTAATAACTAATATTCATTACTTTTTAGACCACCACAAATCTGTTGTTCTGTTCTCATTGGACATATCCGCAGCGTTCAACACAATAGACCATGATCTACTTCTTAATCGGCTAGAATCGATAGGTATTAGTGACCAAATACTTAACTGGTTTACTTCATATCTCTCCAACCGTACTTCACTCGTTAAGTTCAATAATGAACACTCTAAAGCCTATTCTTCATCCTTTGGGATTCCCCAAGGTTCTATTCTGTCGCCTCTTCTGTTCAATATTTTTCATTCTCCATTACTGAGCATCTGCCAGTCAATTGGTTTTACTTCTTTCTCTTACGCGGACGATATTCAACTTATCCATCCTCTTGACCCAGAAAATAATGATATTTTGTCTATAAATAAAAAACTAGAAACAATACAAAACTGGCTCAATTCAAACAAATTAGCATTAAACATTAAAAAAAAACCAAAATCCATGATTTTTACCTGGAAAAAGGACATAGGCTTGAAGACCCTATTTGTCCTTAATAACATCCCCCTAGAGTCTGTCTCCACTTTAAAAATTCTTGGAGTTATAATTGATGACAAATTACTGTTCCATGAACACATCACTTATATAGTCAAAACATGTTTTTATAAATTATGTTTAATACGATCAATCGCCAAATTTCTTGAGCCCAAATCGATTAACATTCTGGTTCATTCTTTGATTATAGCTAAAATGGACTACTGTAACTCACTATTACTTAACATCTCCCAAAAAGAAAAAAGAAGACTACAAATTATCCAAAATACAGCTATTAAACTAATCCACAATGCCAAGAAATATGACCACGTTACACCATTATTGATCGACTCCCACTAGCTCCCAATCAGCCATCGCATTCTCTTTAAGGTCATGCTGTTAATATTTAAAACCTTAACCTTTAATGAACCTTAGTTTATAGCTAGAATTTTAACACCCCATAACACTATACGACCACTCAGATCATCCTTCCAAAATCTCCTATCTATCCCCTCTCTGAAAATAGTAGGCACGAGAAGATCTGATATGTTCTCCGTAATGAACCCCCAATGGTGGAACTCGTTACCACAATATATTAAAAATGAAAAGGATCTCATCTCTTTTAAAAAATCCTTAAAATCTCATCTTTTTAAAGATGCTTTTAACATTTAAATTTTAGATTTGTTAAATATTCTCAGATTTTTATCTTTCCCGTCCCCCATTGTTCTCTTCCTTTTTTGTCTATTTCTTCTAAAAAAGTTGTAATTTTCCCCTCCTTTCCTCCCAATTCAAGTTTATCTTGTCTTCAAGAATTTTGTCATTTGGTTTGTCTTTTTTGTAATTTTACTTCTTTTTATAATTTTGTACATCGCTTAGCAAACCGAATAAGCGATTCATCAAATACTAATGAACTTGAACTTGAACTCCTCTATGCTTTAACTGCAACTGTCTAAAGAACAGGTTTATCTTGAAGAAATAACTCCAAATGGGTGGGATCCCCAAAAATATATTTATTATTTCCGTATGAAACCAGACATTTGCAGGGAAATCTGAGAATAAAAAGGAAGCCCCCACAGCCAAAGTCTTGCTTCCTATGAAATTGTGTCTGTCTGGCTACATCAGGAAATATTAATAATTGCTGCCACAGAACAAAGTCTGTTTTTTGGCAAAATACAATTTCAAAATAGTTTTCTTCTCCTCGGATTGAAAAGTAACTAACAAAGTAACATGCCTAGAAGATTCCAGAAATTGAGAGAGATCTAATACTAATTGATCCAACTCCCCTCTTCAGCTACCTGTTTGAAGCCCCTAGAAACATAATCGATATTATCATCAAATAAATTATCTGCCTGAGAATACTGAAGAGCATCTCTCATATACATTTTCAAAATAATGGGAAACAGGGAAGTTCAAAAGCTGCCTTAATTTTACCCACTTAACTTTAGGAGGCTCCAGCTGAATACTGGGTTGTGACCTGCATAAGGCTTTTTGGTAGTTAAAAAAAGACCCACTCCACAAGCCCTGATCCCCCCTCCCAACAATTCTCCACATCTTCCCCACAGCTGGCTCCATGACCTCTCCTCTTCCCCCCCCCCCCCCCCCATCAAGCCTACTTGAATACCTGGTGGTCAAGCAGAGGGGATGGGGATTGTCAAAGATAGGAGAGCAGCCCCTTGCTGATGCATAATTAAAATGGCTGCCACAAGAGGTCATGGGAAGGAGGGGGATTAGGGCTCGTGGAGGGGGCGGCATAACTGGCTGAATATCAGTTGAGCCCCCATAAGCTCTGGGCGACCAGGCCACCCAGACTCATGCCCCAGACAAGGGCTGGCACTGAATTTTGGGGCATAAGTTGGCTTACAAAAACGCTGACTGCTGCCAGCTGAATATCAGAAGGTAAGTGCCCACACACACATCTTTTCTTCTACATTTTCACAAACCTCGCTTGTGTTTTTTACATTTAACTTTTATGAGCCCAATATTCTAAGGAGAGGGTTCAGCCTGGTTAAGCCCCACTGAGCTGGTCAGCTCTTAGCTAAGGGTGATCAGGGGGCAGAGCCTGGGCAAAACCATACTTAGCAGGGTTGGTAGTGATATTCAGTCCACTAACTGGCTAAGTAAGCAGATAAAGTTAGGGCATCCGAAAAGCTTTAACTGGGAGCTCGTCCGAAGATTGGTGGGGGGGAGGGTTATTGGCATTAGTGTACCTCCCTTGATGGTTTGGTGGTTTGTGGAGCTTAAGATGAGATGGGGGAGGTTTACTGGGGTGGGAGTGCAGTGGCCTGGAGTGGATGTAGGTGTGTATTGTGTGAGTACTACTTTGGAGATACTCTGCTGGGGTGAGGGCTGGGCACCCTGGCAGTGTTCTGTATATACTTTATTATTGTTTGATTCCATGACCTCTAAGAGAGGTCTTTGGTGTGTGTCCTGGACCATTTGGGGGATTAATTCTCCGAGTAAGAGAGCCAAAATTCTTCAATGTTTGGCCTGTCACAAGGCTGACATTGTTGGACTTAAGGAAACTAAACTTTCTGAGCTTGAGCCCGGTAAAGATCACAGTTTGGTTGAATCATATCACCCTATTTTTTTATTTAATGTTGATTTAAAAATCTTTCAAGTTTGGTATGCTAAGGGCATTAAGCAGGTGGGAGATATTTTAAATGACCACGGTCGTATTGTTGCCCCTTCGGAAATTTCTTCCCTGTATGATAAGAACATAAGAACTGCCATCTCCGGATCAGACCTTCGGTCCATCAAGTCCGGCGATCCGCACACGCGGAGGCCCTGCCAGGTGTACACCTGGTGTAATTTATAGTCCACCATATCTTTATATGCCTCTCTTAAGGAGATATGCATCTAGTTTGCTCTTGAAGCCTAGGACGGTCGATTCCGCAATAATCTCCTCTGGGAGGGCATTCCAGGTGTCAACCACTCTCTGAGTGAAGCAGAACTTCCTGACATTAGTCCTGAATCTGTCCCCCCTTAGCTTCATTTCATGTCCTCTAGTCCGTGTCAAATTGGACAATGTAAATAATCTTCTCTGATCTTGAAACCTTAGATATATTTGGGTATTTTCAGCTTAAGCATTATGTGTCTGGCCTGGATAGCTTATTGGGTCAGTGTCTGGGGATGTGGGAGCTGGACTTCTTCTCTCTTGACTCTTGGTCTGGATGCTCAGTCTCCTTCATTAGCACGGGCCTGGAGTTTGGATCTCAACGTTGCTATAGATTCTGCTATTCTCTCTCATGGGTTGCAGTGGTTTCCTGTAACATGGCTCACAAGGAGCAGGAATATAAGTTTTTTCATAGAGCTTTTGTTTCTCCTTGGAGGGCGTATAGGGCTGGGTTTGCTAAGCAGGATATTTGTCTCAAGTGTGGTCAGGGACGAGCTACGTTGGGACCTGCCTAAAAGACAACTTTTCTGGGCTAGGGCATGGGCTTTTCTAGTGTCCTTGATGCCTTCTTTGCCAGTCTGTTGCCTCAGCTTGCTCTGTTCTATGTTGAGAGCGACTTGATTGCTTTGCCTGCCGGCCATTGACATTTGGTGTTCAAGGCGCTGCTTGTGTACTGCAGTGTTGCAGCTCTTCCTTCCTGGCTCTGTTGGCACGTAGAGCTGTATCGGGACTAATGGTGTGTAGATGGGAAAACTTTCAGGCTATTTGGGAGGTGTACTGGGCCTCCTTACCTCACAGGGCGAGAAGTCTTCTTAATTCTTAACTCTTGTTGGGTGGGGGAATCTCTGGAGTTGTTCTCTCTATCCTTTGTCTTGTTTTTTCTTCTTCCATTTTCCAGGTTGGGCCTCACACTGTCTTATGCGGGACATCACACTACCAGTGTCACAACCTGAAAAATGGATTATGGGCAATAGTTGTTTTGAATTTTCTTCTTTGCTTTGCAGTTGAATGTGTTGAACTGCGTTGATACTGCTTGTTAGGTTATGTTGCTTTACGATTGTGCACTGCTGGGTTGTGGCTTTACTTGTGTATTTTCTGCTGCCTGGTTTATGTGAAAAGGGATGCTGTTGAAGGCTCCAGCTGGCTTATCCTGGAAGATTTCTTCTGTGTGTGGTTTGTAGGTGAACCCTTTTCAGCATAGACTAAGGCTAAATGGAGCCTTACCTTTCATGGGACTGTGATGGCTCTTTCCAACCTCCCAGGATAATCGAACACTCTGGTTCTGTTTTTCCATCAGGTACAGGTTTTCTGGTGGATTAGGAACATCTGCAAATGAGATGAATCATTAAATAACAAGGGTTTTCTGCAAGCTGGAGACCCTTAGAACATATTTTATATAAGTTAATTGTATACCCCCTATCAATGGAGGTTGTCTAAGTGGTTTCCATTCTAGTTCTCAAGCATTTTTCCCTAATTGTTCTGGCGAGCTCACAATCTGTTTTATGTAACTGGAGCAACTGAGGTTAAGTGACTTGCCCGAGGTCAAAAGCTGCCTCTGAACTCTCCAACCAATACAGACCCTGCTTTAGGTTGGATCTAGGTGGTCTCAGAACTTAAGCTCATGTGGACTAATCCATGCCCCATTAGAGAATGACATGGGGGCGTCCCCAACCCCACGGGATCTCAGTATCTCCATCCCATCCTCATGAGTTCTGTCCCTGTCTTTGTCCCATTCCTTCAAGCTCTGCCTTAACTGCACAAGCCTCGAACACTTATGATTTGAAAGTGTTTGAGGCTTGAGCAGATGAGGACAGAGCTTGCAGGAATGGGGCAGGGACAGGGACAGAGCTCGCAGGGACTGGATGGGAATAGAGAGATCCCATGGGGATGGAGAAATTTTGTCACTATGTCATTCTCTAAATTAAATGGCTTCATTTGAAATATTTTATAAAATTTCTCTGCCTATGAAATCATTGTTTCTCTTTCAGCCCTGGGCCCCATATACTGTATTTGGAAATAGCTGCAGCGTTGTGAGTGGACAGTTTGCAAACAGAAGGAAAATCTCGTACCAAGAACAGTGAGATGAAATTTAGCTGAGACGCTGTCCAATGATGTTTGAACAACACATGAATAATCACCCTGGTCCTCTGGCATCACACTTGAAATAGTCAATGAGTCTTTCTCAATAATTATTCTGCAGGTACAAAAGAGGCAAAGTGATGCAATTTAAGAGAGGGAAAATGGTCCATGAAGTCGCAAAGTATGTGGCCATTTTCTAAGCATATAAGGTAACAAATGATCAAAGAGAACTGATCTGGTTAAATCTTTTTCAGCATTCACTAACGTTTCTATGGGAGAAAAAACATTTACCATTACTTTGCCCTGCCATATCTGTTGATAGATGAGGTTAAGTAAAGGAACATACATGGATACAATTCTCCCCTAACCGAGTTACTCCCTCAGTAATTTAAAAGCCTATTTACTACACAATATTAGGCGTAACACAGTCTCTGTGCCATTAATGTAAATGTTTGTTACAGTTTCAAAGAGCAGATTGATATAAAAATTTAAGCTAATCAGCCTAAATAAATTTTCAGTAGGATGAAAACCATATAATTTTATACGGATAATTTATCTGTACATTCAGTGATGGCAAATTGTATAAGGGTTGCCACCGTTGTTGAATAAACTAATATAACTTTATTAATTTGTATGAAGTTATACCTGCTTTTCATGTGTTCTGGCTGCCATAGATTATACAGAGAGCGGCTGGATGTCACCACTCTCCATAATATAGCAAAAATCCCAAGACAAAATATCCTTAAAAGACACCAAAATATAAGTTGGGCGTGCCCTAGGACATTGCAGGAAAGTTAACTCCCAAGACTCCACCAAAAATATATAAACCTCAAATCTAAATTTTTAAGATAAGGAGCACCCTCAGCGTGAGTTTGAAAGCTTTAAAGAGCGACTCAAAGAGCAGCTCTAGTGCTTAGAATAGCAAAGCCAGCAAACACTGAGCAGAGATTACCACTCACTGCCAGCTGCACACCATCATCTGGGTGCTCCTGTATGCTTTAAAGTGCAAGTGAAGTGCAAACAAATTGCAATAAATAAATATATATAAAAGTGGAAGACAAAAGGTTCACTGTCCTGCAATGCCCTGAATGCCTAACCCACTGACCTGACCAGAGAATGGAAAAACGAGTCACTTGTCCCTCCAGTTACTTAGCTGAATAAAGGTGCTGTAGTCAAATAGTAGCAAGGAGAGTCCAGCTTTTTTTGGGATCAAAGACCAAAGGTAAGGTGCCTGCCTGGAATCACTCTGAACTACAGTCGTGTTGGCCTGTTTGGTTCCTGAGGAAGGGGCTATTGCCCTGAAACCCTGCTAGGTCGAGCCATGTTGAAAGAGGACTGCACTTTACCTTTGATCCCCAAAAAGCTGGACTCTCCTTGCTACTATTTGACTACAGCACCTTTATTCAGCTAAGTAACAGGAGGGACAAGTGACTAATTTTTTCATTCTCCGTTCAGGTCAGTGGGTTAGGCATTCGGGGCATTGCAGGACAGTGAAATTTTTGTCTTCCACACTGTTTGCACTTGACTTGCACTTTAAAGCACACAGATGATGGTGTGCGGCTGGCAGTGAATGGTAATCTCTGCTCTGTGTTTGCTGGCTTTGCTATTCTAAGCACTAGAACTGCTCTTTGAGTCACTCTTTAAAGCTTTCAAACTCACGCTGAGGGTGCTCCTTATCTTAAAAATTTAGATTTGAGGTTTATATATTTTTGGTGGAGTCTAGGGAGTTAACTTTCCTGCAATGTCCTAGGGCAAGCTCAACTTATATTTTGGACCACTCTCCATAGTAACATTTTCTCTGCCTAGAGCAATATCTCGTAAATTTTCCAGCCAGCGGCACACTAATCCAGTGCCCCAGACATCTGCTCATGCCCCTCTGGCCTCGACCTGCTTTGGTGGAAGGATCTGGGAGGTGCGGGGAGAGGAGGAGAGACACTGGCCAGTAGGAGAGTCATCTGCGCCTGCTCACTTCCTTTAGGATGTGCCTCTCAATGAGAAAGGCAAGTCTGGTAGGCAGTCAGCTGACGTGGACGATCTCCTCCTTGCCAATGTGTAGCGGCAAACCTGAAATTTCAGGAGGCACACTAGTGTGCCGTGGCACATAGTTTGTGATACACTGGCCTAGAGAATACCTTATATATATTTACATTCTGACTATGTAACAATGAATATGGCCAAAATTTAAATATTCTCTAGTGGCACTTTAACCGCAAGGTTTTTTATGTGTTGCCAGTCCCCTCCCTCCCCCTCCCCTGAATGCACATAAACAATCCCTTCCTATCTCTCTTCCCTCCCTCCCACCCCCTCCCTGGAAGCACACATGCTAGAGATTGAAACAGCCATTTTAGGGAGACAGCAGCAATAAGAGATGATTTGAACAGGGCTCATATGCTTCCAGGGGGGCTCAGGGAAGCATTTGTTTCCCAACACAATGCAGTTCGACCCAGTATGAGATAAAGGAGAAAGAAACGGCAAAGAGATGAGGAGAGAGAAGATAAAGTACGAGACATAAGAACAAAGAAAGGAGAAAACATCAAAATTTCCATTCTGGTTCAGAGCAAAATTCACTAAGCCCAGAATCTTGTTTCCAATAGTATTCAGTTCAAGTCAAGTCTCAAGTACTTGGCAGAAAGAGGAAGATTCCATGTTACCCTCAGGGATAAATAGTGACTTTCCCTGTCTTAGTGATTTTTGGACTTTTCCTGCAGGAACTTGTTTAAACCTTTATGAAACCTACCAATGCTATCGTTTCCCACATTCTCTAGATACAAGTTCCAAATCTTAATTAAACATTGAGAGAAAAATAATTTCTCCAATTTGTTTTAAATGTGCATTTAGAAACTGTATGGAGTGTCCCCTAGTCTTTGTACTTTTTGAAAGAGTAAACAACCAAGTTCTATTGCACAAATGATTTTATAGACCTCCGTAGCAGATGAGCCTGAGGATAGGAGAGACGGCTAATGCATTTCTCTACCTGCTGTGCTTTGTGTCCATCAGTTGCAGATCTTCACCATCCTTATTCCAGGATATTTTCGAGCTATTTTTGAGACGTGGGTCTGTTTCCGCCTGGCACCGCCATTGTCCTTTATGGAATTTAAGAATCTGACGACTCACTGGCATTCGCACAATCTTAGAAGCGTCTGATAATCAAAAAACATTCACTTCTTTATGTATCCAAGTATTATATGGCAAGATTGTATAGCTAATGAGAGAAACTAAGCTAATCTTTTTTGTTCTACATGGTCTTCATTGCTAAATATGTGATAATGTGAGAGAGAGATAATGCTTACTGTGGATGAGCAGACTATATGGGCCATTTGGCCTTTATCTGCCGTCATGTTTCTATGTTGCTATGAAATTCCTCATTTTCAGTTGTATAAGCTATGTCACATGCAGCAAATTAGGTCATGATTATCTGTCAAACATTTGAAAATACTTCTACAGGAGTTTATTCAATTCCAAATAGATTACTGCAATATGTTATATTTGGAATTATCTGTTAGACCAGGGGTGCCCAATACGTCGATCGTGATCAACTAGTAGATCGGGAAGGCAATGCGAGTCAATCGCGGAACCCATCCCGGGTTCTGTGATAGACTCGTATTGCCATCCCAATCTACCAGGCTGATCAACCTTCCTCTCCCCGACGTCCCCCACCGCCGCCCCAAGCTCTCCCTGCAGAAGCGTTGGACCGACCAGCATTCCTCTCCCCGACGTCAATTCTGACATCGGAGAGGAAGTTCTGGGCCATCCAATCACTGCCTGGCTGGCCTGGAACTTCCTCTCTGACATCAGAATTGACGTCGGGGAGCGGAATGCTGGTTAGCGTGATACTTCTGCAGGGAGAGCTTGGGGCGGCGGCAGCAAACCTAGTGGCTTGGGAGCCTGTTCCCCGATGGCGGCGGTGGCAAACCTAGTGGTTTTGGGGAGGGCAGGGAGAAAGAAAGAAAAGGGCCAGGCAGGGAGACAGAAAGAAGGGGGGCATGGAGAGAGAGAGAGAAGGAAAGAAAGGGAGGCAGGGAGACAGAAAGAAAGAATGGGGCAGGGAGAAAGAAAGAAAAAGTTGGGGGAGAGAATGAGGTCTGGAGGAGAGGAAGCATACAGGCTGAAAGAAGGGAAGAAATATTGGATGCACAGTCAGAAGAAGAAAGTGCAACCAGAGACTCATGAAATCAAGAGACAACAAAGACAGGAAAAATGATTTTATTTTCAATTTAATTATCAAAATGTGTCTGTTTTGAGAATTTATATCTGGTGTCTATATTTTGCACTATGGCCCCCTTTTACTAATCCGCAATAGCAGTTTTTAGCGCAGGGAGCCTAAGAGTGTCGAGAGCAGCGTGGGGGATTCAGTCCAGCTCCCTGCGCTAAAAACTGCTTTCGCGGTTTAGTAAAAAGGGAGGGGTATATTTGTCTATTTTTGTATGGTTGTTACTGAGGTGACATTGCATAGAGTCATCTGCCTTGATCTCTTTGAAAAAAACCCGGAATATGAATGATAATTAACGTTTTCTCTGCCTTTCAGTGTGCTTTGTGGTTTGTTTGTTTTTAATTTTATTGTTGGTAGATCATTTTGACTTTTAAAAGTAGCTCGCAAGCCCAAAAAGTGTGGGCACCCCTGTGTTAGACAATGCATGCTATTAAAACTCTTGCAAAATACAGCAGTAAGATTGATACAGTAAGGAAAAAGGTGAACTTTTTTTTACCAATTTAGGCAAGAGTTATCTTGTTTTGTTTCTGTTTTAAGATTTTGCATGGTGGGCTCCCTTATACGTGGTGCAAATGGTTGAATTTTATGATTACAGTAAAAGACTTTGTTCTTGTAATGGAATTTGATTGGCTTTGCTATTTCTTACTAATTATAGTTATAAAAGAATGTTGGACAGGCTGTTTAAATGGAATGCTCTGCTTATTAATAGTGGGAGGAATGAATCTTGTTGCCAGAAGCTCAGAGGTCTCCTGAAAATATATCTGTTGATAATTTTCCCTAGTGAATAGAATCAAGTTCAAGTAGGGGGAATGTGAATGATTGTGAGGAGCTTTGTTAATATGACATTGTTGAACAATTCCTGGAATTTGGTGTCACAGATGCTATGAAAACTGAGTTGTTGGACTAGGCCAGGGGTAGGCAGTTCCGGTCCTCGAGAGCCAGAGCCAGGCCAGGTTTTCAGGATATCCACAATAAATATGCATGAGATAGCTTTGCATCTCAAGGAGGCAGTGCATGCAAATCCATCTCATACATATTCATTGTGGATATCCTGAAAACCTGACCTGGCTCTGGCTCTCAAGGACTGGAATTGCCTACCCCTGGACTAGGCTTTGTGAATGAATCAAACCTAAGTGAATAGATATTAAAGGTTGGGGAATGAGATCTAGTGAATAGCCTGAGACTTTGTAAATACAGATTGGCATGTCTTGTCTAAATGGCTGTATTTGCACTCTAGCTGTGCTAAGGAAGTTGAAAAGGTGACTTGTAAGACAAGGGTAAATTTATGAACCATTGTCCATATATACAAGAGAACGTATGAATTCAGAGATAACAAGTTTCCCGGTGAAGAGCAGGAAATCTGTTCTTGTACATAGAATCACAAACAACCATATGGATGTATTTGGAAATCATATGGAGAAAAGGAGTAACACTGACATCTATTGGACTTGATGAGCAAGTGCATGGTCTGTCTTTTACATTGTGATTTTATTTTTGGTCCAGGACACAGAGAGTTAACTGAATAATTCCATTGAAAATATATGTTTTTGTAAATGAACTAGGCTCCACAGTACATCAGACTATTGTGTGTTAATGTTCTTTTCATTTGTTTTACTGAGGAATCATCATTTACATCTCCCTTCCACTTTCACATTTTACTTTTAACAGCAAGAATCAGATGTAACTGAGTAAAAGTAGTAAACATTGGCAAAATGATTATTTCAGTAAAAGCAACAAATGTTATCTTGTTCTTCCTTACAAGTAAAAGTAACAAAGCTTTTACTTGAGTACAATAATAGTTCTATTTGCTTAAATCTCCTCTTGGCTGACCACTGCCGACTGAATATCAGGGGTATATCTACAACGGCCTTTGGAAATGAGGCAGTGCCTGATAGTCAGCGCTGTTTAGCCAGCTACATATGGCTAAGTCAGCTAACCACAGTTATTTAGCAGGAGATAGCCAATGGCTGCTGAATAGTGGGCTTGGCTGTCTTATGTCAAATGTGGCTGAACTTAGACCAGAAATGTATTGCCGGTAGCTTGATATGGCTCAAGGGACTGTTGTGCCCCATCTCTCTCAAGTTTCTCCCTCCTGTGGGCCAGGTGAAGCACTGGCTTAGGGTACAAAATCTCAGTCCTTCATCTATTCTGCTAGACATCTAAAGGTATACCGGACTGGGATTTTGGCACCCTTTATCACCAGCACCTGAATTTCCTGGTTCACTGCCACCACGCCCCCCCCCCCCCCCAGTGTGAATATCGGCCTTACAATTTTCAATGCACTAGCAACAAAAAGTGCTAACCACTACTCAATTTTGACACAAACACCTCTTGAACAGGGATTCAGAAAGAAGAGAAGGAAACCAATATGCAACATTAGGTTAACTAACATTTATACTGCACCATCTCCCCTCAAATAAAGGGCCAAAGTAGATCACAATATACTATAGGACAATGCAGATACAATTCAGTATTGGAAGAAAAGACATATAACCATATCAGAACAAATATTTCCTAAATAAATAGGTTTTCAAATTACAATGAAAAAGAGAATATATTCTGATTTGTTTTAAATCCATAGGGCAGAAAGACCAACTCTGTACTGCCTGATTACATGTATATCAAACCCCTAATGCAGACTAAACAGGTTTCTAAAACTCAAGTTAAGCAGATTCTATTTGGAAAGCTAAATAAACCAATCATATTTTCTGGAGATAAACCCTCAAATATCTTAAAAACAATCCTTTCTCTGATCGGTAGCCATTGCAGCTGAATCAATATTGAAGTTGCCTTATCAAACCTTTCCCAGTGGAAAATGATTTTTGATGTCCGATGCTTGTCACATGGGAAGAGATGAGAGAGAGATAAGAGGTCATTAATGTAAAATGTTAGGGAAGAAGATAAGAATTAGAGGGGTTACCTAAGACCATCAAGTGGGCTGTGATTGCTGCTTTGTTCAGTTGGTTGGTCACCCAACATGTGTAGGAGCCAGAATCCTCTTGATCCGGCTCCTTGATTTCCAGGGTGCCATTATCATGAATTGAGAAGCGGACTCCTTGGAGTGGATCAGTGCTGTCTTCTTTGATCCTGAGATACAACAGGAAATAAATATACACGTGCCTGTGCTCAGTATAGCAATCGTTTAGTAATATATTGATATATGAGAACATACCAATCTAAAGTATAGACAACGCATGATCAGAGGCCCCAACCCCTTATACAGGGAATTTGTATACGTATATGTTTGCTTAACACTTATGTCAATAGCTGTAAATCAGGAAAAATAAATCCAATTCAATCCAAAGGATCAAAAGGATACATAAAAAGGATTCATTATTACAAGTACCTACTGTAGGTTAGTTTACTAATGGCCGCATACGTATTTTTCATATCTTTTGTGATAGTCTCCTTCACCCCTTGGACCATCTGATTTGTCCATTATCTTTTGGAGTTATAAATTGATCACACTCAAAATGCAAATGCCAATGTTTCTCCTTTTCTGAAGGGCTCCTTGTCAAATAACAGTCCTGCCCTGTTTCACCTACGTTCTGCCCCCTCAGTCCCGCCCCCAGACGGCATCCGCACATGCCCCCTCCCAATATGACAAAGTGCCAGGTTTTGAAAAGCCGTCCGGACCCCTGGACAAGTCCTCGAAAAGTAGGACATGTCTGGGGCAATCCAGACATCTAGTAACCCTAGAGGTAATGCATATCCTGAAAAGGGGTCATACAGGGCCTAATAACTAAAGCTACAAGTATATTATTATTATTATTTAATAGATTTATTGATTTTCAAATCAGACAACCAAGAATAACTTGTACAGAAAGTAAAATTAGTAATACAATAACTTATTCCCTCTTTATTCTTTGGTTTTATTATGTTAAACCACTTTGAATTTTATAAACCTGAAACCATTGGAGTAATTTATAACTAATATGCTCAAGTCCTCAAATTATGGGATCCAAGGTTTTTCTTAGCGAGAACAAAAAGAAAAGAATTTGACATAATGTACATTCTTATGCATAGAAATGGCTATAGGGCTGATTGCAGGGATTAATCTATAATCTTAGGGCCTCCAAACGGGAAAGCACCAAGAAAGAAGTCAATTGGCTAGGCTAAAAAACAAAACAAAACATATTTAACTGTACGGTGCTGCACTATACACTTACAAGGGTGTCACAAGTAAAAAATAGCACCTAAAGATATAACACCTGGCTTCAACATAAGAAATTCACGGCGACGCTTTTGGGTTTCCTGTGATAAATCAGGGTATTCTAAAGCCCATGAATTCTTTCTGCCTGTTTGTAAAGAATAATTTTAACAACCAAATTTTATCAATAGAAAGAGCTACTGATATAATCAAAGTACTTGGTTCTGCTGCCTCTGTCAGATTTCACCAGTAACTCCAACGCATTCAATGATCCTTTGTCTGAAGACCTTTTTAGAGATTGATTCTTGTTAGGTAGGTAATAAACTCGTGATAAAGGGGGTATCGAATCTTCTGAGACCCCCAAAACTTCAAGGAGATATCTCTTAAACATTTCCCTAGGTGGTGCTAATGGGGGATTTCAACTAACCTGGAATAGACTGGAGCATTGGACACTCAAATTGCATGAGAGAAACAAAATTCCTGGAGGCGGTGAAGGACTGTTTCATGGAACAGCTGGTCACGGGACCAGTGTTAGCTCTTGAGGCATCATTTTATTTAAAGTTTCCTTGTAAATGTCTTGTTAAAGACATTGAATATGTTTTTGGGGACCCCATTCAGCTGCAACAATTTTTGTTAGCTCGTGAACAGAAGTGAGTTTCTTGATGTTTCATCTCTGAGAAAATGGTAGGATGTCAAGGTCTTATATAGTAGGAATGATTAGGATTCATATGAATTCAACCCATTTCTTTGATTTCCTTAAAAAATTATGGTAAAAAAATGGTAATGTGCCTCTCCAGATAGTGGGCTTAAAAAGGATTGTTTTGTTGTGTATTGTATCATATAAGTATTCATTTTGTCAAACCTTTTTCTTTGATATCATCTGATATTATTAAATGTATTAAATTTATAAATAAAAAAAGGGCTCATGTTAATATGAGCTCCTAACAGCAGGCTCTCCGATGGACTGCTTGCCTCCGGGGAAGGTAAAGCCCCGACTTCCGGGATTTCTGTACCTTGGAGAGCTGCTTGTCTGAGACTGCGGGGGCGGCGCCCTGACGTTGGGGCTCAATGTTGTTTCCAGTCCCTGAGGAACTACCGCAATCTCGATCGTTCCGTGGGTCATCTGCAGGCTTCTCTCCGACGCTGAAAATGCTCCTTCCATCTGTCTGAGGAGCTCTTCAATGTTGCCAGCTGCGGGGGTACCGGTATGCCGCTAGGCACCAGCGGCACTCCGACCCCTCCATTTAGGCATCAGGTAGGTGGATAAATAATTCAGGAACAAAAATTGATTTGAAGAGACAATCCTCCAAACGGTTCCTCAGCGCATCTAGCCTAAAGCTACAAGTATATATGGATTATTTTTTCAGGTCTGCAACAAAAACAAGCAAGAGATGTCCTCAGTATTACTCACCAAGATATTACCGGCTCTGGGACTGCAAAAACTTCACAGTGCAGGAAAACAGGCTTCCTAGCCACAGTGATATATTCCACATTATCCAAGGACAGAATCAGTGGAGGAATGTCTGTGGGGCACAATGAAAGTCAGATTTTTAGTTCAGATTGACAAGAATGCTCAGTTGTCGGTTAGTAATATAGAAATACAACAGTAAGCAACCTCTTTATTTGCAAACAGTTAAGGGATAAATTTAATGTAAAATGGCATTTACGTAACCAATTACCAAAAATGTTCCCATCCCACCTTCTCTGCATCTCCAGAGTGAATTGTTATAATTGAGAAAAATGTGTCCTACACAAGAAGAATTTGATGCACAGGTGTTCAATAAACAGTAGCGTAGTAAGGGAAGTGCCGCGGGGCCAGGATGTGACATCAGAAGGGTGCCAAGGTACATGGGGAGGAGTGCTCTGGGGGTCAGCATCCCTCGCTACGCCACAGTCAATAGGCCTGACAGATTTAGAGAGAATGAATATCCAGATGTACAGGTTCTTCATCTTTTTCCCGAAATGCATTTCAGATTTTAGAAAGCTCATCGTCCCCTGCAAACTTTCATTATCTACTGCTGTACCTGTCCATCCGTACTGGAGCATCCTCTGACCCCGACCGAACAGCTTTCCCTTCTCCCTCTGTGCACTATTGCTCAAGAAAGCCTTCCTCTCGTTCATTCTAAGATACCCCTTCATATGTGTTATCCCAGGACAAGCAGGCAGGTATTCTCACTAGTGGGTGATGTCATCCGACAGAGCCCCGATATGGACATCTTGCAAGCATGTCTTGCTTGAAGAAACTCAGAAGTTTCGAGATGCCCGCACCGCGCATGCGCCAGTGCCTTCCCGCCCGATAGTCCGGGCGTGTCTCCTCAGTTCATTTTCTTCCGCGGAGCTGAGAAGTCTATCTTCAATTTCGCACCCATTGAATCTCGTTTTTGCCTTCTGTTTTGCCACGGGTTGAGTTCTTTTGGCTCTCCTGTGCATTTGTTTCTTCTTTGTTTTCATTCTTCCGACACCGGGTCGGCCGCGTGGCTGAGGCCCTGCGCCTTCGACCTTGCGGCGGAACTTTTCCGGCCTATGTCCCGGCCGATTACCGGTTTTAAAAAGTGTAGCAAGTGCCAACGCGCGATTTCGCTCATGGACCCTCATCGACGCTGCTTACAGTGTCTGGGACCGGATCACTTCCCGAAATCGTGCCGGCCTTGCTCCACTTTGACGGCGAGAGCGTTTAAGCGCCGCTGTCTGCTGTGGGAGTCCATGTTCAAGATGGAAGCTTCGTTGGATCCTTCAGCTTCGACATCGACATCGACTGGTGCTTCGACTCCATCGGCGAAGCCCGCTGCCTCCCCGGCTGCTTCGGGCATTCTGAAACCAGCATCGTTCACGCCGGTTTCGGCCTCGACTTCGGCGCCGGTGCCTTCCTCCATCTCCTCGGAGCAGGTATCGACCCCTACAGTTCCACCGGTGGTGCTTAAAGTGCCGAAGGCTGGCAAGCAGAAGCATGCGACACCGAAAGAGCGCGGAGACCGTACGGAAGGACCCCCTTTTGGTGCGGATCCCTCCATATCGGCTTCGTTGAAGTCCCTCCTGGAGGCTCAGTTTGTGGAACTCATGCACACCATGGGACCCCGGCTGATTGCCTCGATCCAGGGTGACCTCCCGGTTCCGGTTCCGAGGGGCGGACCGCCCCCTCCTCCTCCGGCGCGCCACACGACCTCGTTGCTCGGCGAGGAGGAGCGGCGTGCGGTGTCCGGGTCCTCGAGGAGGTCCTCGGTTGGGGCTATGCCTCCTTTGGAACCGATTCCCTCGAGGAAGGCCTCCCTTAGTGATATGCCACCTTTGGAGCCTATTCCCTTGAGGAAAGCTTCGCTTAGCGACTTGCCTCCCTTGGAGCCTATTACCCCGCCCCATGACACAGTGTGGCGTCCACCTTCGGGGCCTCCCAGTCCTGGGCATAGCAGGAAGCAGGACGAGTTCTTCCGAACCCCCTATCACACTTGGGCGTCGTCGAGGGAGGCTTCAACTCTTCCGCCTCTGCGATCGACGGCATCAAGTCCGATCTGCTCCTTGGAGGCGTCTGACCAGGTTTCTCACAGACGGGCTCGATCCCCTTCCAGACATCTAGAGGGGCATCGATCCAGACACTCTTTGAGGCATTCCTCTCGACACTCGACCGTCTCGCCTCAGAAGAAGTTGCCTCGGATGGGGTATGCTGCTTCGGCTGGGTCTCCTCCTCCGGATCCGGAGCTCGAGGACCCCGAGGTTTTCTACTCGCCCTGTTGCTCACAAGCCTCTGTGGAGCCCGAAGCCTCGTGTTCTTCCAGTCCTTCTCGTAAACCGGCGACGGCGGACCAATTGTCTTTTTCCTCATTCCTCAGACAGATGGCGGATGACATGGACATTACCCTCGATGCTGGGTCTCGATACTCCAAGGAGTACCTCGATACCATGCACTTGCCTCGTCCTCCAGCCGAGTCCTTGCGCCTTCCTCTGCACAAGCTCCTCGACCAGACCTTCATGAGGTGCTTTGAGTCTCCTTACTCTATCCCTGCGGTCCCTGGAAAATTGGATGCTCAGTACCGAACGGTGCATCATAAGGGCTTCGAGGGACCTCAGCTTTCTCATCAGTCCCTCCTGGTCGAATCCTCGCTCAAGCGGTCTCATCCTGGGCAGGTCTATGCTTCAGTGCCTCCGGGCCGCGAGGGCAGAACCATGGATAAGTTTGGTCGACGCATCTATCAGAATTCGATGATGACGTCCTGAGTCCTGAATTACAATTTCCACTTTGCCACCTACTTGGAATTTTTCCTGCCTGTGCTTCAGAAATTCACACCATACATCGAGTCCCAGGCTCGGTTTGAATTTGAGGAAGTGGTTGCTTCGCTGTCCCAGCTTCGTCTTCAGTTGACGCAATCGGCCTATGATGCTTTCGAGCTCTTGGCCCGAGCAGCAGCCTGCTCTGTGGCGATGCGCCGATTGGCCTGGTTGCGGACCCGAATCTTCAGGACCACCTGGCCAACATCCCGTGTGCTGGGGCGGATCTTTTTGACGAATCCATCGAGACAGTCACGAAGAAATTGTCTGATCATGTCCATTCTTAGGCCGAAGCCTAAGCCTCAACAGTCTCGACCCTCTCGTCCTCCGTTGATTTATCAGCGGCGTTATCAACCGAGGCAAACTCCACCTGCGAGGCAACCGGCGAAGTGACAGCCTCTTCAGAAGGGTCAGCCGAAGTCTCAGTCGCCTGCTGTCCCTAAGGCCACTCAGCCTTTTTGACTGTTTCGTCGAGAGCATAACCAACCTCGTTCTGCCTCCCCCTTAAGAGACAGGAAGATACCAGCTGTATGTCAATGTGAATTGCTTTGACCTACTATTGATAAAGGCATGGTTCAATTTCTTTCCCATAGTCAGTTTTCAAAGAGGCCGATTTAGACTTCTATCATTCTGAGTTCAGTACCTAACCCTTTTTGTACACCGACACCAAAGACTCGTATAAGAACATAACAACCATCAAACCTAAGGTTCATCACTTATCAACCTTCCCCCATTAGTAAAAGATTACTGTGAGCATAATAGAAACATGTCACGTGTTGGAAAGGTTACTTACGGAGTACATCAATATTGGCACTTGCGAGGAGGGTCCCATGTATATTAGAGGCCTCACATTGATACACGGCACTGTCGTTCACCTGTAGATTAGTAATGCTAATCTCTTTTCCATGAACCAGATGATTGGAAGGAAGTGGCATGACTAAAAGATAAGAGAAAGCCGTTTACATGTATTATGCTTTATATACTCCTATGTAAATTGTTAGAAAAAGTTGTATTTATTGTGTATTTGAATATAATTTCCAGTGAACTAGTTCTGAAAAGGAATGAGCTAAATTCCAAACACATTACATAAAAATGAAATTAAAAATATATTTATATGCCAATGACATAACGATCATCGTTCCTTGTGATGCAGCTTTATTCCATATTACCCAAATAATTGGGTCTATACTGAAACTGATGGAATCATGGATGCAAGAATTTAAATTCAAATTAAATCATGACAAGACCAAATTTTTTGTTGCGTCTCCATATAGAATTTTACATGAACTATCAATTACTATAGACTCAAAACTCTATAAGATCAATCCAACGATTAAAACATTGGGAGTTGTTATAGATCAGGGATCTCAAAGTCCCTCCTCGAGGGCCGCAATCCAGTCGGGTTTTCAGGATTTCCCCAATGAATATGCATGAGATCTATGTGCATGCACTGCTTTCAATGCATATTCATTGGGGAAATCCTGAAAACCCGACTGGATTGCGGCCCTCAAGGAGGGACTTTGAGACCCCTGTTATAGATCAACACTTGACCATGAAAAAAGCAAGTAGATGCTGTGGTGAAAAGGGTTATTACATACTTTGGAAGCTGCGTACTATAAAATCATATTTTGAGTTTTCAGCCTTTAAACTTTTAGTTCAGTCGTTACTTCGAAGTCTTCGCAACTATTGTAACTGTCTATTTGACATGTACCAAGAAAGAGATGGCTAGGCTCAGACTGGTTCAGAATACGGGGGTCTAAAGAAATATGATCACGTAACTCCTTTCTACCGTGAGTTACATTGGCTTCCAGTGGAGACGTGTCTTTTGTTTAAGCTGGGTTGTCTTTGTTACTAAGTTGTGTATGGTATAGTATGGTTGCTAGTTGCATGGCAAATACAATTCAAGATATTGACCTAGGTATTTAAATCTGTTCGTGACTTGTTACCTAAGGTGATTGCCTCTTTATTACAGGCATATGTACCTTGTTGCCCTCTGAGATCGCAAACTAGAGACCTTTTGATTGTTCCTTCGCTTCGTTCAATTCAGTAAGGTCGTAAATCGATCCCAAATGTTTTAGGTGGCTGGACCTTCATTGTGGAACTCAGTTCCAGACTCTATTTGTCTAATTTCTGATTTTTTGGCATTCCGGAAAAGTTTGAAAGCTTTTTTTTCCAATTGGCCTTTTCAAACCTGGGCAATGTATAATTTTAGCAGTTATCTGGCCTTATTAGTTTTAAAAAGCAGGTTTTGGGCTATAAGTTATATATTGTATTGTGGTTTGTTGAGTTTTGTTTTAATTATGTATGTATTGCTTTCACCCACATAGATGCTGGATATGCGGGGTACATGTGTTTTAAATAAATAAAAGTAAGAGGAAAAGATGGTTGCTTTGTTTCTCAAATGTAGTACCTGAAAAGGTAAGGGGAAAAAGTTAGCCTTCATAAATTATAAGACATTGCTGAAAGAAGATATGCAAAAATACTTAGAGCAGCTGGAAAATCTGTCAGGAAAGCAAAGATGAACACAGAAGAAAGGAAAGCCAATATTGTAAAATGAAGGGATAAGACTTTTTTTTTTTTTTTTTAGATAGAAGCTCTGAAATAAGAGGGCATAGGATGAAGTTAAGAGGTGATAGACTCAGGAATAATCTAAGGAAATACTTTTTTTTTTTACAGAAAGGGTGGTAGATGCATGGAACAGTCTCCCGGAAAAGGTGGTGGAGACAAAGACTGTCTGAATTCAAGAGAGCCTGGGATAGGCACATGGGATCTCTTAGAGAAAGAGATAATGTTTACTGCGGTTAGGCAGACTGGATGGGCCATTTGGCCTTTATCTACCATCATGTTTCTTTCTTTCAAAATGACATTGTAAGGCTCAAGGGTAAAAGGGAGGAATATGTGGAAGCTGATAAGGATGAAGCTGAACTGCTTAACAATTATTTCTGTTTTGTGTTCACAGATGAAAGGCTGGGGATAGACTGCAGAAAACAAATGCTAATGGGAATGGATATAAAGTAGATCAGGGCTAATTCTAAGATGGTGTTGTATGGAACTAGCTAAACTAAAAATAGACAGTGATAGGACTCGACAGGATGCACCCTGGGGTATTCAAGGAACGCAGAGAGATTCCGGAGGCTCTGCTATCTGACATTTTCTTTGGTTCTTTAGAGACTAGAGTAGTTCCAGAGGACTGGAGGAGGATAACATAGTAACATAGTAGATGACGGCAGATAAAGACCCGAATGGTCCATCCAGTCTGCCCAACCTGATTCAATTTAAATTTTTTTAATTTTTTTCTTCTTAGCTATTTCTGGGCAAGAATCCAAAGCTTTACCCGGTACTGTGCTGGGTTCCAACTGCCAAAATCTCTGTTAAGACTTACTCCAGCCCATCTACACCCTCCCAGCCATTGAAGCCCTCCCCAGCCCATCCTCCACCAAACGGCCATATACAGACACAGACCGTGCAAGTCTGCCCAGTAACTGGCCTAGTTCAATATTTAATATTATTTTCTGATTCTAAATCTTCTGTGTTCATCCCACGCTTCTTTGAACTCAGTCACAGTTTTACTCTCCACCACCTCTCTCGGGAGCGCATTCCAGGCATCCACTACCCTCTCCGTAAAGTAGAATCTCCTAACATTGCCCCTGAATCTACCATGGATGTACTTCCTCTACACAAGAGTGGAAGTATGGAGGAGGCTTGGAATTATAGGCCTGTTAGCCTGACTTCAGTGGTGAGTAAAGTAGAAACATGGAAACATGATGGCAGATAAAGGCCAAATGACCCATCCACAGCATCCATTATCTCCATCTCTCCTTAAGAGCCCCATGTGCCTGTCCCACACCTTCTTGAACTTACACATAGTCTTCATCTCCACCATCTCTACTGGGAGACTATTTCATGTATGTAACACCCTTTCTGTAAAAAAAAACAACACAATTTCCTTAGATTACTAATGAACCTCTCACCTCTTAATTTCATCCTATGCCCTCTCATTCCGGAGCTTCCTTTCAAATGAAAGAAACTCACCTCATGCTCATTTAAGCCTTGTAGGTATTTAAACATCTCTATCATATCTCCCCTCTCCTGCCTTTCCTCCAAAGTATACATATTGAGATCTTTAAGTCTGTCCCAGTGTGCCTTATGATAAAGACCACCGACCATTTTAGTAGCCTTCCTCTGGACTGACTCCATCCTATTTATATCTTTTTGAAGGTGCGGTCTCCAGAATTGTATACTATATTCTAAATGAGGTCTCACTGGAGTCTTGTACAGGCGCATCAATACCTCCTTTTTCCTACTGGCCATACCTCTCTCTATACATCCTAGCATCCTTCTAGCTTTTGCCATCACCTTTTCAACCTGTTTGGCCATCTTATGATCATCACAAACTAATGGAAATGCTTCTAAAGCAGAAGATTGTGAGTTTTCTAGAACCGAATGGACTGCAGGACTCGAGGCAGCATAGTTTCACTTGAAGCAGGTCTTGTCAGACAAATCGGACTGATTTCTTTGACTGGGTGACCAAACTGTTGGATATGAAAGGGGCACAAATAGGGAGTACAGTGCTCCCCCATGAATTTGCAGTCAGCGGTTCACGGTCCCGGTCATTCATGGTATTTTCCGACCGCGAATGACCGGGCAGGAGAGGGCAGCCGGAGCGCCGGCGAGTGAAAGAAATCACTCGCTATATGCTCCGACCGCCTCTTCCTGTACTAAAGTCGGGCCTTACCAATCAGGAAAGCTCTGTATTGAGAAGACATAGGATGAAGTTAAGAGGTAATCTAAGGAAATACTTCTTTACAGAAAGGGTGGTGGGTGTGTGGAATAGCCTCCTGGTGAAGGTAGAGGAAACAAGGACTGTGTCTGAATTCAATAAAGTGTAGGACAGGCACATGGGATCTCTTAGGGAAAGGATGAAATAGCGGATGGGCCATTTGGCTCTTATCTGCTATCATGTTTCTGTCTTTTTGTAATAGATTCCCTTTTCCCCAAATTGTTGCCCAGTTCTCTCTCTCCTTCATGTAAGCTGGGCAATTTTACAAAGCCATTCTCTAAGATGACAGCTTTACATGAGTAAATAGGTTTTGAAATTGCCCTGACAAGAACTTTAGCAGCACCAAGATTTCCAGATTGGGGCAAAAATGAGAAAAGGGACGGTGTTGCCGAATAAATTAACAGACTTTTGAAAGTCCAATCATTTAAAGTTTATTTCTCTCTCTCCAATATAAATCCATACTTTGAATATGTAGCCATGCTTTCTATATTATCTCAATATGTACACTGACTGTCTTCTCCTAGATCTTACTGTGCAGAAGTCTCAAATACAAGGGTTCTTCAAAAGGTTTCTGCACTTTCATCTTTTCAGGGGGAAATGGTTGGGGGGGGGAGAAGTGGTAAGAGGGCGTGTCATAGAATGTCATGAGAAAAATGTATCATAAAACATGATGATTATGTGGAAAAGTGATATAATTTGCTTTTGAGATATTTGAGTTCCTTCCAATTATTCCGAAAACATCTGAAAACTTGGCTATTCTCAAAAATGTAAATCTCACTGTTCTCTATACAATCACTAATTCTTGTTATGTTTTTCCTTCTTTTTAAATTTCCTGTAAACCGTGGAAACCTTTTGAAGATATCTCTTATTTTTGATTCATATACAGTATATTATCAGTATTATACGAGTTCTCTCATATTTATTAGACAAACATGATTTAACGAGACGGAGTCAGCATGGGTTCAGCCGAGGGAGATCTTGCCTCATCAATTTGCTTGACTTCTTTGAATGTGTGAATAAACATGTGGATAAAGGTGAGCCGGTTAATATAGTATATCTAGATTTTCAGAAAGCTTTTGATAAAGTTCCTCACAAGAGGCTCCTGAGAAACTTAAAGTGTCATGGGATAGGTGGATTAGGAATTGGTTATCAGATAGAAAACAGAGGATATGGTTAAATGGTCATTTTTCTCAATGGAGGAGAGTAAACAGTGGAGTGCCACAGGGGTCTGAACTGGGACCGGTGCTATTTAACTTATTTATAAATGATCTGGAAATTGGAACGACAAGTGAGGTGATTAAATTTGCAGATGACACTAAACTGTTCTAAGTTGTTAAAATGCACGTGGATTGTGAAAAATTGCAGGCAGATCTTAGGAAATTAGAAGACTGGGCATCCAAATGGACAAATGCAAAGTGATGCACATTGGGAAGAATAATCTGAATCACAGTTACCAGATGCTAGGGTCCACTTTGGGGGTTAGCACCCAAGAAAAAGATCTGGGTATCATCGTAGACAATACGATGAAATCTTCCGCCTAATGTGCAGCGGTGGCCAAAAAAGCAAAAAGGATGCTAGGAATTATTTAAAAAAGGGATGGTTAGCAAGACTAAGAATATTAGAATGCCCCTGTATCGCTCCATGGTGCGAACTCACCTGGAGTATTGCGTTCAATTCTGGTACTAGAAAAGGTTGAAAGAGGAGTAGAACGGGTATAAGTGGATCGATTTTTCACTTTGTCAAAAATTACAAAGATTAGGGGACACTCGATGAAGTTACAGGAAAATACTTTAAAAACCAATAGGAGGAAAATTTTTTTGCAGTCAGAGAATAGTTAAGCTCTGGAACACTTTGCCAGAGGATGTGGTAAGAGTGGATAGCGTAGCTGGTTTTAAGAAAGGTTTGGACAAGTTCCTGGAGGAAAAATCCATAGTTTATTGACAAAAACCATGGAGGAAGTCACTGCTTGCCCTGGATCAGTAGCATGGAATATTGCTACTCCTTGGGTTTTGGCCAGGTAGTAGTGACCTGGATTGGTCACTGTGAGAACAGGCCACTGGACTTGATGGACCATTGGTCTGACCCAGTAAAGCTATTCTTATGTTCTGGTCTCACTATAAACAGAAGTACTATGGTACCAGTTAAAAGCCTACCTCTTTGAGAGTGCTTTCGACTCCTAACTCCTCTGACCTTGGGTTCTGCATCCCCAACCTTATATGTCCTGTCTGTTTTTCCTAGTTAGATTGAAAGCTCTTCCAAGCAGGTACCATCTATAAATTTCAAAGTGCTGCATATGCCTTTAAGTGATAGGTAGTAGTGGTACCTCCATCTTGCCATACTTACTAGCTACTGGCAATCTCTGATCTCCCTAGAATTGTCAAATAGTGTGAGATGATAAAATTTTAAATAAATAAAAATATGTACTGTACATAGAGTAAATGCTATGTAAAGGCACCATACAATGCAGCAAACCACCAGTGAGTACCATCTGAAGCAATATTGAAAACCATCACAGACACTCAAATTCTGTAATAGTGTGAGATGATAAAATTTTAAATAAATAAAAATATGTACTGTACATAGAGTAAATGCTATGTAAAGGCACCATACAATGCAGCAAACCACCAGTGAGTACCATCTGAAGCAATATTGAAAACCATCACAGACACTCAAATTCTGTATTGTAACAACATTACAGAAGCTCGTGTAAACCACTCTGAATTGACTCCCTAGTCATTAGTAGCGGTAGAGAAGCTTTCAACAAACATAGATACTTTGGTGCTTCCATCTATGTATACTTACTATCCACAGGCTTCATACCTTCTCCCTATTTATTCCCTGGGACTTACTTTCAATTGCTATTCCATTCACTTTCCATTTGATCTCTGGTTCTGGATTGCCGGTAGCATCACAGAGCAAGATGGTGCTGGAACCAATTCCGTAGACATTACTGTCTGGTTTCTTCTTCCATTGTGGAGGCTCTGGCACATAGAAAATATGATGGAGAGTACAGCTGTTCAATTATGTTGTTGAACCCCTGAATTGTATACCCTTAAGGGCTAATCAACACTGAATATATTATTTACTCAATGTCTGCCGATTTTTTTATCTCTTACCAAAAATCTGCCAAGCTGCGAATCCTATGCTTTCTGTGTACACACAAAGATGAACCAAGAAATAACAGTTCAATGGCTTTGTATTCGGCTGGAAACAGTGAGGATAATTTTCAGCACTGGTGCTCAAATTAATCTGTGTTCGCCAGTGACTGCTGACACCATTGTATGTTCACGGTGGACCTCCAAATGAAAGCACAGTTCATTCAGAAAGCAGCTGCCCTGCCCCAAACAGCTGAGTGGCAGGGCACTCAGCCTCCTGCCACTCAGCTGTTCGGGGCAGGAATACTTTTTTTTATCTTTCTTTTTTTTAATGGCACAGATGTGCATGTGTTACACACATACAATAATTGTCCCCATTTTTTTTTTTAAAAAGTTATGTCAGCACCCCAATGATGGCCACCCCCTGACAACTGCCACCCTCTCCCCCCCAATGATGGTCCCTGAAAAAAAGAGTGGCAGGAAAGATGGACACTCACTCCTGCCTTGGCCACCTAAACCCCCACACACATACACTGACACCCCCCCTCCTCCAGCTTAAAAAATTCAGCAGGAGGGATGCCCACTCCTTCCTGCCTCAGCCACCCCCACATACCTAGTTGCCCAAACCCTGGACCTCCCAAACTCCCTCCGACACCAATGCCAACCCTTCTAACCCCTCCCACCACCCTACCAAGTCCCCAAGAGAAGGCCCTGGTGGTCTGGTGGGAGTCAGGTCAGTACCCCCCCAGCTCAAGCACCCCCCTATCGTACCTTGTAGAAATCCAGCAAGAGGGATGCCCACTCCCTCCTCCCATCAGACACACCTCTTTAAAATGGTGAGCTTTCCTTTCCCAGTACATCCTGGGATGCACTGGGAGGGGTCTAAGACTCCAGTTGGTTCAGATACCTAAGGCCCCTTCCATTGGAGGGGTCTTAGGCACCAGGACCAATGAGGGCCTTAGGCCTCCTTCCCAGGGAGGGGCTTAAGGTGTCTGAACCAGTTGGAGACTCAAGCACCTCCCAGTAAATCCCAGAATGCACCAGGAAGGGGGCCTAAGGCCCTGATTGGCTCAGGTGCCTAAGGCTCCTCCTATGGAAGTGGCCTGAGGTATCTGAACCAATCAGAGTCTTAGACCCCTCCCAGTGCATCCTAAGATGCACCGGGAAAAGGCAGGCCCATCACTGCGTGGGCATCCCTCTTGCCAGATTTCTACTATATTCTATTCTATTAATCCATGTCCATCCTGAAGTACGAGATATCCCCAGCACTTCTTACTGAGCAATTCTCATCCCTCTCCCTTAAAAACAGTTCCTTCAATTCCAGCCTCCCTTAGTTTCCAAGCTTCTCTTCCTGTCTCTTTGGGCATTGAAAGTACTTTGAGATATACCTTCCACATAGATACGAAAATCATGCTGGGCTCTGCCAACGTGGTTACTGGCTATGCAACGATATGTTCCATGATCTGCCTCAGACACGTTTCTTATCTTCATGATCTTCCCATGATTTTCTGTCATAACTCGATTTTTGGGCAACTCTCCTCCAATTTTCATCCACTCTAATTTAGGAGTTGGGCTAACAGAAAAGAAATGTACAAAAGTTATAGATTTTGATATAAACACAAAACAACTTTCACTCTTTCTATCATCCACAGCTTTTTGGCTCTTCCCTGCACTTTCCAATATATTGGCAGGAAGAAGGGAAACCAAGAGCTGATTGAAAGCAGAAAGAAAGAGCGATTTATGTTTGCAAAATTTCATCATTCTCCTATGAATCCACCCCCCACGAAGCCACCAGTGTTTGGAATGTGGGCTACTAAATATTAACACACCACAAAGAAACAGGAGATACCACCTTCCCAAGGTTGAAAGGCCAGAAAAACAGCCAAGGTGACTTGGGGTGCTCAATTTTTTCATTCTATCTGACACGAATGTGTTTCGACCGAAGGGCCTGCTTCAGGAGCCTCAGCCAAGCAGAGTCAGGGGAAAAGAAGGAAGAGGTGATTTCTGTATGTGCCTTGACTACAACCACTAGATACTCTGCTTGGCTGAGACTCCTGAAGGTTGGGTTGAATCTCAATAGATATAATGAAGAAATTGAGCACCCTAGGTCACCTTTGTGGTTTTTCTTGTCTATGGCCTATTATTCCAGATTTTGGGTGGAACTCTTCAAGGGCGTACAAGGTACTTGTGGCCTGGACTGGCCACTATTGGGAAAATACTGGGCTAGATGGACCATTGGTCTGGCCCAGATAGCCATAATTATGTTCTTATGTTTTTAAAGTATGGATGTTGTGGATCCCTCACATGAGCTAGGCAACATTTATGCAAACAAATTTATTTGACCTGATAAATTGTTCAAAATTGCCTTCAGAAAGAATCACTTTATCTGGATTTTAAGATTTCACCTTTTCAGTAGTAGCTGAAGGTGAATTGCATTTAGTTTGAAATCTGTTTGTACTTAAGGCAATGGAGGTAATATATGTACCTAAAATCTCCCTCACAAAGTCACGCCTGCCCTGAGACACGTTCAGCTTTTGTACCCAACATTCATGCTCCCTTTATAGCATATGCAGTATTTGCCACCTCCAGCCAATCTCTGCTCCCAGGGACACATTACATTTCATTATATGAGTATTGATGGATCGCTAATCTACCCCAGGAGTTCAATGCGATTTGCAATTCAGAATAGCCTGGCATTGTCCAGCATTAACATTATTTCATTAGGGTTCATGAGATAAATATCTTAGTTTGTGTCTGTATAGGCATATGATTATGGTCTATGGTTTGGAGAGAAGATTTGCCATATGTAGTGGTGTAATGTGGACATTAGGGGTTCTGGTTTGTGGGGGTGATGGGTGCGTAGAGAGCTTGATCATCTATTGAGATGGGAGAGGTGGTTTGTGCGTTGTTTGGTTTCTGTTGGTCATGGCCTGTTTGTGGGAGAGAATAAGATACCTGCATATACATTATCGAAATTATATGCTGTGTGCCAGCAGCATGTTACGTACTATTGGCCAATTAAACCCCCCCCCCAAAAAAAAAACCCAACATTTTTGCATACAACACATAACAGGACAAGAAGCTTGCAAAAAAGGAAAGAACCGTATAATACCATTCTTTGCTAAACAGAATGAAATACTAGATAGACTTGAAGGCTGTGGCTTTCCTTCTTCAACTGTTGCATGAGAAGATTCGTAAACATTTCCCTGGTGACTTACAGGGCTTCGGCAATACACTCCAGCACCAGGTCTTCACCTTGGAGAACAACCCTCGATGTGCCACTCTCACTTGGTACAACTAGATTTGGGATTCTTTCTTCAAGAGAATTTGCTATGAAAGAGAACAAAAAGACAGATTATCGGCTCATTCTCTGCCTCTTTTTGGCTAATATATTTAAAATGGGGATCCTGCAACACAAGAAATAAAAAAATGAAGAGGGTTAAGTTTTGAAAGAGATAAAAACTTAGGGTCCAATTTTCAGTTTTCAACATCTAATCCAGATGTTTCCAATTATATCTGAATTCAGCAGCTAAAACTGTGGATGGAGCAGGCTGTAAATATTTTAAATAACATAAATCAACAAAATGTGTTTATCAGTCCCTTCTACTGCCCCATGTAAAACAGAATATTGAAATTGAGATGTGCGGGTCAGCAGGTATCAGATGCGTCCACTGATTCTGTACACTTCAAGCAACTGTCAGGGTCTAAGAGCATCAACACAGACAAATAGGTATTTGGGAACCTGGATTAGGGTTACCAGACGTCCGGATTTATCCAGACACTTTGTCTGGGTTTTCAAAAGCAGATGCAGAGCACGTGATGTCAATGTGTCACATCTGCACATGCGCTGTTGAAGGTGGTGGAAAAATGAAGCATTTTAGATCTCCTGACCTAGGTATTAGTCGTATAAGAAATGGGTTTGTGAGTTGTATATGAATATAAGGGTGTGCAGGTCGTTTTATGAATGTTCCTTTTAGTGGGCATATCTTCCTGAAGAAGCAAAGATAAGCAAAACTTGAGTCTTTACTAGTTTTTTGATGTAGGAATTTTGACACACAAGGTGTTAGGCACCGATAGTGAGGAGAGCTTTATGATTGGTGGAACCGCCAGTGACATCATACAAGAGTGTGGCACAGTGGTTAGAGCTATTGGCCTTAACACCCACACTGCACCTTGTGATCCTGGGCAAGTTACTTAATCTTCCCCCTTGCCCCAGGGACACTAGATAGATTGTGAGCCCATCAGGACACAGAAAAATGCTTGAGAACCTAAATAAATTCATGTAAACCGTTCTGAGCTCCATTGGAAGATTGGTATAGAAAATTGAATGACAGAATAAGTACATACTATTATTGTTTTTTAATTAAAAGAGCAATGGTCACTACGAGGGCGGTTTAGGGACTGTGACGTGAAGATGATGGTCCCGTGGTAACCCTTGCCAAGCCTGCGCCAAATACATCACTAAAATTTAAAAATATTTTTTGGAAAGAGTATTTTTGATTAATTGCTTCTCTATTTTGTGGTTTAATATGTATGAACAGCACAAGTATTTATTAAATATACTTTTAATTTGATTGTTTCTATATTGATATAGCCATAAATACATCAAAAATCAAACCTCTCTTTTCTTATTAGATGATATAGAGCAATTGACCTCAAAATAACTATTTTATAACTCAAATCAGACCAAATTTCTAACACTCCCACACTAGAACTCAAAACTGCATCCAGCATATGAGAAAAAGTAGCCACAGCAGATCTATTAGTCACAAAGGGTCCACAAAATCCAATGGACTACATGATGACGCTTTCTATTGCGTCTCAGAAAGGCCCCCCTCCAAAGCCTAGACAGTATATCTGCAGCTGAGCTTTGCAATATCACCCTGTTCATCTTTTCAAGGATAATGTCATCTTGTGGCCCACAGCTGCTGCTAAGAGTCAATGGAGCAGGATCACTCCTCTTCCCTAGCAAGAGCCCAGGGAGGTAGGGTTATGTGACTGGGGGGTGCCTCTCAGATTATAGTCATCAGTAGAGGGAAAGGGGCACTTTTCCCTGTCTGTCCCTGCAGGCTCACAGTCTATCTAATGTACCTGGGGCTGTGTAGGATTAAGTGACTTGCTCAGGATCACAAGGAGCAGTGCAGGATTTGAATCCACAACCTCAGGGTAAAAAAGAAAAAAAGGGGCTAATAACTAACCAAATAAAAAATTCTTTCAAGTAAATAGCAAAAATATGCTTCCTTAACAAAGAAAGGAGAAGGACCTCATAATGACACAAGGATGAGATCATAGAAGCTGTTATGACGCAAAGCATTCCAGATCCTTCTCCTGTCCAAATCCTCTTTTTAGGTGAAGTCAATGTGCAAATTCTAAGCCCCCAAACGTGCTGTACTTACTTTAAAACCCTCATCAGTTCAATCAGAAGATTTACTATTAATGAAGCACTGGCACCATTTCTCGTAATGGTCCGTCTTCTCAGACTCCAGCGCTGAGGCCACTCCTATGGCTCTGGAGTGATCCCACTATTTGAGACTGCTAAAGCCATGAATTCACAATGCTCCCGATTACAGCAATGCATAATGTGTGTCATTGGGATGATTGGGGCGGTTGTTGTTTTTCTCAGTGCCTTTTGTAAAACGCAGGGGGAACTCTGCATGTCTCAATCCCCCTGTAAAATGGACTTTAATGTAAGTAGCTCAGCCTAAAATAAGATTTAGAAAAGAATTATAGTGTAAAAATGATTCCTTACCAGAATGAACAGTCAAGTTCACTGGCATTTGCTGGACAATTGTTCTAATTCGAGTGAAGGCAGCAAAGCAACAGTAATCGCTCCGGCTGTCTGTTTCTTCCACATTTGCAAAATATAGATTTCCATCCAGGCCCACAGATACCCGTTCACTTTGAGGAATATGAACCACATCTAGGAAAAAAGAAGTAAATCACAAAGATCAACAACTCTCAAGGCCAAGTGCAAATGTACATACATATCCTACCAACACTGTATACACAAACACTATGTATTGTGGCAATTCTAGTGCCATTCCCGACTTGCCACAGGGGAACTATGAAGGCAAGCCAGGATTAAAGGGGTTTAGAGCCCATCAGAATAGTTTCCCTGATGAGCAGGCAAGCAGGGCTGTCTATCCTAGATCCAGTTCCCTTAGCCTGGATCATTGGCAAGTAAGCTCAGTGCATCACCAAGGGATAGTTCACAGAGATAAACAGAAAAGCCATTTTGTCCCTGCACAGAAAAAAGTTTTTCACTGATTGTAATATGCAGTCTCACCAAAGGGGGAGGCAGAGAGAGTATTGGTATATGCCTATTAGAGAATGACACATGGAAAAAATCTGTCCCCGTCACCGCCCCGGCCCACCGGCCCCTTCACCGCCCCGTCACCGCCATTCCCTTCACCACCCCATCACCATCACTGCCATTCCATTCACCGCCCCGACACTGTCCCCGCAGCATCCATATAAGCCTTAGTACTGCAATATTTAGCTTATTCCTTTCTTATAAATCAAAGTTCTGGCTGCTGAACTAGAGAAAGAGATGTTCAGCTGGCAGGGATTTGTTTATAAATTTTTATCAACACAACTAATATACTGCTTTATCCTAAAGCAAAAAATAAATAAATAAATAGAATTTTTTTTTTCTACCTTTGTTGTCTGGTTTCTGCTTTCCACATCTTCTCATTCAATTCCTTCCATCCACTGTGTGTCTTCTCTCTGCGTCTTCCATTTGCTGTTACTGTGCCTCTCCCTTCACCCCCCCCCCCAATTGGTCTAGCACCCATCTTCTTCCCTTGGCTCCCCCATAGTCTGGCATCTGTCTTCTTCCCTTCCAGCGTCTTCTCCCCACTCTGTCTTCCACATTTCCCTTCAGGGTCTGTTCCTCTCTACCCTCTTTCAATGTCTGTTCTATTCCTTTCTACCACCACCCTTCCCTCCCTCCTTCACCATCTGTTCCTTTCTACCACCCTTCAGCTCCTCTCGCATGGCTTATCTATCTACCTCCCTACTTAGTCCATTTATGATAGCTGATCTTGGATTCCTTTGCGATTAGCTCAACCGGACACTGGAGCAAAGAAAGAACACCCCCCCCCCCCCCCCGGGAACCCTGGGCTCGCAAGCAACCAGAAAGTGTGGGGATGCAGCCCACCTTACCCAAGTTTCCAGGGAGCAGGGAAGGATGCAACAATTCCTCCCATACCACAATTCTGAGGAGGTTTTGATTTTTCCGTGAGGCAGAGTTGATCCTACCACTGAGCACATGGCCTCACATTTTGGCCCCATTTCCTTGCTCTTACTGATGAAAAGATCCTCAAAAGGTTTTTTTTTTCTCCTGGTTGGTTAACCTTTTGAGGATCTTGTCAGTGTGGTTAACCATTTTCACTATTCTTACATTTTGGCCCCATTTCCTTGCTCTTACTAATGAAACCAAATGAGGCCCTGCATCCCTTCGCATCTTTCATGGACTTTCCCGTCTTCAGCGTCTTCTCCTCTCCATCCTCCTACCCCCAGCACCCTTCACGTGGTCCAGCAGCTTCCTCCTGCCGGCCAGCCGTGGATTTCCCTCCCTCCCTTTCCCTTACCTTCTCTTCTCTTGTTGAAACTGGCGATTTCTATAAGGCTGTGTGCTGTATTACAGCCGGAGCCTTGAAGTTGCGTCGGGTTGCCTGCTAGAAAAGTCTCCTCCGATGCAACTTCCTGTTTCCAGTTGCATCGGAGGAGACTTTCCCAGCAGGCAACGTGACGCAACTTCAAGGCTCTGACTGTAATACAGCACATAGCCTTATAGAAATCGCCAGTATCAACAACAAGAGAAGGTAAGGGAAAAGGAGGGAGGGAGATGCATGGCCGGCTGGCAGGAAAGAGGGGGCTGTTGGATCAAATGCTCTTCACAGCACGTTCAAGCTCGTTCACCACCCCATGCTAACCATTCACCGCTCCACGGGACGGTGAATGGCCTTGTCCCCGATCTCGCGGTGATCTTTTTTTTGGTCACCGTTTTGGTGGGTTACCTGTAGCTAGCCACAGGTAACAGCCACCGTGTCCTTCTCTAATGCCTATCCCACACAGGTGTTTAAACCTGACCCTGAGATGGGGGGGGGGGAGCAAAGAGGGCAGTAATGGAAGCAGCAACCTTGACATTTCCCAGAAGGAGCAGAGCAGAACCCAGACTCCTAGCAGCCACCAGCCTGAGAGAAACCCTGTTGTGGAGATGGTGGATGTGACTCAAGCTGGGGAATTGCCTGACTCAGAGCTGACTGCACACCAGGAGCTTATGGAGGTGACTGACACACGTTCATATGAAGCAGGGTTGGGAGAAGCCATGGAGCTGGCTTAAACCTCTGAGTTTAGGGGTGAAGATATTTGCTACTTGAAGCTGCTCTCTCTCTCTGCCTGTCAGAAAGTTGTGCACAAGTGATGTAAATGGCTGTAGCACCATTGGGAAGCAGAGCTGTGTTTGGGGGACATTTCTTGTTTATTTTTCAACCTTGATAACTTCTTTGTTAGCTGTGCCAGGGGGTACTCTTTTGCCCCTGGTGAAGAACTGATGAAGCTGGATGTGGATGCAGGACTTTGATATTGGGGGGGGGGGGGGGTCCTGCTTTAAAGAAAAGTTGCCAATTAAAATTAAGACATTTGTTCTAAACTGCAAAGGTTTAAAGACTTACTTGGTTTTCATAAGAACATTTACTAAAGTCTTATGCAATGAGCTAAAACAATGCCTTCTTTTTATTTTGGAGAAAGCTGGAAACCGGGCATGGCCCAGCTACAAACTGCTAGAACCACGGTAGCCATCTTGGAACTTGGCAGATACTGAGCAGTCTCTCTCCATTGAAGAGTGAATCATTACCATCTGTTTTTACTGCTATTGTTTATGGTTTTTTCTCAATATGCTTTATTCTGTGCAGTTACTTTAAGTGCAAAGGCTTGTACAATAAACCTTTGTTTTTTTCATTTTTGAAACAGAACTCTTTTGTGGTTTTTGGTACTTTTGTGCCTTTAAGGTGTCTGGATGGGATGCTGGTATTCTCTTTTTGTCCTGGGGCAGTAGTTGCTCTTTCCTTCTCTGCTTATGCACTTCTTAAGAACATAAGAATTGCCGCTGCTGGGTCAAACCAGTGGTCCATCATGCCCAGAATTCCGCTTCCGCGGCAGCCCCTAGGTCAAAGACCAGTGCCCTAACTGAGACTAGCCTTACCTGTGTACATTCTGATTTAGCAAGAACTTGTCTTACTTTGTCTTGAATTCCTAGAAGGTGTTTTCCCCTATAACAGCCTTCGGAAGAGCGTTCCAGTTTTCTACCACTGTCTGGGTGAAGAAGAACTTCCTTATGTTTGTACGGAATCTATCCCCTTTTAACTTTAGAGAGTGCCCTCTCATTCTCTTTACCTTGGAGAGGGTGAACAATGTGTCTTTATTTACTAAGTCTATTCTTTTCATTATCTTGAATTTTTTGATCATGTCTCCTCTCAGTCTCCTCTTTTCAAGGGAGAAGAGGCTCAGTTTCTCTAACCTCTCACTGTACGACAATTCCTCCAGCCCCTTAACCATTTTAGTCGCTCTTCTCTGGACCTTTTCAAGTAGTACTGTGTCCTTCTTCAAGTATGGCGACCAGTGCTGGACACAGTATTCCAGGTGGTGGCTTACCAAGGCCCAGTACAGTGGCATGATAACCTTCTCCGATCTGTTTGTGATCCTCTTCTTAATCATTCCTAGCATTCTGTTCGCCCTTTTCGCCATTAGTCTTTTTTTTCTCCTTTATTTTTCAACTCAATTATTTTCTTTATCTTTAGTCATATCAGACTACTGGCTTTCTTTCTTCTCAAAGTCTACTCTTGGCAGCTTTCTTGTCCTATCTTTTGCCTTATGAGTGCCATTGTTGTCTCCTGCCAGCCTTTTTCACTATGGTATGTTGTTTTTCAGAATGGACTTATTCGTTCTTCATGGGGCAGGATTTCTTTGCTGGTTGGGACCTGGGGACAGGTTACATCTTGTGACTCGGACTCCCTGATTCCTTTTAGGGTATCGGTGATGTTAGTGGGGGGGATACTGGGATTGGGATGGGTTGAGTTGAGGGGGGGTTTGGGAAGGGTTGGTAGTCCTCCGTCAGCTTACTTTTGTGTGTGCTATGTGGTATTTGTGGGATTGTTTTCTTTCTTTTTTTTCTTGTTATGCTTCTTCTTGCTTTCCATGCTCTGGGGGAGGCTGGGCTCCTGGGGCACTTCTTTTCTGTATTCTTGCTTTTGCTTTGTAAGTATTCTTTAACTGACTTATGAGTACTCCATTTCGTTTAGTTTCCTGTAACGTTGGGGAGATTACTTCTCCTGTCAAACGCTCTAAAATCCTGGCGGCCCTTCAGCATTATTGCACCGATATTGCATGTTTACAAGAGACACGGCTCACAGATGCTGAGGATCTTAAGTTGCGCCGTTCGTGGATGAGTGAGGTATATTATGCCTCCCCACTGGGGCATCATGTTGGTATTCTAGTTTTGGTTCGTAAATCTTCTCCACTTGTGGTTCAAGTTTTGAACGCTGCTTCGGATGGGCGATCTCTGCTTTTGCGATTAACGCTGGGTGATAAATGTTATTTGTTATTAGTTGTTTGCGGCCCAAATTCGTCTGAGTCTTCTTTTTTGCAGGAACTAGTCCAACTTTGCTCCCGTTATTCTGGGGACCCATTATTTTATTGGGAGATTTAAATCTGGTTATGGACCCCATTTGTGACAAATCTGTTACCCCTTCTATATCCCTTGGGGCTAAGGGACACCTGTTGGCTGTTTTCTGTGATTTCTTTTCTGTGGTAGACCCCTGGTGTTTGTTACATCCAGAAGTTAGGGATTATACTCATCTTTCTCACCCTCATCACACCTGGTCCCAGATTGACTACCTGTTTTTGTCTCCGGAGTTTTTTTCTTCTGTATTGTCGGCGGAGATAGGTCCCTTGAACATTTCAGACTATACACCAATCTGGATAGATATCTATTTGGATGTCAATTATGTAAAGTCTCCTTTTTGGCATTTTCCTTTTTACCTCGCTCAGGATTCTGAGTTTAAGACATTTCTCCATGCTCAGTGGCATAATGGCCAACATCGGGACAACCCCATATTATTCTGGGAAATGGCAAAAACAGTGCTATGGGGTCATATTCTCTCTTTTATGTGTGCCTGCAATAGACATATTCATAAGAGTATTATCACTTTAGAGAAAGCTTTACGGGCAGCTAAGTGGGCCTTTCTCTCAAATCCTACGGTGGAGAATAAGGAACTTTATTTGTCTTCTCAGGGGGCCCTTAACTCTCTCCTTCATTCTCTCTCTCAGAAGTGGGCAGCTTTTCATAAGCATCGTTTTCATTGCTTTGGTAATAAACCGGTGCGTCTTCTGGCACACCTGGTAGATGCTAGGACAAGTCATAGATCCATTTTGGTGCTCCAGACTCCTGCGGGAGGATGGGTTTCTCTGAAGTCTTGGGGTTTTTTATGACTTTTTTTGCTAAACTTTATGCTTCTCCTGAAGCTGTTTCTTCGGACATGGTACTGGATTATCTTCAGTCCTCTGGGTTACCTCGACTCTCCAAGAAGGTGGTTGCCAGTTTGAATTGTCCTTTTCAGGCAAAGGAATTGCAGACTGCTATTAAGGCTTGGAAATCAGGGAAAGCTCCAGGACCTGATGGGTTCTCTGGTGAGTTTGACTGGCTCCTTTCTCCTCACCTTTGCAGACCGTTGTTATCTTACTATAATGAAGCAATTTCCATTGACTCTTTTCCTCGCTATGCTAATGAAGCCCTTATTACCCTTTTGCTGAAGCCGGGTAAGGTGGAAGATGACCCGGGCTCCTATTGTCCTATTTCATTGATCAATGTTGATCTTAAATTAATGTCTCACATCCTCGCTGATCGCTTAGCTCCTCACCTCCCTACCTTGATCCACTGGTCTATGTTTTAGTCTTTTACAATGTTTTCATGTGTGCAGTTTGTTGTTTGGGGTAGATTTTGGACAGATCCCAAGAGTTCCTAAGTACTCATGTCGATTATGAAATATTGACCCTGCTCTGAGGTAGGTGTAAATATCCGTACCTGCAAAATAGGTGTGATTCTTACCACTTACACTAGAATTTGATAAAGACATGTAGATGTCTATGTGTGTTAAAATATCAGCTCCTATTAAACCAGGTACCCAGTTATAAAATTCCCTTTATGGTGCCTTTTGTCTTCAGTGCAGCAAAGGAAGTCAGCAAATCGACTAAGACCAAAGGACTGGCAGAGCTGAGTTTAAACCTCATGGAAAGTGTTCCCTTATCCCACATTACCAAGACCCAGCCTAACCTCTCTGCAGTTACTCACCAAGTGTCATCCAGTAGATGTGCAAAGGGGGAATCCCAGTAGGAGGATTACAAGGTAAGACCACAGAATCACCTTTCATTGCCACCACGGGATCTATTTTTTCATTAGGAAACTTTGGCACACCTAAGGCACAGGGGAGATTTAGATAATGTTTGTTACAGTTTCTGTAAGATCACACGTGCATATAGCAGAAAGAAACTCTGGTAGCTCATGTGGCACTTTTAAATTACCCCCGAGTGCAGATCATAAAAGTAGGCGCTAGAAAAACACAGCACCTGGGTTTGCACTGCCAAGTGAGGGGTTGGATTCAGCTCCTAATGGCACACAGACAAAGTTACATTACATTAGTGACTTCTATTCCGCCTGTACCTTGCAGTTCTAGGCGGATTACAAAAGAGCTAACTGGACATTTCCAGGAGAAATTGTGAATTCGATAACAAATAAGATAAGTGGACATTTCTAGGCATTATTACAAATAGGATAACAATTGGGAAAGCTGGACATTTCCAGGAGCTTTACATTTTAGGGAACGGTAATCTTGGTTGATATTTAGAAGAGGAAAAGATTACCAGAGAAGTGGAGGCTTTAGAGGGGATTTTACCAGGGAGGAGAGGAATGAGGGTGAGAGTTAAGGTGTCTGCCTATGTAAACGGTTTTAAAATTACCCTTAAAGTGCCAGATTTAAAACAACAGAAACCACAACAGCCCATCACCACCAACAACACCACCACCTCAAATTCTACACATGGTGCTCAAAAAGGCCTGGGCACAAAATTGAATTGAACAAATGAAAGAATTAGTGGCAATAATTGAGTCCTAAAATTAATTATTGGCACCAATTTGAATTTACGTCTTTCTAGTTGGTATTCTACGAAGATTAGGGTTGCCAGATTTTCCATCTGGTAACCCTAACGAAGATGTGCATGTAAATATTTAAGCCTGGCCATGGGAGGGGGTCAGGGATGTTCATAGACTCCATGTGCAGTGTTACAGAATAAGGCCCATCTGCACCTATTTTAGGCCTGAGGCTTTGTTGGTGTGAATTCTGATGCTGGGTGCTATTTACCAAATTTAGCCCTATATTCAGGCACATGCACACACAAACGGTGCCTTAACTTAGGCAGGGTATTTCGGTAAACGTTCAAAGTGTCTCCTGGTGCCTATGCAAACGGTGCTGGAATCATGCCTCTGGAGGCGCCTAACTCCACTAGGGACTTGGATAACACCAGAAGTTGCAGGATTCATGTCAAAGATAGGCACCAGAAATGTAGGCCTGTAAAACCCTGGCCTACACCTATCTTTACCGGAGGTACGTTTCTCTAAACTGTGCCATCGTGTGATTGACACTCCATCAGCGGCCGTTTTAAAGCGCCAACTGACAATGGCACCAGTGAGAGAATCTGGGCCGCAGTGTAATTTTTATGTGCAATGAATCACATTGAAGGTTCATGCAGAAATCCTCCATTTTTCAGCACTCTGCAATAAATCAACATGAAACTTCTAAATTATTTAATCTGAATAATTTTGAACAAGCAGCATGGAGGAACATTTACACAGTGCTTAAATCAGATGTTAAAACATTTTCCATCCTAAAATTTTCTGAGAAAACGTGAAATGAAATAAAAATCAGTGTGTGACTTCTTACTTGGAACAGTGAACTGGACTTCATCAGAAATGGCTGTGCCCAGTTTGTTGGAAGCAAGGCAGCGATATTTCCCTTGGAAGTCATTAATATTTCCATTGTTATGGATTATGAAAGTTCCAGAGTTCCTGGTTGTTAGCACCCGAGGGTCAATAAATGGATTATAAGACCTGCCATCCTTTAACCACTGGAAGCTGAAATAGAATGGATGCAGAACCCCTGGCAATCAAACTACTGACCACATGAGGTTAAAAAGCTCACAAAAAATATGCCTCTGACAAACCAACAATCACACATACCATCCCCTAAACATACACTAACATTCCAAACAGCAATCACCTAGTTGTGATAAATGTTAGCTCTTTCACTAAACCAAACACACAACCAGCTTGAGAGTGACTATGTTTAACTGTTAACATTCTTCAAAGCGTTGTCATGTAGGATTTTGGTGTTGTGTGACAGTTCCGGATATTTCTCCCATACTGCATGATACAGGTGGTTCTGCAGAAATGACTTGTAATATTGTGAGTAGACTTGTTCACTGATGACTTGGTAGGAGCGGTTTTTTTAAGAAGCCATTGAACCAGTTTAGTATATGGCCCGAGATACCTATTGCATCCAGACATCTGAGGAGTATGTCGTGATCTACCAGGTCAAAGGCACTGCTTAGGTCTAATTGAAGAAGCAGTGCTTGGTTCCCTGAGCTAAGTAAGTGAGAGATGTGATCCACGATGGAGGCTAAGGCGGTTTTGGTGCTGTGGTGGGCATGGAATCCTGATTGGTATTCATGTAGCAAGGAGAATTTATCTAGGTAGTCTGTCAGCACCATGTTGTTCAGTCCTTCCATCAATTTGGTGAATAAGGGGATGTTGGCTACTGATCTGTAGTTGGAGGTTGAAGAGATGGGTCTTTGTGGTTCTTCACGATGGGAGTGATGAGAATGTGTCCTAGTTAAGTTGGGAACTCGCCTTTGGTCATCCATTGCGAAATCCAGTTATAAAGCAAGGCTTTGAAGGGAGAGGGGGCTGCTTTCATGATGATGGGTGGACTGGTGTCTAGGCGGCAATAGGAGTTGGCATATTTGTTTTGGAGTCAGAGGAATTGGAACCAGTTGGGGGTTTTGAAATGGTTCCAAGTCGTGTCATGTTACTATTGCACATTTTCGAGAGAAAAAAAATAGTTGTCATGATTTGGATAGTTTTAACCCTGTTGAAAACTTCTACCCTTTCCTCATCTCTTCTACAGCTGTATGACTGAGGTTCACTGAATCCCCTGAAGGCCCTGACAACACGCCACTGCATGGACCAATTTACCTCCTCTGTAGAGAATAATTTTTTTTTTTTTACTTGAATGGGCTATAGAAGAATCTGGTAGATTTCTCTTGTTAAACAGAGGCATTTGTCCTACTAGGCCAGGGGTCGGCAACCTGCAGTTCACGAGCCGCATGTGGCTCTCCAGCCCCAACCCTCTAATTTCCCTCCTAATCCCATGATCGCCCTCCCCTGAGCCTACTGAGGTATCTGGTGGTCCAGTGTGGTTTTCATTGCAGGAGCACAGCCCTCTTGCTCATGCCTCCTCACGACTGCCATCTAAAATAGCTGCCGTGATCTCTCGCAGCTGCTCCAGCATTTCCTGTAGTACCGCAAACTGCCATGAGAGGTCACAGCAGACATTTTAGAAGGCAGCAACAAATAGGCCACACACTTACCACAAAGACCCCCACTGGACCACCAGGTACCTCGGTAGGCCCAGGGAGTGGGTGAAACATGGGGTTGGGAGAAAAATTAAAGGGTCAGAGCCTGGATAGAGGAGAGAACCTTAGCTATGGGCAGGGGAGGGGATGAGAGAGGTGCAGAGACCTGCAAGGGGTTGGAGGGGAGAGAAGCTACACCTTGCGGCGCTTTCTACATCTTGGGTCAAACATTTTAGATAGATTGGCTCTTTGTGTAAAAAGGCTGCCGATCACTGTACTAGGTGATTCCTCTGCAAAATTCATTTGCACATCAAAAAAATGAAAGGTCTAGCTGCTAGGGGACTCCGTTATCCAAGGCATTACTTTGGAAGTGGACTTCGTGGGCCTCAACAAAGTATTATGCCTTCCAGGCTCCTCAGCAAGAAGAAATACAAACCAAATACTGAAGGTGTAGGGTTACCAGACATCCAGATTTCCCTGGACATGCCCTCCTTTTGAGGACATGTCCAGGCATCCAGACGGCTTTTCAAAACCCGCCACTTTGTCTGGGTTTTGAAAAACTTCTGGCAACGAGTGATGTGTGGACATCATCACGTCACACCAGCTCATGTGCGAATGCCGTCTGACTTCGCTCGTTGCAGGTAGAGGGGCGGGAACGGCTAGAACAGGGCAGGCCTGGGGGCAGGGCCATAGGTCCAGATTTTCTGTTTAGAAAATCTGGTAAACCTATGAAGTTGATTAGAGAAAAGAGTGTTGTCTACAGACTTCCAACACACACAGAGAAGTTGGACAAAGATTTGGTCATAGATATCCAAAAGTTGGGAATAAAGGGAGATGGGGGATTTCAACCTCGTGGATGCTGGTTTGAAGGTCCCATTTGCAGAACTGGAAAAAAAAAGAAAGATTGTAGGTGTTTTTCAAAGAGCACTGCTGAGACAAATGGGATCCATGAGAGAGCTCAGAGATACAGGGGAGGTTCTGTGGGATTGAGAAGAGCGGATGTGGTCCCTCTTCACAAAAGTGAGAAACTATAGGCTGGTAAACCTTACTTCACTGGTTGGAAAGGTAATGGAGGTGCTACTCATGGAAATGAGGGTGAGTTTCCTGGAATCCAACAGGTTTCAAGATCCGAGGCAACATGGTTTCACCAAAGGAAAAATCATACAAACAAATATCATCCATTTCTTTGGGTTACCAGAGAATTAGATAGTGGACATTTGCTGGATGTAGTCTACTGGGATTGTAATAAGGCCTTTGGCACAGTCCCTTATAGGATTTCCTTTTGAGGACAAGTCCAGGGGTCCAGACGGCTTTTCAAAACCTGGCACTTTATTTAGCAGAAGACTTGTGAAAAGCAAGTTGCAGTAGTCCATGGATGAGGGTCTTGGCAGTGTGCTCAAAAGGAAAGGCCAGATTTTATTGACGTTGTAAAGAAGCAGCAAGTTTTGGTGGTCTGTTGGATATGTGAAAAGAAGGAAAGAGATGAGTCAAAGATTACCCTGAGGTTGCGAGCCGATGAAACAGGGAGAATGAGAGCGTTATCCACAGAAATAGAGAATGGAGGAAGAGGAGAGGCGGGTTTAGTTGGAAAAATGAGGAGTTCAGTCTTGGCCAAGAGGGTGGCTGAAAGGGTGGTCGATCATTGGAATGAACTCCCACTGCAGGTGATTGAGGCCAACAGCGTGGCAGATTTTAAAAATAAATGGGATATTCACGTGGGATCTCTAATGATGTAAAGGCAGGGGGTGGTGAACAAATTCAAGGCAAAGGGTCAGTAGAGTGGGCAGACTTGATGGGCTTTGGCCCTTTTCTGCAGTCATTTTTCTATGTTTCTATTTCATTTTAGATGGCGGCAAGACATCCAAGTAAAGAAAAGGCACCCGTTGGCACTATCTCTGATGCTGTAGCTGTGGAAGATCTGGCAGGTGAGTAAGTAGCTAGACCCAGTGGGGGGCTCATTTGCGTTCACTGAGTCCTAGCTATGCCATGGCTCTAAACCTTTCACATCACTGTTCTACTACCTGTCTCATTCCCCTCCTCAAGTTCACACACTTTTACTTATTTCCCTGTGTCCTTTCACTTTCCTCATCCTCATTTCATTCTTCTTTGATATCATAGCATAAGGACTTACATAGGCTCTGGGTTTCCTTTAGCTTCACATTTGATTGGAAAGTCTTCATCGAGAGCGAATGCCACTATCGGTGTGGTTGACCAGTCTGTAATAGTGGGGAGCTGTTCCACTTAAAAGCAAATATAGTCCATTTACAAAAAAAAGATTATTGAAACCTTCAAAGTCAAAAGCAACAAATCATAAGTTTTATCATGTTATAGTGAATAGCATCTGGCTGCAGGTACTGACTGTATAAAAGATTCATTAAAATGCATTCATCTTCCACCCGCCCCCCCCCCCCCACATGAAATGCATTTTAAAAGGGGCAGGAATTGGGTTATGCTAGAGGTGGCATGAAAGGTACTGTAACTGGAGAACAGCGAAATTCAGTCACTCGTCAAATACCTTAGAGGCAACTAGTAAAGACTTCACAAAAAGCTGCCCTAACTTTGCATGTGCCAGCACCTGACCAGATAACCTGGGTATTCAATGTGGGTGGCCAGCACTAATTTAGCCAGCTTCAAAAAGTGCTGACTATCGGAGGGGGGCAAATATTCCTTGGCATTATTTGGTTCCTACCTGAATATGGGCCACTCTCTGGTTTTCAGTGCGCAGAGTTTTATTCAAATTTTCATGTATCTGCTTCAAATCAATTTTCGGTATGTCTCCAGGTTACCTTGTTTCCCATTTCTCCTTAAATTACTCAAACAAGCCTACACGTAAAGTCCAGTTATTTACATACCCTCCTGTCAAATTATGTCGTTTTAAGATATTTTTAGAGAGATCTCAGGCAGCTAAATTGAATACCTGGTTTGGCAAAATTATGCTAGAAATTCCATCTTACTATAATTTTAGAAAATTATTTGATAAATTTGTAACTTAAGTGTTCTAATGTTAATGCTTTTAATCTATACGCATTATGTATCTTCTAGAAATAGCTTTTCTTGTATTGTTCGGCCTTATCTTGCCTAGAACCTTTTACTGGTTTGACGGTATACAAGAAATACATTATTATTTTTATTATTGTTGCACGGAGTTTAAGTTTGGCAGTAAGTAGAACATGTTATGCTCTTTACAGTTGTGTGTTTGTTGCTCTATTTGACAGTTTAGCCGATAAAGCCCTGACGCAGCTACAGTGAAACGCTGGTTGGCCACTGTCGGCTTTGGCTTGGGCAGAGCAAACCCAGTTTGTGTTTTCAGCGATGGCCCAGATCAACAGAGTGGATCAGAGATAAGTATCAGTGTTTAAGACAAAGACATTAGGAGCTCCTTGTACAAAGCCGCGCTAGCGGGGTTAACGCACGCGACTTTTCATCACGCGCTAACCCCTGCGCTGGCCAAAAACTACCGCCTGCTCAAGAGGTCCGGCGGTTTAGCGTGCCTTTGTAAAAGGAGCCCTAGGTATTGTTTTTGACAACACTTTCTCAACAGCACACATCCAAATGCAGGGGGGTTCCAATAGTAGGTAACGATTTTATGGTTGCACCTAAATGCTTACATCGCCTAGCTGGCCCCGTTTAGATTGGAGCCTTTAAATTTGCTCTTAGTAATTGAAAATTGAAATTGAAAGGAATTTAATTTGGTTCCTGGTTTGTTTGTTTTTGGGGGGGGGAATTGGATGGAAGGAGGTGGTTTTTTATGCCGATAAGGAAGCTCCATTGTGTAGCCTGAATGCTTATTTAATTGCAGTTCACAGGCAAGAGTCTGAGGCTTTTCCCCTCCGTTTATCGAGATCCCCATGAAGTCTGGTGGTTCTTTAACACATCTTTAATATACCGTATTTTTCGCTTCATAAGACGCACTTTTTTCCACCCAAAAGTGGGTGGAAATCTCGGTGCATCTTATGGAGCAAAGATACAATTTTTAACCCCCGCACCTTTTAAAACACCCGCCGGCAGGCCATCGCCATCATAGTACAGTACCTGGTGGTCCAGTGTGTATCCCTCCCTCCCTAGCGGCGCACAGGTCAGGTGCAAGCTTTCCGTACTCCCGATATCTGAATGGCTGCCATGAGTTCTTGCATGACTCTCAAGAATTCACAGCAGCCATTCAGATTGCAGCGCGGGGCCAGGCAGGAGCGCAAAAAGCTTGCTCCTGACCTGTGCGCTGCGGAAATAGGACAAGACAGTCGTCTATTTAAAAAAGTACCGGGGGACCCGGAGATGAAAGATTTTTCTGCCCGTCCTACGGTTGGGGCTGCCAGTGTGAAAGATGGACCTTTCTTCCTTTTTTTTCCTTTTGTTTGTGTCTGGGGTTTCAATACCTCTCATTTCCTACCTCCAAGGGCTGGGGCCTCTTAGGAACCAAAGCCTTGGTTAGTTCCAGCACCGATGCCACATGGATGTGTTGTTGACATGGGGGTGGGGGTGGATTTAGGGGGTTGTTGCTTTTTGGGGGTGGGAGATATTGTAACGTTGTGAATATTTGATGATATTATGATTGCCATTCTCTGATCTTGTTACCAGTGTTGTGTATTTTGTATACTGTTCTGCTTGTAATTTTTATTCCCAATACAAATTGTTTGATCATAACAGAGGGAAAGGGGGGGGGGGGGATGGGATTGGGGTACGTCCTGTAACCTCTGCTGGATGATTTAATATATTCTTGCATTCTATGATTTTGAATTTCTAATCAAAAAAGATTTAAACTTAAAAGTACTGGGGGGTATGGAGGCGATGATTTAAAAGTACAGGGGGATGATTAAAAAAGGTACTGGGGAGTGTAAAAAATTGTTAGTCGGCTGGGATGGATCCCTCTTGTCCCGGCCTACCACTAGACCACCAGAGGGGGGACAACGTACAGAGCCTGGCAAGGAGGGGGGACAGGGTACAGAGCTTGGCAAGGAGTGTAGGGTTGGGTGCAGAGCTTGGCAGGGAGAATTTGGTTCAGAATGATTTTTTCTTGTTTTTCTCCTCTAAATCTAGGGCGCGTCTTATGGTCAGGTACGTTTTATGGAGCGAAAAATACGGTATTTAACATTTTTTGATAGTAAACAAGACGGTTGGAGAAGTATATTGTTTGAATGACATATATGACGAGTGCCAGCTAGCGAAGTAAGATTTATCTTGTTAAGGGCATATGTAGATTATTCCAAGGAGGTAGTTGATTGAATAATTTGAACCTTTGGTATTTAGGAGGAAGGAGTATTTCACTAGGAACCCCACTATTTACCCTTCTCCATTGAGAATATTGACTTTGCATAGAATAAAAGGTTACTGGTGTCAGACCATTACAGTTAAGGCACTTGACATCTGATAAAAACTGTGCTAATTTTGGAACTATTATTTTTTTTTTCTTTCTGAATACCATCAGCCTACCCTGAGTAGAAATTGCTAACTTTTCTATTTTATAAAAACCTTTTTTGGAGGAGAGGAGAGAAGAAATGATCTCCTGTGTATATAGGTTGAAAATGTTTTGATTGAGCTGCATCTTCATCAACCAAGAGAGTTTCAAGTTACAAATCTGGTGTAATCTATATTATTGGAGTGAGTTGCAGCTTAAAAGTTGGTCCCAGCCCTGGTCTTGACAATGAAATATTTTATGTGCCTCTTCTGCCATTATCTGGGCATGGTCTAGGCAATTGTCTAGCACCCTAAATAAGAAGGGGGCTTACATAAATGGCATCCAAACAGGGACATTAAAATCAAGCAGAAAAATAAAGACCAGATTGTTCAAGAGCGATTTTGGGAAATGTTTCCCTTTTGGAACTTTAACAATTAGAGCAGAGCAAAGCTGTGTTTTCTGGCAGGGAGCAGGTGAAGGGACAGCCAGCAAGCCTTTGGACTGTGTATCAGTTGCAAGGATGCAGTGCAAAATTCAAAGAAAGTATTTTGGAGGTGCTGGAGCCATTTCCCATTGGCAGAAAGGTTGATCTGCCTCCATGTTAGAAGAGAGTGAGTGCGCTGAAAGGTGAGAAGAGCTTATTTAAACTGCGCCCTGGAGGACTGATGCCATTGCAAGGACGACCCCAAGCAATTCGCAAGGGAATCACCCAGTGATCGTTGTGTCATTGATGTTCAAAGAACAGTATCAGAAATGCTGGATTTGGACCAAAACCAAGAGAGGAGTGTTTTTCCATTTCTGGCTGAAGGAAGTGTACGTTGCCAACGTTTCCAAGGACCAAGTTCCAGCACCGCTAATCCAGCCAGCAACATGGGGGGACAAAGTGCTACAGACTGATGTGAAGAGTGGTCCTTGCCATTGAGGGAGGCTAGTTAATGGGACAGATTAATTGTTTCACCTGCTGGTTTTGCCATGACCCTGTTTGAACTGCTCAGATAGTTTGTTTGAGCCGCATGAAAGGAAGAACAATGGGCTACACTACCAAAAAATCCTCTATCAGGATATTCATCATCTGACAGACATAATGGGAAAGAAGAAATGGGTTGTAGGGAGGATCCCTTCACTACCTAACAGCCTGGCCAGTATGTCTCTGGGAAAGCAGGAGCCTATACTACTCAGAACAGGCTAGTGGTTAGACCTAGAGGGTGAAGACATGACCCCAGATCTACTCCCCCATGTCTTTCTCAATAACAGACTATGGACTTTTCCTCCAGGAACTTGTCCAAACCTTTCTTAAAACCAGCTTCACTATCCACTCTTACCACAACCTCTGGCAACGCGTTCCAGAGCTAAACTATTCTCTGAGTGAAAAAATATTTCCTCCTACTGGTTTTAAGAGTATTTCCCTGTAACTTCATCGTGTCAGAGTGTCCCCTAGCCTTTGTAATTTTTGACGGAGTGAAACATCGATCCACTTATACCCGTTCTACTCCACTCAGGATTTTGTAGACTTCAATTATGTCTCCCCTCAGCCATCTCTTTTCCAAGCTGAAGAGCCCAAACCGTTTTAGTCCCAGTTGAACATCCCTTTTCTGACTTACATAAGAACATAAGAATTACCGCTGCTGGGTCAGACCCGTGGTCCATCATGCCCAGCAGTCCGCTCAAGCGGTGGCCCTCTGGTCAAAGACCAGCACCCTAACCAAGACTACATAAAGTTGGCCTTTTAATTTTTAAAGATAGTTGAGGAAGCGTTGCTCTAATGGTTCGTGTAATGGATTGAAATCCTCCATTGCCCCAGGTAGAAAAAACACCTTAGATTGTGATCCCAACAGAGGCAGAGAAAGTACCAGGTATAATATGTACAGTGCTGAATACGTCTTGTAACACTATAGACATGATAAGTAATACCATAGTAAGTAGGGGTTACCGAAGGATAACAAAGCAAGGACTACTTGCTGTTCCGGAGGAGTAACAAGAAGTGCCCATGCCTTTCATTATAAAAATTCTTGCGCACTCCCCCCCCCCTAATAATCAAAGCTATTTAACCAACTAGAAATGGCCACCAACCAGTTAGATTGCTTTTCCATGAACATTCAGCATGAGATAACTGGTTATCTCTGCTGGATATTTGCAGCCAGCATTAACTGGCTACAGTGCATGATAACGGCCCAGTATTGATTAGGGTCAGTACTAACCACAACACTTATGCGGGCTGCCTCCCACCAGCTGAATATCAGCCCCTGGTTCTAGTGAGGTGAGAAAGTAGTGGCCTCAGAACAAACCCCAAATATCTTGCACTTTAACTTGGGAGTTTGGACAACCAAGTGAGTCCCCCTGGTACTAGAAAGCAGGGGAGAGGTGTTGGGTTTGAGCGCCATGCTGGTGCCTCTCTTCAGTGGATGGCCCTGAAATAGGGTGCGGCTCTTTTTTCCCCCCTCAAGTACTTGGCATCTTCAACATTTGGTACCCTAGGCAGTTGCCTATGCCTAAATCTGTGCAAATGAAAGAAAGCCGCTTACCTTGAGGTGGTATGTCAACAGCTTGAGTTAAAGTGAGCCTGGAGAAGAGACAGAGAAAGAGGACCTCTGCAGCCAGGCACCTCATCCCTTGGCTGTATGCTGCCTCTCGGTTACAGTGTGAGCCGATAATCTGTGAACATTAAGGGAAACAGGATTATTCCAGGTGTTAGTCTAGAGCAGCAGAAATGTAACCTTGGGGGTAATTTTAGAAACTTTTTTTTTTTTTGCCAGAAAAGGTTTTATGCACATAAATCACTTATTTTTCAACGATATACATGTAGATATGGACAGGGGCAGTATAGCAAGATACTTATGTATCCATGCACACTTCAGTTGGCTATTTGCAGGGGTAGGGTAAGGTCTTTACTCAACTAAGATCACAATTCAAAAGTGGACAAAATAAATCTTTAATTGTGTGATTCAAAAAGGAAAATGTGCAGGAACCAGTTCCTCTCACAGCCTATTATCTCAGAAGTATCCCTAAAGTTCCTTGGAGTTTGCAATACACACGACTAAATTAGGCATAGTTATTCAGTGTCAGATCACAGAATATTCAGGCATTACCAGGCATATGCTGGTGGCCAGCACTTTTGCAGGTCTCTCAGTGTTCTCTCCAACTCAGCACCCCTTTGATGCTCCCCCATCCCCTCTGTTGAGAACCCCTGAGTCTTGCACAGAAGCCATCCCTGGTGGTGTTATGGTAGCAGGCAAGGGTGGTTCCCCTTCTGGTTCTGGATGTAAACTTGCATCCGTAGACCTCTTGCAGCAGTCTTGTGGTATTACCACTAGGGTTCAGCCTTCCATGCTGTGCGATTACCACCAGGGATCAGGGAGCAGAGGGGGGCCCACTCCTGCTCAAGTTTCAAGTTTCAAGTTTATTAAAAATTTTTGATTAAACGCTAAGTCATATTTGAAAGCGATGTACAAAGATATTTAAAATAAAATTTCAAAAACAAAAGAGAAAGACAACAATACAAACATTACCATGCAATAATGCTAGGTTATGTTACATTCAACAATACAAGAGAAACCAGGGAAAAGGGGAATGAACTACAATGTAATAAAAAAGAGGGGGAAAGGCAAAAACAAAAGGGGAGGAGTTGAATTAAAAATTAAGTAAATAAAAACCGAGAATGACTAAAAAAGAAGATTAATTAATCAAATGCATCTTTAAACAAAAATGTTTTTAAATTTGTTTTAAATTTATCAACATTAATCTCTTCTCTTAAGTAGATTGGTAACGAGTTCCAGATTTGTGGAGCAGTAACTGAAAAGATGAATTGTCTTCTTGTATTGATGATTTTAAGTGAAGGAATTGTTAATAAGTGTTGTTCATTTGACCGTAAACTTCTTGTTGAAGAATAAGGGATTAAAGATTTGAATATAAATGCAGGTGATTTAAAGAGCATTGCTTTAAAAGTAAGAAGACAGAGTTTATAAGTTATTCTATGGGATACAGGTAACCAATGAGCATCTATGAGAAGTGGTGTTACATGGTTAGAGAGTCAGGGTGGGTGTGCGTTGGGGGCTGAACTGGATAGGGGGATTGGATCAGCATCTGCAATCCAGAGCTTATGCAGAGACCAGACAATATTCAGTGCCAGCATCTGCATAGCTAAGTGGCCAAAGACAGGATAACCTTTTGGGCAGTCGTGCCTTGTTGCTTAGCTATGCACAGAGCAACAGAACCAAAAGAAGGGAGGTCCAACCTCATCCAGCCAGGAACAAACAAACCATGTAGGTGAATTTTATTGTGACAAGCAAACTATATATTAAAACCTTTTTGCTTGTCACAATAAAATTCGCCTACATCGTTGTACATATCTGCAGTTTTGTTCCTGCTTAGCTATGCAGGCACTGTCACTGAATATGGCTCCTTTCCAACCCCATCCACTACCCAGTTTTGCGATGGGGGTTGGAGCCTATATTCAGCCATACTTTCTGGTTAAATATCATGGAATATTGGTGGCCAGTCAGTTCAGCATGGTTTGAGCTGCTTAACCTGCAGGGAATATCAACCCCACAATGTGCACAGAGTTTGCAATCTAAAAGCTTTTTCTCTGGTCTCAGAGACATTTGTAAATCTCTTTACTAGTCCTACATTAAACATGTAAGGCCAGTTCTGGGCCTTCCTGTCTACTCAAACCTAAGTTTATATTTCCCTTGGCTGAAATACACCTTCTGGTTGAGCTTCCCAGGTATTGCCCTGCAAGGGAGTGGACTTTAGGTGGACCAGTATCTTCCCATACATTTACATCATAAAACTATTAAAGTCTATTTGTCAGAGGAAAGGCTGTAAAGGTTAGGGCTCTTCAGCTTGGAAACGAGATAGCTGAGGGGAGATACGACTGAGGTCTGCAAAAACCTTAGTGGTGTAAAACAGGTACAAGTGAATCTTTTTTTTACTCTTATCAAAACCTACATAAAATTACATGGAAAAGCTTTTATAGGAGCATAATAGGAGGAAATATTTTTTCACCCAAAGAATAGTTAATCTCTGAAACTCATTGCCAGAGAATGTGGTAAAAGTGATTAGCGTAACTGCATTTAAAAAAGATTTGGACAAGTTCCTGGAGAAAAAGTCCATAGTCGGCTATTGAGACAGACATGGGGATTGGTAACATGCAATGTTACTATTCTTTGGGTTTCTACCAGTACTTGTGACCTGGGTTGGCCACTGTTGTAAGCGAGATGGACCATTGGATATTTTAATTGAGTAGATCACTGGGCTAAGCTCTATGAATGCAAGATGGGGCATTTTAATTCCCTATTCCACTGCAACCATGCCAGTCCTGCCTTTCTTCCATTGATATGCCTGGCTCATTCCCTGGCATCCCCATGGCCTGCTCTCTTTTGCAGCTTAACTGGAGCAAGCACCACTGCACTATACAATAGTCCAATTGTTCTGCACAAGTTCTTTTCTGAGCTTTATTTGCTTCATTTTCTAGTCACAAAACATTAAATTCAATATGCCAACTTTACTGTTGCCAACTTAGTCTCAGGCTTTGCTAACCAGCCCTAACAGGCAAATCCTTGTAGTTTGTGAAACCGCCAAGGCTCAGGACCCTGAAGGGAATGGTTAGTCCCCAGAGTTCACCATTTTGTTGGCAGGAACCATTCCTACCGCTTTATCTTACTGGCACTGGAGGATGCTGAACCTCTCTCAGCCTTAGGGCACTAAGGCAGCTTCAGGTGAGCACTTCTCTATATTCAATTCGGTTACGTTTTTAAAAGAACCAAATACTTCCACATCAATATTTAAAGAGTTTGGGCTTTCAGCAAGCACCCAAACTAATTTCCCCTTTTATGATGCTGCGGCGGTATTAGTTCCGACATGCATAGGAATCCTTTGAGCGTCAAAGCTAATACCGCTGTGACTGGTGATAATAAAGCCTAACACGGCTTCATAAAGGGGGGACAATATTGGCACCAATTATAGCAGGAGCATCTCTCTTTTCCTCCTTTCCTTCCTTCCCATCCCACCCAACTCCAGGGTTTAACATCTCTGTCTCTTTCTCTTTCCCCCATGCCATGACATCGCTCTCCTTTCTTTTCCTTCCATCTCTCCCTCTCTCTCCATGCTCTGGTATCACTTCTCTTTCTTTTCCCTCCCTACCTCCTTTCTCCCTGGTCTGGCATCTCTGCCTCCTTCCCTTCCCTCACCCCCATTCCCTGGTATCTCTTCCTTCCCCTCCATGGTCTGCCATTTCCTTTCCTTCCTTTCCCTCCCTCCCATCCTTATGGTCTGGCATCTCTCTTTTCTCTCCCTTCCCTTGTCTTCCTTCTCCCTCCTTCTCTCCAATCGGGTGCAGCATTTCTCTCCCTCCTTCTTTTTGTCTCTCCCAGTTGGCAGCACAACATTCATAAGAACATAAGAATTGCCACTGCTGGATCAGACCAGTGGTCCCTCTTTCCCAGCAGTCCGCTCACGCGGCGGCCCTGACACTAGCCTTACCTGCTTACGTTCTGGTTCAGCAGGAACTTGTCTAACTTTGTCTTGAATCCCCTATAACAGCCTTCGGAAGAGCATTCCAGTTTTCCATCACTTTCTGGGTGAAGAACTTCCTTACGTTTGTACAGAATCTATCCCCTTTTAATTTTAGAGAGTGCTCTCTCGTTCTCTCTACCTTGGAAAGGGTGAACAACCTGTCTTTATCTACTAAGTCTATGTTTCGATCATGTCCCCTCTTTTCAAGGGAGAAGAGGCCCAGTTTCTCTAATCTCTCACTCTACGGCAACTCCTCCAGCCCCTTAACCATTTTAGTTGCTCTTCTCTGGACCCTTTCGAGTAGTACTGTGTCCTTCTTCTTTTACGGCGACCAGTGCTGGACGTAGTATTCCAGGTGAGGGCATACCATGACCCGGTACAGCGGCATGATAACCTTCTCCGAACTGTTCGTGATCCCCTTCTTAATCATTCCCAGCATTCAGTTTGCCCTATTTGCCACCACCACACATTGCGCAGATGGCTTCATTGACTTGTTGACCAGTACCCCCAAGTCTCTTTCCTGGGGGGGTCTCTCCAAGTACTGCACTGGACATCCTGTATTCGTTTATAAGATTTTTGTTACCGACATACATCACCTTACACTTATCCACATTAAACCTCATTTGCCATGTCGCAGCCCATTTCTCGAGCGTGTTTATGTCACATTGCAGGTCTTCGTAATCCTCCTGCGTCTTCACTACTCTAAATAACTTTGTATCGTTTGCAAATTTAATCACCTCACATGCAGTTTTTGACCGGCATAACGCCATTCATTAAGTTTTCCCTCCCTAATGTCCTTTCCCAATTATACTTTTCTGTCTCAATAATGTAGTTTTTCCCCTCTTTCCCTTTCGTCCCTGTACCAGTCTTTGTTTTGTTTTGTAATTCATGTTTACAATTTGTGGTCCCTTTGTTTGATTAATTTTATTAAGAACATAAGCAATGCCTCTGCTGGGTCAGACCTGAGGTCCATCATGCCCAGCAGTCCGCTCTCGTGCGGCCCAACAGGTCCAGGACCTGTGCAGTAATCCTCTATCCCTTTCTCCAGCAAGAAATTGTCCAATCCTTTCTTAAACCCCATTACCGTACTCTGCCCTATAACGTCCTCTGGAAGTGCATTCCAGGTGTCCACCACACGTTGGGTAAAGAAGAACTTCCTAGCATTCGTTTTGAATCTGTCCCCTTTCAACTTTTCCGAGTGCCCTCTTGTTCTTTTATTTTTTGAAAGTTTGAAGAATCTGTCTCTCTCCACTTTCTTTATGCCCTTCATGATCTTGTAAGTTTCTATCATATCCCCTCTAAGTCTCCTCTTCTCCAGAGAAAAGAGACCCAATCTCTCAGCGTATGAAAGGTTTTCCATACCTTTTATCAGACGTGTCGCTCTCCTCTGAACCCTTTCGAGTAACGCCATATCCTTCTTAAGGTACGGTGACCAAAATTGGACGCAGTACTCCAGATTCGGACGCACCATCGCCCGATACAACGGCAGAATAACTTCTTTCGTTCTGGTCGCAATACCCTTCTTGATTATACCAAGCATTCTATTCGCTCTCTTAGCGGCCGCTGCGCACTGTGCCACCGGCTTCATTGTCATGTCCACCATTACCCCCAAGTCCCTTTCCTGTACTCTCATTCAATAATATCCCTCCCATCGTATAGTTGTACCTCAAGTTTCTGCTTCCCATATGTAATACTTTACATTTCTCAACGTTGAACTTCATCTGCCACCTCGTCGCCCATTCCCCTAGCTTATTCAAGTCCCTTTGCAATTCTTCGCAGTCCTCTATAGTCCAAGCAACACTAAATAGTTTGGTGTCGTCTGCAAATTTTATTATCTCACACTTTGTCCCTGTTTCTAGATCATTTATGAATATATTAAATAGCAGCGGCCCATGCACCGAGCCCTGCGGGACACCACTCGTGACCCTCCTCCAGTCCAAGTAGTGGCCTTTCACTCCTACCCTTTGCTTCCTACCTTCCTACCAGTTTCTGATCCATCTATGTACATCTCCTTCCACCCCATGGTTCTTCAGTTTCCGGAGTAGACGTTCATGGGGCACCTTGTCAAAGGCTTTTTGGAAATCTAGATATATGATGTCTATGGGGTCTCCTCTGTCCATTTGTTTGTTAACTCCCTCGAAGAAGTGCAATAAGTTCGTTAGGCACGATCTCCCCTTGCAGAAACCATGTTGGCTGGTTATCAGAAATTTGTTCCTTTCGAAATGTTCATCGATGTTTTATTTTATCAGAGCTTCCGCCATTTTTCCTGGAACCGAAGTCAGACTCACCGGTCTGTAGTTTCCAGGGTCACCTCTTCATCCCTTTTTAAAGATGGGCGTAATGTTGGCTATCTTCCAATCCTCCGGGATCACGCCTGTTTTCAGGGATAGGTTGCAAATTTGCTGTAGTAGTTCCGCTATCTCCTCCTTTAATTCCTTCAGAACCCTTGGATGTATTCCGTCCGGACTCGGGGATTTGTCAGTTTTTAGTTTTTCTATCTGCCTGCATACGTCTTTAAGGCTCACTTCTATGGATGTTAATTTTTCTGCTTGACTTCCATGAAAGAATTGCTCAGGTTCTGGTATGTTTGATGTGTCCTCATTTGTAAATACAGACGAAAATAACATGTTAAGCCTTTCTGCCACTTCTTTCTTCTCCTTCACCACTCCCTTCCTGTCTCCGTCGTCCAGTGGTCCTACCTCCTCCCTAGCCGGTTCCTTCCCTTTAACATATTTAAAGAATGGTTTGAAGTTTCGTGCTTCCCTGGCTAGCCTCTCTTTGTACTCTCTTTTGGCTTTTCAAACCACATGGTGACATTCTTTTTGATTTTTCCTGTGCTCTCTCCAGTTCCCCTCAGTTTTGTCCTTTTTCTACTTCCTTAATGAATTTTTCTTATTGCCTATTGCTTCCTTCACTATTTTGGTTATCCACGCCGGGTCTTTTGTTCGACTCTTTTTGCACCCCTTTCTGAACCTGGGGATATATATATTTTGTGCCTAGCTTACCATGCCCTTGAAAAAAGACCAGGCATGTTGTACCGTTTGCCATTTTTTGGAAGTGTTCCTAAGTTTCTTCTTTACCATTTCCCTCATTGCTTCGTAGATTCCTTTCCTGAAGTTAAAAGTTGTCGCTATGGTTCTCTTTCCTTTCGGTATTCCTACCTCAACCTTGAACTTGATCATATTATGATCACTGTTTCCCAATGGTCCCACTACTTCTACTTCCTTTGCAGGTCCCCTTAACTCATTTAGGATTAGATCCAGAGTGGCATTTCCTCTCGTCGGTTCTCTAACAAGCTGCTCCATGAAGCAATCCTGTGTAGCTTCCAGGAATTCTGTCTCTCTAGTGCATTTTGAGCTTCCAAGGCTCCAGTCTATCCCGGGATAATTGAAGTCTCCCATAATAACCGTATTGCCACTTTTACATTCTCGCTTCATCTCAGCTTCCAATTTTTCATCGATATCTCCGGTTTGCCCGGGTGGACGATAGTATAGGCCCATCTTTATTTCAGGTCCTTTCCTTCCGAATATTTTAACCCATAGCGATTCCAGCTTGTTGGTCGTCTCTGCTGTGTCCATTCTTGTCGATCGTATGCTTTCTTTTATGTATAGGGCTACTCCACCTCCCTTCTGTCCTGATCTGTCCTGGCGATAGAGCTTGTACCCCGACAGTGCTGTATCCAATTTGTTTTCCTCATTCCACCATGTTTCAGAGATTCCAATGATGTCTATGTCTTCTGCATTGGCCATGGCTTCTAGTTCCCCCATTTTGTTTCTCAGGCTCCTTGCAGTGGTATATATGCAATTTAGCTCCTGGTATTTTGTTGTCTTCATTTCCATTCCCTTTGCTTCGGTCTTTATTTTCTTCTCTTTTGCTACAATCTTTCTAACCTCCTCTTCTGGGTTAGTCGACTCTTGCAATTTGTCTCTTGCTTCTTCCTGGCCTTTTTTCCCCTCAGTATCTTCACGGGATACCTTCTTCCGAATCGTCGACGCTTGGTCGACTGTCGGCTTTCCCCTTCTTGTTAGTTTAAAGCCTGTTCTATTCCTCTCCTGACGTTGTTTGCTAGAAGTCTAGTTCCTGCCGTGCTCAGGTGCAGTCCATCTCTCCTGTAGAGCTTGCTCTTGCCCCAGAACGTTGTCCAGTTCCTCATGAAGTGGAATTCTTCTTCCTCACACCATTTCCTCATCCATGCATTTATTGATTGTAGTTCTTCCTGCCTTTTCACATCTGCCCTCGGTACTGGTAGGATCTCTGAAAATGCTATCTTCTGGGTCCTCATCTTCAGCTTCCTTCCCAGAATCTTGAACTGTTCTATCAGTGTGCTTCTTCTGTAGTCTCTCCTGCTGACATCGTTCGTCCCGATGTGGATCATTACTGTGGTCTCTTCCGTCTCCTCTCCGTCCAGGATCTTTCCAATGTTGTCCACGATGTCCTTGGTTCTTGCTCCTGGGAAGCAGGTCACCAATCGATCTTCTCTCCCTCCTGCTATGTGGTTGTCCACATGCCTCAGGATCGAGTCTCCCACTAGGATCGCTGATTTTCCCTTCTTCAATTTTCGCTTCGGTCTCAGGTCGATGTCCTTGGTGTGCTTCACTCTTTCTTCTTCTGGGCTTCGACTAGCCAATTTCTCCCCTTCATGCGGTATCCCTCTGTGGATGTCTTCTTTGAGGTCATCTGCTTCTTGTTCTCCCTTCCATGTTGGTGTCGGGGTAACTTCTTCTTTTATCCGAAGTTCGTTCTCTTCCACCCTCTTCCTGTATGCTTCCTCAATGAATTTCTCGAGTTCCCTGACTTCCTCCTCAATGTGTCTCTCTCTCGTGAAGATTTCAGCTGTCTTGATTGGGTCCTCCGTGGTGTAAAGTCCTTCTAGCTCCTGTATCTTGTCCTCTAGTCGCTTGACTTCCTTCTTCAAACTTTTCAGCTCCTGACACCGACCGCATACATATGACTGTCTCCCCGAGGGGAGGTAGTCATACATATGACAGTCCGTGCAGAACACTGGAAAGCTCATCTTCTGGTTTCCCTCTGCTTCCATTGGTGTCCTCTCTCTCTCTACCTGCTGCTGGTGTCCTCTCTCTCTCTGCCTGATGCTGGTGTCCTCTGTCTCTCTCTCTCTCTCTCTCTCTCTCTCTGCCTGCTGCTGGTGTCTTCTCTCGCTCTCTCTGCCTGCTGCTGGTGTCCTCTCTTACTCTCTCTGCCTGCTGCTGGTGTCTTCTCTCGCTCTCTTTGCCTGCTGCTGGTGTCCTCTCTAACTCTCTCTGCCTGCTGCTGGAGTCCCCTCTCTCTCTCTGCCTGCTTGCCGCCTCCTCAGTAACCTTGTGTGAAAGACTTGGCCCTTCTTGAGGCCCTTCGCAAAGGCGCTCTGCCTTCGCTGCGCGCCGTTGGCTCGACTCCTGTTATGGAGGAGCCCGGTCGATCTTCGATGACGTGGTGGGGGTGGGCGGAGCTACTCTCGCCGCTGCCCCGATAGTATTTTCACCTGCTCCTGCTTCCTTCTGCTCTCCTTGGCTCTCCCCTGCCTCTCCTTCGCTCCCCCTTGCTTCTCCTTCTCTCACACTGCTCTCTGCCGCTGGCTCGACTCCTGTTATGGAGGAGCCCGGTCGATCTTCGATGACGCGGTGGGGATGGGCGGAGCTACTCTCGCCACTGCCCCGATAGTATTTTCACTGCTTCTCCTTCTCTCACACTGCTCTCTGCCGCTGGCTCAACTCCTGTTATGGAGGAGCCCGGTCGATCTTCGATGATGCGGTGGGGGTGGGCGGAGCTACTCTCGCCGCTGCCCCGATAGTATTTTCACCTGCTCCTGCTTCCTTCTGCTCTCCTTGGCTCTCCCCTGCCTCTCCTTCTCTCTTTCTCGTTTCTCCTTCGCTCCCCCTTGCTTCTCCTTCTCTCACACTGCTCTCTCCCTTCTCTCACACTGCTCTCTGTTTTAAATCTGTAAACCGCCTTGAAGCCTGATTAGGTGGGATATCAAACTTTTAAATAAACTTGTAAAGGCAGATAGTGAGTAACAAAACCGAAAGGGAAAACACAATCCACGTTAGTTCTTCTGCACCTAAATATGAGCCTCTGTAAAATTTCAAGTGCAAACAATTTGTACAAAGCTCACATTTAGATGCAGAGAAACAGGTGTTGATGTGGTTTTGGTTTGGATATGCGCACATGAAAGCGCTTACTGAGAAACTTCCCCCTCCCCCCCCCCCATATTTAAAACCATTTAACTGGCCTGGAATGGCTCTTGGCCAGTTAAATAGCATATTAGTAGCTAAGTGCAGATATTCAGCAGAAGATAGCTGGCCAGCTCCCACTAAATATTCTTAACAGCTATATTGCATGACAGATGTCTAAAATTGGCCTGAGAAGTAGCCGGTCTATCTTTAGCTGCTAGGCACTTAACCGGTTAGCCTGAATGTCAGCATAACTGGTTATGTTGCCATGGCTAAAAATAAAACTAGATATTCAGTGCTGGTCGACAGAAAAGGCCCAGCATTGAATATCTGGGTGGAGCACCAGTGTGCATGTGTTTTGCATTCTTCATCCACATTTGCCACAGGTTTTCTGTGCATAAAATTTGCATATCATTAACTGACTGCAGTCCATAATATTATGCTCTCAGTAGAATCCACCTGTATAGATGTCAGTGCATGACTCCTCCTCGAACCTTTCGACATCAGCCTCTTATTTATCTCATTTTGCATAAATCTTAAATACATTAGTCTACATTCACCATCCAAGACACGCATACTGTACACAAGCAATGAGGCAAACAAAATATTGGCTCAATGGATGGCCGCGTGAAGCTGAGTGTGGGAGAGACGCTCACAGAATTTGTCGGCTACCTTTTCTTTTCGACAGATCTGATGCCGAAGCAGAGGGGGAAAAGCGCATCTGGAGCCTCGGTACGCTCGGAGACCCCACCCACACAGGCGACTCTGGATGAATTCTTGAGGCGTTTCTGCCAGGAGCCAACACAGCCAGGGAATCGCCCGCTGGAACCGCGGGCTGGGAGTGAGGCTGCGGCGAGTCTCCTTGGGCTGGAATCTATACTGAGCCCTGACACCAGAACTCCACCCCCTCAACCACAGAGCGCAAGCTCACCGCGGGATAGTAGTCAGTCCGAAGAGGCAGACTCCATATCCCAGGAGGCTGAATCGAGCGAAGCACTGGAGAACATCCCTGTGGTTAAGACAACGAGGGACTATGAAAAACAAGACTCACATGGGGAAAAGACGCCCTAGTAGGGCAGAATTTATAAGTTTGGTGAGAGATGAGATGGCTTGTGTGGGAATTTTCTCATATAGGTAGGAGGTGAAAGGGTCCAAGGTACAGTTGCAGGATTTCAACTTGAGGCAGAGTTTAGCAACCTGGGAATTGGATATGAGCTCAAAGGCAGTCCAGGATCTGTCTACTATGATATGGTTGGCGATGGTTAGTGCACGGTTAGAGTTGGTGGGCACAGAGAGTTGTAGGAGGGTGTAGCGCGGCTTTGTACAAGGAGCTCCTAATGTCCTAATGCCCAACAAATTCAGACAAGAGTCATCGCTATTGTTACCCATCTCCCATCAGATCACCTACAAGTTACTCCTCCTCACTTTTAAAGCCAGACTTACAAATTCTCCCATTTTCATCGACAAACTTATAATTCCCTATTCTTCTTCCAGAACTTTATGATCCAACTCAAAAAATCTTCTTGTAATCCCCTCCATACGTGAAATCTTCTATGACACTACACGGAAATCAATTTTCTCCGTCATTATGGAACACGATGCCCAACAATTCAGACAAGTCATCGCTATTGTTATTCAGATCCAAACTTAAAACCTTCCTGTTTCAAGATGCTTTTGATATGGATTAATACTTTCCTACTCGAAGATGATAAGCAAAAGAGATTCCCCCCTACTCTCCTTACCCTCCCCTTACCTCTTTCTACCTTAATTTAATTGCAACTTGACTTTCCTTCCCCAGTCGTCTGGTCTGTTCATTCCCTCTTTAATTTTTTTGTTATATATATATATTTATTCTTTTACTTTTACTGTTTTTATCTTTTGCAAACCATCTAGATCAGTGGTTCTCAACCCTGTCCTGGAGGCCCCCCAGCCAGTCGGGTTTTCAAGATATTCCTAATGAATATGCCTGAGAGAGATTTGCATATAGTGGAAGTGACAGGTAAGCAAATCTCTCTCATGCATATTCATTAGGGATCTCTTGAAAACCCGACTGGCTGGGGGGCCTCCAGGACAGGGTTGAGAACCACTGATCTAGATACTTGGGATAGATGGTGTAAGAAAAAAATTAATAAACTTGATTACATGCCAATTGAGCTTTAGAAAATGTAGCTGTATAATTTGGAAGATACGAGGGGGTTGCTGAAAAGTTCTCAGCCCAACCAAGCAACTTCCTAAATTCAGAGCGTTATTTTGCCACTGTAGTTGAAAAGAGCTTTATCTTATTTTGTTAAATGCCAATTTGCAGAAATGAAAGTGTGTTTTGACGTTGTTTCAGATCATTGATTGAACCATACCTTCTTGGTTGGGCTGAGAACTTTCCAGCAGTTTAACCATTCCCTCTAACAGTAACTGTAAACCCCTGGCACCCTATTTGTCAGTCTTGATTGTGAAGAACATAAGAAATGCCGCTGCTGGGGCAGACCAGTGGTCCATCCTGCCCAGCAGTCCGCTTTCACAGCACTGTATACCGCTGGTAGTGCTCTAGAAATAAATAATGGTAGTAACAACCTCTTTTTAGATGTTACTCTTTGTTGGTTTAACAAAAAAATGAGAGCAATCGACAGTGCTTCATGTCTATTGTTTAGAGTAAAGAAAAGCATGATAATAAAAAAACAAAACAGCTAACACAACTAATCCCCATAGAGTGGCTCCTTAAAGAAAAGTAATTTTTCAAGTTGGACAAATGGCTACAGTAAATATAAATATTTAAATACCTTTGTGAGGAGCCTTCACCAACATGTTTCCTCGCTTTTTAAAGCCATCCTGGAGCATCGTCCCTCTTAGATCAACACTATGAGCCCAATAGAACCTGTAGTAACCATATGAACCCAAAATATACCTCTCCCTAAGACATAATGATATTAAGGTGTGTCCAGAGCTAAAACCACATCAAGAAAGACTGGTTATCATGGTGACGAATCTGTCTGAGCAGAAGGTGCTGTGCACACCCACACATCACCCGGCAATGGACTGCTTTTTAATCCCATGATAGCAGGACTCGGAGGCAAATTGTCCTCCCAGTGAGTAATACAGAGAACATAAAAAAAAATGGCTGTGAACAAGACCCAGCTTGTAACTCTTTGGAAGGGCACTCCTCTGATATGACATGTTCAAATGAATATTCTTAAACGTAGAACTGGTAAAAGGAGTGAAAGTATGGATCATGTAATCCTTCCCTGAAATGAAAGAAAAGCCTCAGGATGTGTTACAGAAATAGAAGATGGTATTTGTTGGGGCTAGATCTGCTGAAGGATAATTGAATAATTGTCTCTTTATCTTGAAGTGGTATTTCAGTGAGATATCCAGTTTTCCCAGCTCAACTGAATGTCACAGGTTATAATATCTGGTAAATGTATCCCTGCAAGATCTGTAACCAGAATAACTGCAAAAAGGGGCCTTATCAAATGCATTTCTGGGCATTTTCATTTCCATGTGCTAACTGCACATTAGTGAATTTTTTAAACTATTTTTGGAGGGAGCAGGGTACAGCCAGGGAATGGGCATGGAATAGGGTTACCAGATTTCCTCTGTTAAACAAAGGAGGACACAGCCCTGCCCACACATGAACCTTGTGGCTCTGGGCTGTGTCTAGAGGGCAGAAGCCCTCCAGACATGACCCCGAGCTCGGGACTTTCCAAAACCCGGACAAACTGCTGACAAATATCTTCCTACTTGGGGCCATAACACCAATACTTCACAACATTCATTCCTACCAGAACACCTGGCCTTAGTCACAGATAAACCCTATGCGAATACAGGACTAAAAGACCTTAAAAACCTTAAAAACACCAGAGAAATAGAAAGAAATACATTTCTTCCTGAACAGGACAACAGATGTAAATTCTGAAAACTGACTCATTTCAATCAGTCAATTGAAAATAAAATCACTTTTCCTACCTTTGTTGTCTGGTGATTTATTTTTTTTTCTACTCATCATTTCCAAGGGTTTCTCTCCTTCATTTTCTGCTTCTTCCTCAAATCTATCTACTTTTCCATGTGGGGTGATGTGAAGACTTGACTGTTGATGTTGATTTTATGTGTGTTTGTACTTATGGCTATGTCTTTTTTGTGTATGTCTTTTGTGAGATGAATAAACATAAACCCTCCATCCCTCCCCTTCATCATTTCCAAGGGTTTCTCTCCTTCATTTTCTGCTTCTTCCTCAAATCTATCTACTTTTCCATGTGGGGTTATCAGTTTACAAGATGATGTTGATGTTGATTTTATGTGTGTTTGTATGGCTATGTCTTTTTTGTGTTTTTGGATAGAGATGAATCAACATAAACCCCTGTGAGGAGCCCATTCCATCCCTCCCTCCCCTTCATTCATTTCCACAGTCAAACTTTAACAAATTTTGCTTCCTATTTTCCAATTAGACAAACTGAATTGAAAAGCCAATGAAGAGGAATCCTAGAAGCCTTATTGTACTCTTACTCATATTAACAGTCATCCAGAATATTACATTTTTCTGCACTTTTTAACTTAAAATAGCTTTATGTTGATATTAACAGATTGAAAAATATGAAAGTGAATTTGACACCAGTTGATTCATGACTTTTTTTAAGTTGTCAAGGTTTAGAAAATTGACTCACTAGGCCTTAATTTAGCTGAACAGAATTTCACTGTAAAACAAATACTATATATCACAGTCTGAAAGGTTACAAGGGTCAATCTCTCATGAAGAGAGGTATTTCAACAATCTGAAACTTATTTTAAAATCACACAGGCATTGGAATATCTGGGAGTCTGGTTCCATACAAGCACGCACCTGGTGTTTCTTCAGGACTACAGATCGCTCAAGGTACGAAGTACCATTCGGGCCCTGTTGCAGGTTCTGGCGTCGATGACCTGATTGTTCCTGCAAGTCCTAGGTCTCATGGCTGTGACCATGGCTGTGTTTCCATGGACCAGAGCGCAACTTCAAGCTCTTCAGCTCTCTCCTGGATCAATGGAACTCCCGTCGGGCTTTGCTGGGTGTGAAGTAGTCTGGGTTGGCAGTAGCCTGCAGCAACATGCCGTGATGGCTACCTCCTGTGACACCAACAGAGGGCCTCCTCTGAGGGTCCTGGCCTGGGTGACCCTGATGACAGCTGCAAGTCTGTCCGGTTGGGGGGCAGTTTGCAAAACAGTCCCGGCACTGGGCAAGGACAGCGCTGGAGTGCAGATGTTCCATCCATTGCCTTGAACTTCGTTCACTCTGGCTGGCTGTCTTGCAGGTTCAACTGTCTCTATCAGAAGGCGGTTCGGTGCTCTCTGATGCCACGACAGTAGTGTCTTTTAGCAACTGTCTAGGGGGAGTGCACATTGTCCCTGGCTGAGTCTGGTGGCTTAGATGCTCTTTTCCTAGCCCTCTAGCATTCTTCTTTCCTCCGATCTTCATCTAGCCCTTTCTCTGGAGTTCCTTTCTCTTTACAATTCCTGTAAACCGTGCCGAGCTCCACAACCATGGAGATGGTGCAGTATATAAACCTAAGGTTTAGTTTAGTTTCCTGGGGGGGTTGGGGGAAGCATCAGATGAACTTGTCCGTGGCCCAAGTGGCCAGTGTAGACTCCATTCAGGCAGACTTTCTCGGTTGTCTGATTCTGGACCCAGGCGATGGGTCCTTATCCAGGCCATTGTTTGGCGGTGAGGCAGTCCGGCTCTCCATCTGCTGGCGTCCACTTGGCTCTGGAAGGTGGTCAGATTCTTCAGCCGATGCAGACAGGTCGGCAGCGAGGGGCTGGTTGCTCTGGCCTGCCTTGGCACCTGTGGGGAGATTTTCTGTATGTTTTTCCTCTGTGGCATTTAATAGGGCACGTTCAGCACTGTGTGTCTGCTCAAGTGGGCCTGGTGTTCCAGTTGGCTCCAGTTGACCTCAGAGAATGTGGTACGTACAGTTGCGCAGGGACTGGGGGCTTCAGCTTCTCTGTCCCTGGAGGTGGCTTACCCAGGTCCCCATAGCACTCCGAGTTTCAGTCCGCTTTGAGGCTTATGGCTTGGCTCTTGAGCGCACGGCTTTGCCCGCTCGGGAATATTCTTCTGTGATCATATCTACGCTCTTTCGGAGTGACTGGAACTCTGCTGTATCTGGCTTTGCCCAGGTCTGGAGGTGTTTCCAGGTTTGCTGTGTGAGGGCTTGGTTAGATTCTTTGGCCCCTCCGTGGCTATGAAATTATGAAATGGTCATTTTCCTCAATGGAGGAGAGTAAGCAGTGGAGTGCCACAGGGATCTTTACTGGGACTGGTGCTATTTAACTTATTTATAAACGGCCTGGAAATTGGGACGATGAGTGAGGTGATTAAATTTGCAGATGATACTAAACTCTTAAAAGTTGTCAAAACGCATGCAGATTATGAAAAATTGCAGGCAGATCTTAGTAAATTGGAAGACTGAGCGTCCAAATGGTAGATGAAATTTAATGCGGACAAATGCAAAGTGATGCACATTGGTAAGAATAACCCAAATCATAGTTACCAGATGTTAGGGTCCACCTTGGGGGTTAGTGCCCAAGAAAAAGATCTGAGTGTCATTGTAGACAGTGCGATGAAACCTTCTGCCCAATGTATGGCGGTGGACAAAAAAGATGCTAGGCATTATTTAAAAAGCGATTGTTAACAAGACTAAGAATGTCATAATGCCTCTGCATTGCTCCATGGTGCGACCTCACCTGGATTATTGCATTTAGTTTTGGTTGCCTTATCTCAAGAAAGATATAGAAAAGGTTCAAAGAAGAGCGACCAAGATGATAAAGGGGATGGAACTCCTCTTGTATGATGAAAGACTAAAAAGTTTAGGGCTCTTCAGCTTGGAAAAGAGATGGCTGAGGGGAGATATGATTGACGTCTATAAAATCCTGAGTGGAGTAGAACAGGTACAAGTGGATCAATTTTTCATTCCATTAAAAATTACAAAGACTAGTGGACACTCGATGAAGTTACAGGGAAATACTTTTAAAACCAATAGGAGGAAATATTTTTTCACTCAGAGAATAGTTAAGCTCTGTAACATGTTGCCAGAGGTTGTGGTAAAAGCGGATAGTGTAGCTGATTTTAACATAGTAACATAGTAGATGACGGCAGATAAAGACCCGAATGGTCCATCCAGTCTGCCCAACCTGATTCAATTTAAATTTTTTAATTTTTTCTTCTTAGCTATTTCTGGGCAAGAATCCAAAACTTTACCCGGTACTGTGCTTGGGTTCCAACTGCCGAAATCTCTGTTAAGACTTACTCCAGCCCATCTACACCCTCCCAGCCCATCCTCCACCAAACGGCCATATACAGACACAGATCGTACAGGTCTGCCCAGTACTGGCCTTAGTTCAATATTTAATATTATTTTCTGATTCTAAATCCTCTGTATTCATCCCACGCTTCTTTGAACTCAGTCACAGTTTTACTCTCCACCACCTCTCTCGGGAATGCATTCTAGGCATCCACTACCCTCTCTGTAAAGTAGAATTTCCTAACATTGCCCCTGAATCTACCACCCCTCAACCTCAAATTATGTCCTCTGGTTTTACCATTTTCCTTTCTCTGGAAAAGATTTTGTTCTACGTTAATACCCTTTAAGTATTTGAACGTCTGAATCATATCTCCCCTGTCTCTCCTTTCCTCTAGGGTAAACATATTCAGGGCTTCCAGTCTCTCCTCATACGTCTTCTGGCGCAAGCCACCTATCATTTTCGTCGCCCTCCTCTGGACCGCCTCAAGTCTTCTTATGTCCTTCGCCAGATACGGTCTCCAGAACTGAACACAATACTCCAAGTGGGGCCTTACCAATGACCTGTACAGGGGCATCAACACCTTCTTCATTCTACTGACTACGCCTCTCTTTATACAGCCCAGCATCCTTCTGGCAGCAGCCACTGCCTTGTCACACTGTTTTTTCGCCTTTAGATCTTCGGACACTATCACCCCAAGGTCCCTCTCCCCGTCCGTGCATATCAGCTTCTCTCCTCCCAGCAAATACGGTTCCTTCCTATTATTAATCCCCAAATGCATTACTCTGCATTTCTTTGCATTGAATTTTAGTTGCCAGGCATTAGACCATTCCTCTAACTTTTGCAGATCCTTTTTCATATTTTCCACTCCCTCTTCGGTGTCTACTCTGTTACAAATCTTGGTATCATCTGCAAAAAGGCACACTTTTCCTTCTAACCCTTCAGTAATGTCATTCACAAACATATTGAACAGTATCGGCTCCAGCACCGAACCCTGAGGGACTCCACTACTCCGAGCGACTTCCATTAACCACCACCGTCTGTCGTCTGTCCGACAGCCAGTTTCTAACCCAGTTCACCACTTTGGGTCCTAACTTCAGCCCTTCAAGTTTGTTCAACAGTCTCCTTTGAGGAACTGTATCAAAGGCTTTGCTGAAATCCAAGTAAATTACATCTAGCATATGTCCTCGATTCAGCTCTCTGGTCACCCAATCAAAAAATTAAGTCAGGTTCGTTTGGCACGATTTACCTTTTGTAAAGCCATGTTGCCTTGGATCCTGTAACCCATTAGATTCAAGGAAGTACACTATCCTTTCTTTCAGCAACACTTCCATTATTTTTCCAACAACTGAAGTGAGGCTCACCGGCCTGTAGTTTCCTGCTTCATCCCTGTGACCACTTTTATGAATAGGGACCACATCCGCTCTCCTCCAATCCCCAGGAATCACTCCCGTCTCCAGAGATTTGTTGAACAAGTCTTTAATAGGACTCGCCAGAACCTCTCTGAGCTCCCTTAGTATCCTGGGATGGATCTCATCTGGTCCCATCGCTTTGTCCACCTTCAGTTTTTCAAGTTTCTCATAAACACCTTCCTCCGTGAACGGCGCAGAATCTACTCCATTTTCTCGTGTAACTTTGCCAGACAATCTCGGTCCTTCTCCAGGATTTTCTTCTGTGAACACAGAACAGAAGTATTTGTTTAGCACATTTGCTTTCTCCTCCTCACTCTCAACATATTGGTTCCCAGCATCTTTTAGCCTAGCAATTCCATTTTTCATTTTCCTCCTTTCACTAATATATCTGAAAAAATTTTTGCCTCCTTTTTTTACATTTTTAGCCATTTGTTCTTCCGCCTGTGCTTTCGCTAGACGTATCTCTCTCTTGGCTTCTTTCAGTTTCACCCTGTAGTCCAAATTCCTGGAGGAAAAGTCTATAGTCTGTTATTGAGAAAGACATAGGGGAAGCTACTGCTTGCCCTGGATCGGTAACATGAAATACTGCTACTCCTTGGATTTTGGCCAGGTACTAGTGACCTGGATTGGCCACCGTGAGGACTGGCTACTGTTCTAGATAGACCTGTGGTCTGACCCAGTAATGCTAGTCTTCTGTGAATATGTGGGTTTCTGAAAGGAGGTGCAAAGCATGCTCTTACTTTCCTGGGGTTAATTTTAAAAAGGAGACTGTGCTCATATGCTCCCTTTGAAAACTGGTGCAACTTAATCACTTTCCTGCAGAAGTTAGGTGGCTTGTTATAACATTACTCACTTGAAGTCATCACTAGGATTTTGTTTCACTGTCAGCAGTAGCCCTTAACAAAAGCTCATTTTTCCCATTTGCTGGGTAAATAAACCAAAGAAAAAGAAGAGCAATGTATGGTTGCTAAGCGACTGCCCTTGCTTTCGTTTGCCTCTGATCAATTCAGCTCTTTCATGCAGTTGTGAAGAAGTTAGGATTGGAATTCTCAGGCAAAAGGAACAGCTGGAGACATAGAGATATTAATGGCCAGAAAGGAGAGACAGAAAGATACACATAGCACAAGAATTTTGAACCATATGCTACTTGGAAAAAACAGAGACTTCCAAGAAAAATGGAGAGATTGAGATTGAATGGTATTCACACTGCTATACAGATAGATAACCCTGCCCTATATTCAGCTATCACGCCTACGGTGACTGGTTGCATAGCGGTAAAAAGAATTGTTTGAAAACACAACGTCATAAACATATTTTTACTCTTTGCTCAGAGATTCTTTGTAGTGAGACCGTTGCGTGAGCAAAACATGCCTGCTTTTAAACGGCTCCCTTCTCAATCATTGCACTGATGCTATTAAGAACATATGGGTCAGACCAATGGTCCATAAAGCCCAGTAGCTCACGGTGGCCAATCCAGGTCACTAATATCTGGCCAAAACCCAAGAAGTAGCAATATTCTATGCTACCAATACAGGACAAGCAGTGGCTTCACCCATGTCTTTCTCAACCGGCTACACTTTCTGCTCTAACCACATCCTCAGGCAACGGATAGTGTAGCTGGTTTTAAGAAAGGTTTGGACAATTTCCTGGAAGAAAAATCCATTGTCTGTTATTGAGAAAGACATGGGGGGAAGCCACTGCTTGCCCTGGATTGGTAGCATGGAATATTGCTGCTCCTTGGGTTTTGGCCAGGTACTAGAGAGGGTGGTCGATCATTGGAATGAACTCCCACGGCAGGTGATTGAGGCCAACAGCGTGGCAGATTTCAAAAATAAATGGGATATTCATGTGGGATCTCTAATGATGTAAGGGCAGGGGGTAGTGAGCAAAATCAAGGAGAAGGGTCACTAGAGTGGGCAGACTTGATGGGCTTTGGCCCTTTTCTGCCGTCATTTTTCTATGTTTCTATGTAGTGACCTGGATTGGCCACCGTGAGAACGGGCTACTGGGCTTGATGGACCATTGGTCTGACTCAGTAAGGCTATTCTTATTTTCTTATGTTAATCGTAGTTAAAGCACTTAACCAAGGTAGGAGACAACTCACTGGAGGATCCTGGGCAGTAACGGACCGAAGCAGGGCGGCGGTGTCTCATATCACACGCCACCGGCGGGACCAACACTTGAAAAAGATCTTTGCACCAGTGGTGTGCCCTAAGGGGCATGACTGGCCCCTTAGGAGCCCAAAAGGAGCAGGAGAGAATTGGATACTGGAATTGAGGTATAATTTATTTCTTGATAATGGTGAAGCATTGTTGCAGTAACATTGTCCACCAAGTGAGTTATGCTCTTCTGATAGTTCTTCTTTGGAAGTTCCATCATTGCAGGTTGTCAAGCTTTCTGGGAGTCATAAGTCTTTTTTCTGTCCAGGGTCCGTTGACCTGGAATGCATTACTGCTGACGTTGCGTCAATCCTCCACTTGTTGGCAATTCAGGAAAGGGTTGGAAACTTTGCTGTTTGAGCGCTTTTTTGGTGTGAGTTCAGTGACAACTTGAGTGTAGGAATGATTTTCTTTCTTTCTTTTTTTTGTGTTTGTAAGGAAAGAGTAGGAATAGGATAGGAAGGGAGACGAGAGAGCGAATTGGAAATGAATGAGAAAATAAGATAGGGACCGAAAGACGAGAAGAAAGAAAGGGCCAGAAAAAAAAAGAGAAAATTTTTTTTTAATTTTTTTTCCAGGGGTTGGTCAGCTTTAATATGTTTTAAAGATGTTTCTTAGTTTTATTGTACTTTTCTGGTATGTATTATTTGTTGTTGTTGTTATTATGTATATTCCCTTTGTCTCTCGCCTAAATTTGTGCATAGGCAGGTTATAAATACTTTAAAATAAATAAATAAGGGAAAGCCTAAAGGAGCCAGTGCACCAAAACGTGTTGGTCCAATAGACAAACATATTCAATCTAGGCAAACTACAGATCCTGTTAGGGACTTATCTATCTCAGGGGCCTCATTAAGTGAAGGTGGGCACTTTTGCCCACCTGATTCTATACAGGGTATATCACAGGTGGACAAAGTATCTGCAAGTTTGGAAGCATCTCCTCAGGTAGAACCTAATGCTAATGATAAATTTCCAGTAGCAGTGATTTGTCCTAATTTGGCTAAACATTTGGACCAACCCCAAGAAATTACCTTGAAAGATATCTGACAAGTGGTTGCTAGAACTGAAGAATGCATCAAGTCTACTACACCACAGTTGTGTGCCTTTTCTCAGCACACAGTAGAAAAATTTCATGACGTTGATACTAAAATTGGCCAGTTGGATATCAAACTGTCTCAAATTTCTTCAAATACATCTAATTACCAATCGGCTACCTTAGCTTTTGTTTAAGTCAGTCTCATTAAACAATGGCAATTACAATTTCTTGAAAATCAAATGTGAGCTAGATTATGTTTATTGAATTTTCCTATTTGTTATCTACTGTCATCTGAGATTCTGTTACACAGATATTTGAAGGAGGTATTGCTTTGGGATAAAGTGGAAGAATTAAGTATTTTTGATTGCAGATATACAGCATTTCTATGCCAAAAGCTGGGACTGTGGAAGGACAGAAAGAATCAATTAATTTAACAGATTTCCTTGAAGCTTCTCAGGAGGAAATTACTACTAGAGTAACCCACCTTGCAACCTTTTGAACGGAACAGGAGAAAATAAATGTCATAAAAAAATATTTCCGGAATAAAAATTCTTTGTTCTGTGGCCAGCCCATCTGGATTTTTCTGAATGTGGCTAAGTCCATACAACTATATTGTAAGAAATTTCTAAAATTGAAGGATAAAGTCACCTCCTTGGGAGGTACTTTTTTTCTTCAATTTCCTTGCAAATGTTTAATAACATTACAGTCTATTTTAGATATATTTATTTTGATCCTTCTCAGCTTGAGAGATTGTTGATTGAAAAAGAAGTTTCTGTAGTGGGGTAGGGGATGCATGGGACGCTGATATGACTAGGAGTTAGGGTCCATATTACTAAACTAAAACTAGGTTAGTTAATATTTGGTTAAGTAATTTTCTGTTGTCTTTTCTCATTGATGTGGACTATATCTATATCATTTCCTTTTTTCATTTGAAATATGTAATTAAATAAGGATTAATTAAAATAAAGCATTTAACCATTGCACTGTTAATCTTAGTTAAAGCACTTAACATACTTGAAGTCTCTTCAAACACGGGTTTCGCATATTGCTGCCTCAGAGAACCCTGCTAATTGTAGTAATTTCACTAGGCTTTTCACTCGTAGTCTCTATTAATACCAATTATATCATTTAATTAAGAGTTGGCGATGGCTGTTCCAGCAGTTACCATTCGAGCAATGGATAAAGTGGGTGGTATGGTAGTGTTGGATACACCACAATATGTACAGGAAGTTGAGCGTCATATTATGGAAGAGAAATTATACCAGCCTTTATCTCATGATCCTACATCTGATTTACAAGACATGATTTCACCTGTCTTATTGCAAGCATTTGAGAGTCAAGTCATCACTAAAAGTAAATATAAATATATGAAACAGGGTCATCCAGTTATCCTTGTACTGAAAATACATAAAAATCTTATAACCCTCTCCCCCCCCCCCCCCCAGGCTCCCAATAGTATCCTGCATTGGTCAATATTAGAATCTCTTTCAGATAAGGTAGACTTTCATCTCAAGCAGGCAGGATGTAAAGCACGATCATACATAAAGGATAGCACTAGTATGTTATCACTGTTGGAGGCAATAGCAAATGTACCAATGGGGTCCATGTTGGCAACTTTGGACATAGCGGCCCTCTACACAAACATTCCGCAGGAAATTGCCGCTATAGCTTATATGTACACATTTGGAGTTTCTTCAGCTCATGGATAAACAGATAGAGCTTTTAACAACCATTGCTAAGATTGCTTTAGAGAAGAATTATTTTTTGATTGATCATACATTCTTTTTACAACTAAAGGTGGTGGAAATGGGGGCCACTATAGCCCCGACAGTGACGTGTTTATATGTGAGTGTGCTTGAAGAGAAGTTTTTATACCCGTCTGCATTTTTCCAGTACATTTTTTGTGAAAAAAGATATATGGACGACATTTTCATGGTGTGGACTGGATCGTGCAAACTGTTTAATGATTTTTTGAAATGGTTGAACATCTGCTGTCACCAGTCTGCACACTATTTCCTTTTTGGATATAAGAATCACCATACAGATACTGGATTTACAACTACTATTTTTCAGAAACCTACTGATAAGAACAATGTGCTACAGTATCAATCATCTAAAGAATAATTTGCTAATTGGTCAATTTTTGAGACTATGCCGGCTGTGTTCTACAATTGAAGAATATAAAGAGCGAGCAATGGATATGTGGGTTAGATTTGAGGACTGTGGGTATCCTAAGTCAACCATTAAAAAAAGCTTATAAACGCATGTTATACACTCAGAGCTATCTTTGCTGAACACCGAGAGGAGTCCTCTGTAGTGTGCATTTTACGCTACACTCATAAGGCTTTTGAAATTAAAAGAATCATCAAGTGCTTTTGCCCTATTTTGCAAATGCATCCCACATTTGATTCTCCTCCAAGATTTGTGTTTGCCAGGAGGTCACAGTATTCCAGCAGTAAAGCTCATGAGGAGCTAACACAGGGGCGTCATATGCCAATATGTCCTGTCTGCTGATTAAGTTGTCCATCCACAGTTGAATCGTGTTCACCGATTACGACAAATTACGCATTGCAGTTCCACGGATGTTGTGTACTTGATCCAATGCCCCTGTCAGCTGCTTTCCGCACGAGGGTAATTGCCCCCCTTGGCCTCAATTGTGAGATGGGGTGGTAGGCTATTTTACACTGAAACAGTTTTTGGAAAGTTTTTTGGGGTTTTTTTTAAAATTTATGTTCAGTCAATGGAATTGCCTTTCCATTTGAAAATGTTGCTTTGGATCTTTACATTTTTAAAGCTCACCATCAGCCAATCAACAGGGATATGCACTCCGGGGCTTGTTTCAACTGTGCGTCACTTTTGGTGATAAATAAAAGGGGAGTTTTCCTGAGAGTTGGCATTTTTGGAACATTAACAAGACAAGAAGCAGGTATTGTTCCTTCCTAGTACCGTGAAGATTGTGAGACAAATGTTATAAGAAATTCTTAATTAAATGATATAATTGGTGTTAATAATTTTTCTTTTAGAGACCACTAGTGAAAAGCCTAATGAAATTACTACAGTTACCAGGATTCTCTGAGGCAGCAATATGGGAAACATGTCAGGATCCTGTGTTTGAAGATACTTCAAATAAGTTAAGTGCTTTAACTAAGATTAATAAATAATAGCATCATAAGAACTGCCACTGCTGAGTCAGACCAGTGGTCCATCATGCCCAGCAGTCCCACTCACGCGGTGGCCCTTTGGTCTAAGACCAGCACCCTAACTAAGACTAGCCCTACCAGCGCATGTTTTTGTTCAACAGAAACTTATCTAACTTTGTCTTGAATCCTTGCAGGGTGTTTTCCCCTATAACAGCCTCTGGAAGGGCGTTCCAGCTTTCTACCACTCTCTGGGTGAAGAAGAACTTCCTTATGTTCGTACGGAATCTATCCCCTTTCAACTTTAGAGAGTGCCCTCTTGTTCTCCCTACCAGTGCAATGATTGAGAAGGGAGCTGTTTAGAAGTGGGCATTTTTTGCTCATTCAACAGTCTCACTACACAGAATCTCTGAGCACAGAAGAAAAATGTGTTTATAACGTTGTGTGTACAAACAATTCATGTTCTGATGTTTTCAATTGGATATTTTTGTATAATAATTCTCTGCACCAGTGAACATATATATTTTGTATCCCTGTGCTACCGGGCTACAAACTATACCGCAGAGACAGAGTGGCTCAAAAAGGTGGGGGCATTGCCATATACATCAAAGAGGGAATTGAATGTACTGGAGAGAACACGCCACAACTGATGGATAAGTTAGAGTCTCTATGGGTCAAAATTCCGGGAACAAATGGCCTGGAAACAAAGATCGGCATCTACTACCGACCTTCAGGGCAGTCCGAAGAAATTGACTGAGAAATGATGGACGAGATTAAACGCAACTGCGAGGGAGGCAACGCAGTTATCATAGAAACATAGAAAGATGACGGCAGAAAAGGGCTATAGCCCATCAAGTCTGCCCACTCTACTGACCCACCCCATTAAGTCTGAGTACTAATGACCTAGTTCCTTAACTCGACCCTCGTAAGGATCCTACTAGGGCATCCCATTTATTCTTAAAGTCAATAACGCTGGTGGCCTTGATCACCTGCTCTGGAAGCTTGTTCCAGTGATCTACAACCCTTTCTGTGAAGAAATACTTCCTTATGTCACTATCGAATTTCCCTCCTCTGAGTTTGAATGGATGTCCCCTTGTGACCGAGGGTCCCCTGAGAAAGAAGATGTCTTCTTCCACCTCGACACGTCCCGTGATGTATTTAAATGTCTCAATCATGTCCCCCCTCTCCCTGCGCTCCTCTAGAGTGTAGAGCTGCAATTTGTTTAGTCTTTCTTCGTATGAGAGACCCTTGAGCCCCGAGATCATCCTAGTGGCCATCCGCTGAACCGACTCAACTCTAAGCACGTCTTTACGGTAATGTGGCCTCCAGAATTGCACACAGTATTCCAGATGAGGTCTCACCATGGTTCTGTACAGTGGCATTATGACTTCAGATTTGCGGCTAACGAAGCTTCTATTGATACATCCCATAAGTTGCCTTGCTTTGGATGAGGCCTTCTCTACTTGTTTGGCGGCCTTCATGTCTGCACTGATGATTATTCCCAAGTCTCTTTCTTCTGAAGTCCTAGCTAGTGTTTCTCCATTTAAGGTGTAAGGTTTGCATGGATTTCTGCTACCGAGATGCATAACCTTACATTTCTTAGCGTTGAAGCCCAGCTGCCATGTCGAGGACCAGTTTTCCAACGTAAGCAGATCCTGCGTCATACTATCCTGCAGATTGCTTTCACTTACTATATTACATAGTTTGGCGTCATCAGCGAATAGAGTTACTTTACCCTGAAGCCCTTGGGTCAAGTCTCTTATGAATATGTTAAAAAGGAGTGGACCCAGGACCGAGCCCTGTGGCACTCCGCTGGTCACCTCCGATGTCTCAGAGAGGGTGCCGTTGACCATCACCCTCTGACGTCTTCCACTCAGCCAATCTTTGACCCATGCAATTAGTGTCTCGCCTAACCCCATCGATTTCATCTTATTTAATAGTCTACGGTGTGGGACGCTGTCGAAAGCTTTACTGAAGTCTAAGTACACTATGTCCAGAGACTCTCCCGGGTGACTTTAACTGTCTGGGAATAGACTGGAACCTAGGCACCTCCAGCTGCGTTAGAGATACCAAGTTCTTGGATGCTGTAGGCGATTGCTTCCTGGAACAACTTGTCAAGGAAAATACTAGAGGAAATGAGATTCTGGACTTAATTCTAAATGGCCTATGAGGACCAGCACACGATGTAGAAGTAGAAGGGACGCTGGGAAACAGCGATCACTATATGATCCGCTTCAATCTGGACGCAGGGGAAAAACATCGGTCCAAAATGACAGCAACGGCACTGAACTTTCGAAAAGGGAATTACGAAGGGATGAGACTCATGGTAGGGAAGAAGATTAAGAAGAGGATAAGCACTGAAAAAATGCTAGAGCAAGCTTGGTCCCTTTTTAAGGACACAGTCACCAAGGTGCAAAATCTATATATATCGCATATCAACAAGGGATCCAAGAAGAAAAAGAACAAAGAACCGGCATGACTCACTGTAGAGGTGAAGGAAGCGATCAGAGACAAGAAAACTTTATGGGGAACCACAAGTACAAGGGGGCACTCGGAGAAATTAAAAGGGGACAGGTTTAGAACAAATGCCAGAAGGTTCTTCTTCACCCAGAGGGTGGTGGATACATGGAATGCGCTTCCGGAGGCTGTGATAGGCCGGAGCACGTTACAAGGCTTAAAAAAAGGTTTGGATAGGTTCCTAGAGGATAAAGGAATTGAGGGATACAGATAGGAGTAGAGGTAGTTTTAGGGATAGTCTGGGACCACTGCTCAGGCAGTGGGCCTAATGGGCTGCCGCGGGAGCGGACCACTGGGCGAGATGGACCTCTGGTCTGCCTCAGCGGAGGCAACTTCTTATGTTCTTATGTTCAAGGAATGGAAAATGTCAAAAACGAACGAAAACTGGAACAAGCACAAACAACATCAACGCAGGTGCCATAAGGTGGTAAAAGGGGCCAAAAGGGACTACGAGGAAAAAATTACCAAGGAGGCGAAGAACTTCAAGCCGTTCTTTTGATATATTAAGGGGAAACGACCTGCGAAGGAAGCAATGGGACCATTGGATGACCATGGAATAAAGGGAACGCTAAAGGAGTACAAAGCAATCACCAACAAATTGAACACATTTTTTTGCATCTGTATTTACCGAAAAAGATTTACACAGCATACCGGAACCCATCAAGCTGTATGCTGGAAACAAAGACAAAAAGATGACAGGATTGACGGTCAGTCTAGAGGAGGTGTGTAGGCAGATTGATAGGCTTAAGAATGATAAATCCCTGGGACCGGATGGCATCCATTCGAGGGTCATCAAGGAACTGAAAAGGACCATAACTGAACTGCTTCAACTAATAGCCAATCTATCGATCGAATCGAGAAAGATTCTGGAAGACTGGAAGGTGGCGAATGTTACGCTGCTATTCAAGAAAGGTTTGAGGAGAGATCTGGGATACTACAGACTGGTGAGTCTGACCTCAGTACCGGGAAAGATGGTAGAGTCGCTGATAAAGGACCGCCTCATCGATCACCTTGATGGACACAGGCTGATGAGGACCAACAGGCACGGTTTTAGCAAAAGCAGATCGTGTTTGACGAACTTGCTGCACTTCTTTGAGGGAGTAAACAGGCAGATAGAAAGGGCGACCCGGTAGACATTGTATATCTGGATTTTCAGAAGGCTTTTGACAAGGTTCCTCATGAACGACTACTTCGGAAAATTGCGAGCCATGGAATTGAGGGTGAAATACTCATGTGGATTAAACCTGGCTGGAGCATAGGAAACAGCGAGTGGGAGTAAATGGACAATACTTTGACTGGAAGAACATCACCAGCGGGGTGCCGCAGGGCTCGATGCTTGGACCTGTGCTCTTCAACATCTTTATAAACGATCTGGACATTGGTACGACGAGTGAGGTGATTAAATTTGTGGACGATACGAAGTTATTCAGAGTAGTGAAGACACAGGGGGATTGCAAAGATCTGCAACGTGACATAATCAGGCTCGAAGAATGGGCATCAACATGGCAGATGAGGTTCAACATGGATAAGTGTAAAGTGATGCATGTCGGTAACAAAAATCTCATCAGGAATACAGGATGTATGGGGCGATACTTGGAGAAACCTCCCAGGAAAGAGACTTGGGAGTTCTGATCGACAAGTCAATGAAGCCATCCGCGCAATGTGTGGTGGCGGCGGCGAAAAAGGCGAATAGAATGTTAGGAATGATAAAAAAGGGGATCACGAACAGATCGGAGAGGGTTATCATGCCGCTGTACCGGGCCATAGTGCGCCCTCACCTGGAGTACTGCATCCAGCACTGGTCGCCATATATGAAGAAGGACTCAAAAGGGTCCAGAGAAGAGCGACTAAGATGGTTAAGGGGCTGGAGGAGTTGATTAGAGAAACTGGGCCTCTTCTCCCTCGGATTTATGATTCTCAATTGGCTTTGACACAGAATTCTAGACAAACTGTAGAAACTCATGGTAAATCCATGGAGTTACATAGAAACATAGAAACATAGAAAGTGACGGCAGAAAAAGGCCGAGGCCCATCGAGTCTGCCCACACCGCTGACCCACCCCCCCTATTTAATCACTCTCTTCTTTGGTAAAGAGTAATAATAATCTGAAGACTAAGGAGCTAATTTTCAAAAAAGAAAGATGTCCAAAAGATGGCATAAGCTGGCACTTGGATGTCCAAATATCGATTTTCAAAGCCAACTTTCTGGATGTCTGGCTAGCCGCTGTGTGTCCAAAGTTCAAGGGGGCATGTTGGAGGCATGTTACAGGCAGTCATTGGGCAGGCTTAGACTTGGACATCTTGTGGCAATAATCAAACTTTTCCCAAGACGTCCTGAATGGAAGTTAGACACTTTTAAAACAGGTCTAACTCCAGATATCTAAGTGCCAAAAAGGAACCCAAACTAACCAGATGACCACTGGAGGGATTAAGTAATGCCCCCCTACACTCCCTAAGTGGTTATTAACCTCTTCCCATCCCACAAAGATCTGTATGAAACAGGGACTCGCCTAGCTGATGGCAGCCATTCAGCAAGCGATGCGGGGCCAGGCTGGATGCCGAAAAGATCGCAAGTGCTCTGCACTGCTGGAGATTCGAGGAGGCAGCTGGCAGCCGTCCAGCAGGAAATGTACCATAAGATAAGCCATGGCTAATACCATGTGGCGGTCTATTTACCAGTTTTAAAACATAGATCGCCGTATGCTGCGGCCTATATATGAGGGAATACGGTAAGTGGTATTTGTTGAAAATTTTTAAGTTTCCTCCGCAATCATTCCTGCCTGTTTCTAGAACATAAGAATAGCCTTACTAGGTAACCTATCTTCACGGTGGCCCACCCAGATCACAAGTACTTGGCAATAGCCCAAATAGTAGCAACATTCCATGCTATTGATCCAGGGCTTAGCAGTGGCTTCCCCCATGTCTATCTCAATAGCAGACTGTGGACCTTTCCACCAGGAACTTGTCCAAACCTTTTTATAAACCAGTTACGCCAGGCAAAGGCAATGCGAATCAATCACAGAGCCCTGGCTTTCAAAATAAACTCTACCACGCACAGGAGACCACGCAACGTAAAAATGAGTGAAGTGTTTACTGTCTTGCTAAATCTTTTTTTTTTGTTCACCTGTTTTTGCTGCCTTTGCTGGAGTGGGGAGTTTTTGGGCCACCAAGCTGAAAGCAGAGTGAAACTTTTCTTTGTTGTGCAGTTTGCAGGATGTGCACAGTTCTAGCCTGAAATCTAGCTGCGGCACTGCGCTTTGGCTCTCAAAGCTTCCAAGAACTAAATCACTGAACCTTTGCGATTGACCGGTAGATCGCGATCGGCGTGTTGGGCATCTGTTTAGCATTTTTATCGTTGGTATATCATTTTTACTTAGCCAAAAAAGTGTGGGCATCCTTGAGCTATGCCACCTGCTCTTACTACATCCTCTGGCAATGCGTTCTGAGTAAAAAAAATATTTCCTCCTATTTGTTTTAAAAGTGTTTCCCTGTAACTTCATCAAGAGTAAAAGATTGATCTGCTTGTACTCATTCTACACCACTCAGGACTTCACCACTGTAGACTTCAATCATATCATATCCAGGTTCAAGTCACATTGTGGTTCCTTGTGATCTCAGACAAGTCACTTAACCCTTCACTGCATCAGGTACAAACTTTGATTGTAAGCCCTCTGTGGACAGAAAAATTTCTACATTACCTAAATGTAATTCATCTTGCATTTCAACTGAAAAAAAGGGATGAGCAACATTCAAAATGCTTTCCCTCTAATGTGCTATCCATCTTCTTGGCCGTAGCCACATGTTCATGTTGTTCATGCATTTTGCTTTGCACTTTTCCACACTGAATTTCAGTTGACATTTGGATGTCCTCTTGAATCTTTCACAATTCCCTTCTGATTTAACAACTTTTTCCAAATGATTTATAAAGAAGATAAAATGCAGTGGTTCCAGTACAGCTTCCACTATTCACTTTTCTCCACTGAATAATTTTGGATGCAATAATATACTGTTGAAATCCCAAACACATCCTGTGCTGAAATCCAATGTATAGATACATCAAATGATCTGCTGCAGATTCACTAATCCAGCACTGGAATAACAACCATAGATACACCAGTCTAGCTCTGCAATGGAATCTGAGATACAGAAATACTGATGCAATGACATCCCAGTGCTGGAGTACACTGACCAGGTGGTGAAATTAAATTCACAAAGAATCGCAGACAATCTTATACATGTAACCACGAAATCCCAGGCACAGATTCCACAATCAATCCTGAATTCTGAGACAGAGCTACACCGACCCAAAGACAAAATCCTACACACAGCAAATCCAATTCTACATTCAGATACAGCAGCTGAATACTAAAATCCTACGAATTAAAGAGACAAATTCCACATTGCAGTGCTGGTTTCTGAAATATAGCTGCTGAAATCGGAAACAATGATTTCACAGTCCAACACTGAGGTCTCAACAAATATACTCTAAACCACTCCTGAAATCCTCGACAGATACACTGATCCAGTTCTGAAGTCCAATGCACAGATACAGATAACCAGTTTCAATTTGGGAATATTAGGCATGGACAGACACCCCACCAAATGCTGCTAACACAAGCCTAGGTGCTTGGATCGGAGGCAGAGATGCACAAACTGTATCTCGGTACTTACCCCTAACGGAAGGATTCCCCTTTACTTCTGTAACAGCTCTGAATATTTCCCTTCCGCTCACATAATAATCCTGTTGGTGTCTCTGCCTGTTGAGCAGAGTGAAGAGAAGTGAATAATGATGAAAGGTTTCAAATAGTCAGAACATCTCTCTCCCCCTATATGCTCCCTCAACAACAGTCCCCTTCACTTCTCTCCCCTCCCCTCCCCTCCCCTCCCATCGCAGTATCAATCTCCCTCTTCATAAAACAGTAGAGAACAGACTGGGGCGTGACCAGCATCCAGATATACAGGGGCTGTTTCCTGGCGTCATGGAAACTGCTATAGGACCGACAGAATGCAGAGAGTGCAGAATCCAAAGAAAGTAAGGGAATCCTAGCTAGGACCCTACTGGGTCAGACTAAGGGTACATCCAGTCTAGCATCCTCTTTCCAGGTCCAAGATGTAACACGATGCCATACCACAGTCACTTACCACTAAAACAAAACCAAAACAGCAAAATGAACCATGGAATAACAGCTAGAACAAATTCCACAAAGCACAGAACAGTCTGTGGATTTTGATCTGGAGGTCACTGCTACTTCCAGACTATTCACAGGTAGGAAGTTTCAAGTTTATTGTATTTGGTACCTAGGCAGTGTACATAAAATGAAACGTAGTTGTACAAATAAAATAAAGATGGATTCAAAAGGAAAAGCAGTAAAGGATACATCATCTAAATTTTTAGGTGGGGGAAGGACAAAGGGCCATAAAAGAAAGGAACGATGCTGACGGAAAAAGTTATGGATTGAAAACATACTTGAATGCGTCTTGGAACAGGAAGGTTTTTAGGCCAGTTTAAAACCCCACCTATTTTAGAGCACTTTTGACTCCTAACTCCTCTCACCTCAGGTTTATTCAAATAAACAACACGGATCTCTTCACTGAATATCCAACCCACAATAAATCAAATCATTAGAAAAAAGTGGGCTTTTTTTAGATAATAAGTCAATTATTCGACCTGCTGTTTTTGCACATAGACTGCCAAAGCCAACGTTGGTAGGTATTCCCATAAATACCCAACGCTCTATTTTGTCCAGAGCGTTTCAGCTTCTTCGGGGGACTCTATATCATGTTGCTAAACTGCAAAAATCAAAAGACAATAACGACAAAACTGAATTAAACATAATGATCAAATAACCAAACACTTTACATTACCATGCATTCAACTTTACTCACATTCACAGACAAAACATAATCAACCACCCTAATTTGAAATACAAAAAAGATGGCACCCCCTACCTTCTATGTCATGTCTGTTTGTCCAAGTTAGATTGTAAGCTCTTCCTAGCAGGGACCGTCTATAAATGTCAAAATGTACAGCACTGCATTTGCCTTTCAGCACTATATAAGTGATAAGTAGGAGTAATAGAGAAGTCCGATTTTGGTAATATTATAGAGGAGGCAGCGACAAGTTTGGACAGTTTGTTGGATATGAGCAAAGAAGGAGAGAGAGGAGTCAAAGATCACCCCAAGGTTGCAAGCTGACGAGACAGGGAGGAAAGAGAATGTTATCCACAGAAATAGAGAACGGCGAGAGGGGGAGGTGAGTTTAGGAGTTCAGTTTTAGCCATATTCAGTTTGAGATGGTGGTGAAACATCCAAGTGGCAATGTTGGACAGGCAGGCTGAGATTTGGACCCGAGTTCCTGTAGCGATATCTGGTGTGGAGAGGTAGATCTGGGAGTTATCAGCATAGAAGTAAGAACATAAGAAGTTGCCTCCGCTGAGGCAGACCAGAGGTCCATCTTGCTCAGCGGTCCGCTCCCACGGCGGCCCATCAGGCCTACTTGCCTGAACAGTGGTCCTTGACTAATTTTATAACTTACCTCTAATCCTATCCCTATAACCTACCTCTACTCCTATCTGTACCCCTCAATCCCTTTATCCTCCAGGTACCTATCCAAGCCTTCTTTAAAGCCCTGTAGCGTGCTCCTGCTTATCACATCCTCCGGTAGCGCGTTCCATGTTTCCACTACCCTTTGGGTGAAAAAGAACTTCCTAAACCTTTCCCCTTTCAATTTCTCTGAGTGCCCCCTTGTACTTGTGGTCCCCCATAATTTGAAAAATCTGTCCCTGTCTACTTTTTCTATGCCCTTCATGATCTTGAAAGTTTCTATCATGTCTCCTCTAAGTCTCCGCTTTTCCAGGGAGAAAAGCCCCAGCTTTTTCAGTCTGTCAGTATATGAGAGGTCCTCCATACCCTTTATTAGCTTAGTTGCTCTTCTCTGGACTCTCTCAAGTACCGCCATGTCCTTCTTGAGGTACGGCGACCAGTACTGGACACAGTACTCCAGGTGTGGGCGCACCATTGCACGATACAGTGGCAGGATGACTTCCTTCGTCCTGGTCGTGATACCCTTCTTAATGATACCCAAAATTTTGTTTGCTTTCCTTGAGGCTGTGGCGCACTGCGCCGACGCCTTCAATGTTGTGTCTACCATCACTCCCAGGTCTCTTTCAAGGTTGCTCACCCCTAGTGGTGATCCCCCCATTTTGTAAGTGAACATCAGGTTCTTTTTCCCCACATGCATGACCTTGCATTTCCCTATGTTGAAGCTCATTTGCCACTTTTTGGCCCACTCTTCCAGCGTTGAAAACCATGGGAGGAGATCAGTGTACAAAGAGAGCAGGTATATATGGAAAGAGGAGAGGGCTCAGGATGGAGCCTTGAGGTACACCAATAGACAGTAGGATGGCAGCAGAGGAGGTTCCACCATAACACACACTGAAAGTACGATAAGAGAGATAAGAAGAAAACCAGGAGAGACAAAATCCTGGGATCCCAATGAGGACAGCATGTTGAGAAAAAGGTGGTGATCAACAGTGGATGAGGATAGAGTAGAAGCCATTGGCTTTGGCCAGGAACTTAAGCAAGGGTATTTTCTGTAGAATGGAGAGGGCAAAAGCACAATTGAAGCGGGTCAAGAATATTATGAGAAGAAAGAAGGCTTAATCAATGGTGGTGAACAGCACGTTTGAGTAGTTTGGATAGGAAGATGAGGAAGATGTGGTGGTAGTTAAAGGAGGATGCAGGATCTAGTGAGGGTTTTTGAGGAGGGGTGTAACTACGGCATATTTGAAGATATCAGGAATTGTAGCAGTGGACAGTGAAAGGTTGAGGATGTGACAGATGGGAGCGATGGTTCTGAGTAGGTAGGTAGGAATCGAATCAGAGGAACAGGTAGTGGGTTTGGAGGAGGAAAGAAGGTGAGCAGTTTCCTCTTCTGTGACTTGAGAAAAGGAGGAAAAGGTGGTAGGGGTTGTTGGAGGGAAGATGGCAGAGTGGACAGCCAGAAGGGATGATTGGGGAAGTGACAGTTGAGAATTCAAGGTGGATCTTGTGAATCTTGTCTGGAAGGAAAGTGAGGAGGTTTGAGTCAAGAATTATTCCTAGGCTACATACTTCATCCTTTGCAGTCAGGGTAGTTGATTCCCAGTTTAGGAATGGTTGGGTGAAGGTACATTTTTTTTCCTAATCCATACTAATTCTGTTTTTGAGGTGTTCAGTTTAATTTCAGAGAGGCAGTTGTGTAGGTTTGCTATCTGGCTGTCATGGTTTTTACTCCAAATGGCATGTACAGTTGTATGTCATCAGCGAAGGAGTGAATTTTTATTTCATGTTTTTGGGCTATGTCTAAGACAGGTCTGACATAGAGAATGAATAACAGTGGGGACAGTAGGGCCCTTTGTGGTACTCCGTATTTGATTTGTTTTGGTTTAGTTTATTGCCCAGTAGTACTCTTTGTAATCTTTGGCTAAGAAAAGATTGAAACCAGCAAAATGCCACTTCACAGATACCTATTTCTGCAAGACAAGTAAGGAGGAGCGAATGGTTGATGGTATCAAAGGCTGCACTTAGGTCAAGCAGGACAAGTAGGACATCATTTCCTTTGTCCAATAGTTGCCAACAGTCACCTATGATGTCCAGCAGGACAGTTTCGGTGCTGTGGTGTTTCCTGAATCCTGACTAGTATGCGGAAAGGATCTCTTGTTTGTCTCTGAATGCTTGCAGCTGAGTAAGTGTTGCTTTTTCCAGTATCTTAAGTATATGAAGGATAGGTAGGAGACAGACCTCAAGTTCCTGGGTGTGTTTGGGTTGAGGGATTATTAATATTTTTTTTTTTAGGATAGGCCTGATGATTGCTGGTTTCCAGCTTTCAGGCACTTGTCCAGTTTTTAGCGAGGCATTGATGAGTGGATGAATTGAGTTTACGAAGGTGCCTTTGACTGACATTAAGAGGTGTGATAGGCAAGGGTCCAAGATTTGAGTTGGAGGGCCAGATTGTGTGAGATGGCATTGAAGCAGGTTAGAGTCTCTCTATTAGTGCTGATGGTAATATGTTGAGGCGGTGATTGTAAAATTGTGGTGTTTGCTGCGTGGTAGAGTCGAGGTTGGAGCATATCTTGTTGATTTTATCTGCAAAGAAGGAGGAGAGTGATTCACTGTTGAGATTGGTGTTTAGGAGATAAGAATAGCCTTACTGGGTCAGACCAATAAGAACATAAGAGTTGCCGCTGCTGGGTCAGACCAGTGGTCCATCATGCCCAGCAGTCCGCTCTCGCGGCGGCCCTTATGGTCAAAGACCTGCGCCCTAACTGAGACTAGCCCTACCAGCGTACATCCTTGTTCTGTAGGAATTTGTCCAAGAAGAGGATCACACGCTTTGTTTATTTTACCATCGGTTCATGGATGTAAGAGTAAGAAATCTTTGGAACATACATTATTAGCATTCCAGGCTGCTTTCTATGATAGGGAATTACGACCGTTGTTGCATAGCACTTATTCTTATAAACATGTACAATAAAAACTTAATAAGGGGATAGAGAATGACGCGGGGACACTATACACTTTTGCACTGGCCATTCCAGGCTCCGTGGATGACATCACCCACATGTGAGAATATCTGCCTGCTGTCCTCGGATAACCCGTTTTGAAATTTCGAGTTTACGCCCAGCAGTGTCTACGAGGAGCTATCAAGACTCAAGGTGAACAAAGCTATGGGACCGGACAAACTACACCCCAGGGTGCTCAGAGAGTTGAGTGACGTCCTGGCGGAACCATTATCCACGCTCTTCAATCTTTCCCTAAATACAGGAAGAGTCCCGTTGGATTGGAAAATGGCTAATGTCATTCCACTCCACAAAAAGGAATGCAGGACAGAGGCTGAGAATTATAGACCGGTGAGTCTCACATCGATAGTGAGTAAACTTATGGAAACACTATTCAAACGCCAATTGGATACGATCCTGAACGAGGAGAATCTACGAGATCCCCATCAACATGGTTTTACAAAGGGAAGGTCCTGCCAATCAAATCTGATCAGCTTCTTTGACTGGGTAACAAGAAATCTGGATATAGGGGAGTCCCTGGACGTCATGTACTTGGACTTCAGCAAAGCGTTTGATAGCGTCCCACACCGCAGGTTATTGAGCAAGATGGGTTCGATGGGACTGGGTGAAACATTATCTGCATGGGTTAAGGACTGGCTTAGAGATAGACTTCAGAGGGTAGTGGTAAACGGTACCCTCTCTGATACGACAGAGGTGATCAGCGGAGTGCCGCAGGGCTCGGTCTTGGGCCCGATCCTATTTAACATCTTCGTAAGAGACTTGGCTGAGGGGCTTTAAGGTAAAATTACATTATTTGCCGATGACGCCAAACTATGCAACATGGTAGGCAACCGCACAACAGATGAAAGCACAGTGCCCGACAAAAGCTCAATGCCCGACAGTATGATGCAGGACCTACTCCTGCTGGAGCATTGGTCAAAGACTTGGTAACTAAATTTCAATGCCAAAAAATGCAAGGTCATGCACCTTGGCGGCAAAAATCCATGCAGGACTTACACCCTAAATGGTGAGATCCGAGCAAGGGCTGTAGCAGAATGTGACTTGGGGGTGATCATTAGCGAAGACATGAAGACTGCTAATCAAGTGGAGTAAGCTTCATCCAGGGCTAGACAAATCATGGGCTGTATCCGTAGAAGTTTCATCAGCCGTAAGCCCGAGGTCATAATGCCGTTGTACAGATCCATGGTGAGACCCCATCTGGAATACTGTGTACAATTCTGGAGGCCACATTATCAAAAAGATGTGCGGAGAGTTGAGTCGGTTCAGTGAATGGCCACCAGGATGGTCTCAGGACTCAAGGATCTCCCGTATGAGGAACGCAGAGAGAGGGGAGACGTGATCGAGACGTTCAAATATGTCACAGGCCATATTGAGGTGGAAGAGGATCTCTTTTTCCTTAAAGGACCCATGGCAACAAGAGGGCATCCATTGAAAATCAGGAGTGGGAAATTTCATGGCGACACCAGAAAATATTTCTTCACCGAAAGGGTGGTTGATCGCTGGAATAATCTTCCACAACAGGTAATTGAGGCAAGCAGCGTGCCAGATTTTAAGAAAAGATGGGATTGGCATGTGGGATCTCTTCATGGAGGTAGTTAGGGGGGCCAAACTAATCTTCGCTAAGAGCAAATTCGACCACGTCTCCCCGCTTTTGTCTAAGCTTCACTGGCTCCCAATTATCCTCAGGGTCCACTACAAATGCGCCTGTCTAGCCTTCAAATCTCTACACGGCATCCTAACTCCCCTCTTTTCTCTATCTTGGCTCTCCTCGAATCCTACCTCCACCAGATCCACTCAAAAATTCAAATTATCCTTCCCCTCTTTAAAAGGCATATCCCATACAGGAAAACTTGGGACATCCCTCCTCTTCAGGATCACCGAGCTGTGGAACAGCTTCACTGCCCCTCTTCGGAGTTCGACCTCCCTCCAACGCTTCCGAAAACATTTGAAAACCTGGCTTTTCGCTAAAATGTAACTACTCCCTCCCTCTCCATTATACTAAGTCCCCTCTTTCTTTCTTTTTACTAAGCCCTTCTCCTTTCCATTGGAGTTCCTTTCTATATTAATTCCTGTAAACCGTGTCGAGCTCCACTTTTGTGGAGATGATGCGGTATATAAACTTAAGGTTTAGTTTAGTTTAGTGTGGGCAGACTAGATGGGCCGTGGCTCTTTTCTGCCGTCATGTTCTATGTTTCTATGTAACACCTGTTACAGGATAGTGGCCTTGATTTTCCTATCAAATGTACATCAGATTTCTGTGTCTGGGCCTTGCGGTCAGGCTGAAAGATTAATTCATTGCACCTTTCTTTTCTTTTCACAGCAGCAAGATGAAGATGGAGAGGATAATGAAGAGAATGACAGAGATTCAGCTTAGAACTAATAGAACTATCTAGCATCTCTTCTAGATACACACCACAATTAAACTATCATTATTAATTGCGCAATACAACAGCAGTCACCAGAGCAGCAAGAGGCCTATGAAGGGTGTGGAGCAACATTTTTAAAATCATAAACCAAAAGGATTTTTTTTTCTCCATTTGTTCAAATCCCAGCTATCCACATTAGAGCGAGACTGAGAAAACTGTCATATGTTGGCCAAAATGGGAGCTAAAATGAAAAGGCTAGTTTAAAAAATATACATATATTTTGTTGGTTCCATTGCTCTCACAGAACTGTTGGCAACGTTCATACTGTAAATGATGTGCCAGATCTGAGTTTCTTTGACTTATTTATTTTGGTAAGTAAACCAGGGTAGGGGTGGGGGATATAACAATTTATTATTTCTATAGTGCTACCAGGCACATATAGCACTGCACATTGTACATTATCCATGTCTCCAATCACTGTCGGTACAAAGACCGAAAAATTTCCCACTGCTTTGAGGCCTTCAGTGCCTGGGAGCGCAGCCTTTTCCCACTGATCATTCTGGTTGAGATATTGAGTTTCCTACTGCCGCTGTTGTTTGTGGTGGTGGTGGCAGCTATAGTAATGGCAGCAAACAGGTGGGTGGACGGCAACAGAAGACTGTGCGACTGCTTGTGGTGAACCTCATCATTTTCATTATCTGCTTTGTGCCCTACAACTTGACACTGGCCACCTATGGATTACTGAGGGCCCTGTGGGTGCTATACGGCAGGCGTTGAGAGTGACTATCCTTCTAGCTAGCATGAACTGTACCCTGAATCCCCTTGCTACTATTTCAGCACTGAGGGCTTCCGGAATACCTTTAAAGGTCTCTGCCAGGACCAAACCTGGGAAGAGAAAGGCAAGACAGAGAACGAAGCCCATAGGGACCAGAGGTTACCAAGCACTAGCATCACTCTGCTGAATCGCCAAATACAGGACTCTGTTGTGTAATAAGGGAGCTGTTTGGATGAAGGCAGGGGGATGCAGTAGGGGAAGGATTCTCTATAAGAGGGGATCTCTCTGCTCACCTCTGGCTTACCCTTTACTACTTCTACAAGATCATTCCATGCATTCATTAGTCCTAACAAATATAGGCTGATACTATTCCCATATCTACCTCCACAGAGCCTCTGATCATAACCTTTCCTGCTGGAATACATTTATTTAATGTGCACTTTTACTAGCTCTCAGGTTCTTGAACACTGCTGTTATATTCTCCTGTCCCCCCCCCCCCCCCACACACACACACACACTTCTGTATAAATGACCAGCTCTATAACAGACATGGAGGGCCATTTTCAATAGGACATCCAAGTCCAACTTTGGATGTTTCCTGCAAGATATCCAAAGTTGGGGGTGGAGAAATGTCCATTTTCAAAAATTCTGGATGCCTACATTTTTTCTTTTTCAGAAATAGTCTACTTGGACATCTTAGCCACCAGGACGACCAACCTTAGGAAGTCCAACTTTTTACTGTAAAAGCATCCAAGATCAAAACATCCAAATCCAGACCATTTGGCTGTTGGAAGGGCCAGCATTATAATGCACTAGCCAACAGAGCAGTTTGCCACCTTTGATGGCATTGCTATAAACTTCACATAAGGGATACAATCTCTTTTATAATTTATGCTGAGCCCTCCAAAACTCCCCCCAATATGGGAGGATTTTGGTGGTCTCATACTTTCCACCCTAAATAGAGTAGGTAGAGTGGCTTATGAGCCTGGGTCCTCCCCTTTATGGTTCACTATCCCACCCACCAGGCTACTTAAGATACCTGTGTGATGCTCTACTAGCCTTTCCCAAACCTTGCCAGGTGATGCTGTTCTATGGTCAAGTATGTACTGTTTCATCGAGTATATTATTTATTTACTATTCCGCCCGTTGGGATCTAATAATAGCGTTGCTGGGTCAGACCAATGGACCATCTAGCCCAGTATCCCGTCTTCACAGAGGCCAATCCAAGTCACAAGAACCTGGCAAAAACCCAAATAGTAGCAGCATTCCATGCCACTGATCCAAAGCTTCTTCTCCCTCAAACAGAGGAGATTGAGAGGGGACATGATCGAAACATTCAAGGTACTGAAGGGGATAGACTTAGTAGATAAGGACAGGTTGTTCACCCTCTCCAAGGTAGGGAGAACGAGAGGGCACTCTCTAAAGTTGAAAGGGGATAGATTCCGTATGAACATAAGGAAGTTCTTCTTCACCCAGAGAGTGGTAGAAAACTGGAATGCTCTTCCGGAGGCTGTTATAGGGGAAAACACCCTCCAGGGATTCAAGACAAAGTTAGACAAGTTCCTGCTGAACTGGAACGTACGCAGGTAGGGCTGGTCTTTGACCTAGGGACCACTGCGGGAGCGGGCTGCTGGGCACGATGGACCACTGGTCTGACCCAGCAGCGCCATTTCTTATGTTCTTATGTTCAAGCGGTGGAACATTTAAAGGTTTCTAGAACCTTATTTATTCATTCTGTTTCAGTAGGGCTTTCAATTGATCTACATACACATCTTGTCCCTTTTGATTCATTGATTGACAGAATTTTCACACAACTCGGCTTTACACATCCTTAAGATCAACTCACTCCCTGCCAAAATCCCTCCTCCCAGCTAAGTGGAGCAGTACCTTTAAAGTTTTATAAAGCCCCATTCATCCATAATGTTTCGGTATGGCTTTCAATTCATCTATATATACATTTTGTCTCTTTTTTGGTAATATACTCTGTGCCTCATTGAATTATAATTCTCTCTCTTTCATGTAAAAGTGTTTTTGTACTTTTCAAATAGTATTTGGAATTTTGACTATTTCTCTTAATGCTCTATTTTTAAAGGCCTCTCTCTCTTCTTTCCTCACCAGCCCTGTCTCCACAGATTCATTAACTGAGGGGATTTTCATCCATCCGGGCTTTACAGATCACTGCAATCAACTCACTTTCTGACAAAATCCCTGCTCCCAGCCCAGCAAAGCGGTACATTTAAAGGTTTATATAGCCCCTTCATTCATTCTTTTTCAGTAGGGCTTTCAATTCATCTACATACAAATCTTGTCTTTTTTGATTCATTGACTGACAGGATTTTCACTGAGAGAAAGAGATCACTAACACTAAGAGACAGAGAACAGTTGAACACTAAGAGAGAAAGAAAACACTAACACTTAGAGAGAGAGAACACTAACACTAAGAGAGAGAGAGAACACTAACACTGAGAGAGACAGAACACTAATACTGAGAGAAAGAGATAACACTTGAACACTGAGAGAGACAGAACACTACCACTAATGAGAGAACATTAACATGTAGAGAGAGAGAACATTATGAGAGGGAACACTTCAGCATTGAGAGAGACAGAACACTAACACTAAGAGAGAGAGAACACTTAGAGAGAGAGAACACTTTGTCACTGGGAGAGACAAAACACTAACACTAAGAGATAGAGAACACTAACACTAAGAGAGAGAGAGAACACTTGAACACAGAGAGAGAGAGAACACTAACACTAAGAAAGACAGAACACTATGAGAGAGAACACTTGAGCACTGAGAGAGACAGAACACTAACACTAAGAGAGAGAGACCACTCGAACACTTAGAGAGAGAGAACACTAACACTAAGAAAGACAGAACATTAACACTAAGAGATAGAGAACACTAATACTAAGAAAGACAGAACACTAACACTAAGAGAGAGAAAACATTCGAACATTTAGAGAGAGAGAACACTAACACTAAGAAAGACAGAACATTAACACTAAGAGATAGAGAACACTAACACTAAGAAAGACAGAACACTATAAGAGAGAACACTTGAGCACTGAGAGTGACAGAACACTAACACTAAGAAAGACAGAACACTGACACTAAGAAAGACAGAACACTAACAGAGAGAGAACACTCGAACACTGAGAGAGACAGAATACTAACACTAAGAGATAGAGAACACTAACACTAAGAAAGACAGAACACTAACACTAAGAGATAGAGAACACTAACACTAAGAAAGACAGAACACTATAAGAGAGAACACTTGAGCACTGAGAGTGACAGAACACTAACACTAAGAAAGACAGAACACTAACACTAAGAGAGAGAGAACACTCGAACACTGAGAGAGACAGAATACTAACACTAAGAGATAGAGAACACTAATACTAAGAAAGACAGAACACTAACACTAAGAGAGAGAAAACATTCGAACATTTAGAGAGAGAGAACACTAACACTAAGAAAGACAGAACATTAACACTAAGAGATAGAGAACACTAACACTAAGAAAGACAGAACACTATAAGAGAGAACACTTGAGCACTGAGAGTGACAGAACACTAACACTAAGAGAGAGAAAACATTCGAACATTTAGAGAGAGAGAACACTAACACTAAGAAAGACAGAACATTAACACTAAGAGATAGAGAACACTAACACTAAGAAAGACAGAACACTATAAGAGAGAACACTTGAGCACTGAGAGTGACAGAACACTAACACTAAGAGAGAGAGAACACTCGAACACTGAGAGAGACAGAATACTAACACTAAGAGATAGAGAACACTAATACTAAGAAAGACAGAACACTAACACTAAGAGAGAGAAAACATTTGAACATTTAGAGAGAGAGAACACTAACACTAAGAAAGACAGAACACTAACACTAAGAGAGAGAGAACACTCGAACACTGAGAGAGACAGAACATTAACACTAAGGGAGAGAGAACACTAACACTGAGAGAGAGAGAACACTTGAACACTTAGAGAGTGAGAACACTAACACTAGGAGAGAGAACACTTCAACACTGAGAGAGACAGGACACTACCATTAAGAGAGATAACATTAACACTTAGAAAGAGAGAATACTAACACTAAGAGAGAGAGAACACTCGAACACTGAGAAAGACAGAGCACTAACACTAAGAAAGAGAACACTTGAACACTGAGAGACACAGAACACTAACATTAATAGAGAAAGAACACTAGAACACTGAGAGAGACTCAACACTAACACTAAGAGAGAGAGAATACTTGAACACTGAGAGAGAGAGATCAGATGAATACTGAGAGAGACAGAACACTAACACTGAGAGAGAGAGAACTATGAGAGAGAGAGAGAGGAATGGATCACTGTATAAGGTTACTGGTATCTGGGATCCTATTCATAATTATTGTTCTAGATCAGTGTCCCACAAACGTTCTTGAGCTGTGGCACCTGGAAGTGCGTGAGATCACCAGACAGATCCTAAGCATCCAGTGGGCTGTGTCAGCAGGAAAAAGGGCCAGAGAAAGAGAGGCACTTAAGCCGACCGCTTGCCTGTAGGACGTGCCTCTGTAGGCAGTCAACCAGCGCCAGCGCCTCTCCTGCTGCTCCCCCCCTAGTGTTCCGCGGCACACCTGAAATCTCAGGAGGCACACAGTTTGCGACACACTGCTGTAGACCCTTGTTATGAAGCCAAATATTTTTTGTCTGGGTTTTTCTCACACGGCTTTCTTTCTTCTTTCCTGTCAATCTCTCTCAGCTTTATAATCTATTTTCTCAACTTCCTATTGGACCTTGTTGCATAAGCTGTTTCTATCCTTGCCTATACAAAGTTAATTTGTCTACTCTGACCCCAAAGTTTGTCATACTTGGATATTACTTCTCCATTATCTCACTTAGCAGAGACTGGATAATTGTTTGTTCTTTCTGTCATTGATGTTATACTGGTTTACTTTTATCATTATAAAACAATAAAGATATTGAACATAAAAAAAGTTCTTTTTATTTCTATGGAAGTGAGTTTAACAGTGTTGTAGGTAACCAGCCTAAATGAGGAACACATACTTACTTGGAGCGAGGGAGACCGATTTGTATGTCTAGTTTTATATGTAGGATTGAAGCTTTTAGTTCCTGTGAGAAGCAGCTGGATGGGATCTGCATTTGAGAGGTAAGGTGCCCGCAGCATGCATGAGGAAGAAGATAACTTCAGACAAGACCCAGAGCTCAACATCGATGTTTATTATTCAGAAATGCATAAAGAAAACTCATATTTGATATGTTTCCGTCTGGGATCCTTCATGAACCTAGAAAAAAAAATAAGAGCCAGTTCATTAAATCAGAAGGTTCTTGAGAGAAATCATGAAAAATATTTACTGCTAGGAACGCAAGACAAAAAGGTAACAAGGACATGAATATTTCATAAATGATTTTAAATATCATGCAAGCACATCTAAATTGTACTCTAAAATAATCTCTTGATATAAAGTACCAGTTAATATAAGTTATATAGAGCAGTAGAACAAAACATTTAAGGGCAGATTCTGTATAGGACGCCAGTCTCAGCAGCTGAGAATCGTACACTGGCATCCTATACAGAATTGCATCTGCCTAACCACCTCGATTCTCTAACCAGTGCTGGTTAGAGAAAATGTCCACGGCAGGAGGAATGCCTAATCCCTCCTGCTGCCACCCCCAAACCCCCCATGGGACAGTCTGCGGCAGGAGAGATGCCCAATCCCTCTTGCCGCCACTCCCCCCACCCCCAGATTCTCCAAGAAAGGATGGATGCCAACGCCCTCCTGCTGGAATGTCTGAAACAGCCCACCTCCCTCCAACTGCGATAGGCAAGCGATATGCCCACTCTCTCCTGCCAGCAGCCCCCCCCCCCAAAAAAAAAAATCCATGACCCCCAATCATCAATATCTATACATCGAATGCGGCCAAGACTCTGGTTGGCCCTAATGCCTAAGTCCCCTCTTATGGGCATCCTTCCTGCCGTGGTCAGTCTCCAGGGTGGGGGGTTCAGGGTTGGCAGCAGGAGGGATTAGGCATCCCTCCTACTGTGGACATTCTCAGGGAGATTCTTTTGCTGCGAACTGAAGAGTTCAATACCTCTGGAGTATATAAAAATAAAGGTTAAAAGGCAGAAGTGGATTCTAAGGCCAACATGCCACATAGGCACTGAACTAAAGAACAAACTCTGACTTGATGTTCTCTCTAAGCTGCACACCTCCTGTGAAGTCCCCACGCAGCAAGAGCAGCACCTCCCCACCCCCCTCTGGCTGCTGCTGCGGCAAAACAGGCTACCTCAATATGATCAGCTGTTGACTCTGACCTGTAATCTCGGAGGAGCATGAAGCAGCAGCAGGGTGTCAGGTGAGAGATAGGAAGACACTGGATGGAAAGGGAGAGGGGAGCACATGCTTTATAGAAGGGGATGGGGAGAGAGGGGGCAGATACTCGATGGAAAGAGAGAAGGGGATGCAGAGATAGAGAGCAGATACTGGATGGAAGAGAACATAAGAATTGGCACTGCTGGGTCAGACCAGGGGTCCATCCTGCCCAGCAGTCTGCTCCCGCAGTGGCCCCCAGGTCAAAGACCAGTGGCTTAACAGACCAGGGCAGATGGTGTAGAGAAGAGAGGTGGAAGATGATGGAAGGGGCAGATGCTTTATAGAAGGGGATGGTGGCCATGGGAGGTAGAAGGGAAAGCGATGCTCTTAGTGCACGGCCCAAGAAGCAGCAGCCGAGTCCCTGCAAAATTAGGGGTTTTTAAAATGAGGTTCTGGCAATGAGAACAAAACAGTTCATATTTGATGGAAAAATATAATTTATTTAAAGTTCATCATGGGATATATAATTGATACCAAGATCATTTATCTTGGTGTACAGGATTAAATTTTGCAACAAAGTCCACATAAGTTAAGAGGCTTATTTTAATTATAAATGCTTATTAAAGCATTTAGTTTTGATTCAATATCGTTTTTGAGGTATAAAATCGTCCTCCCTTTGTGCGGGATAGAATTGTAACCGGACGATTAATCGGGTGCACGTCACCAGCGCACGAAGTTTACGTAACATCTACCACCCTATGAGGGGTGATGACCAAAACTAACGTAAATGATTATATGACAATCAGGTGAGCGATGACGTGGAGCCTAATGACTGAGCGTATAAAGTTCACGGTAGTCACCACTTTTGAGAATGCAACGTTGGAGTGAGAAGATGTGACTGTGCTCGGTAATCTTTGCGATGCTGTAACCTTGGAGGGAAGAGGTTCCGCGCCATAGCGGGTAAGTTTTTAGATGCTGTTTTAAGATGTAAGCGGTTAGAATGAGTTTGAAAGTTTAAATTTTGAACTTAGAGGAAAAGATTTGTGTCAGAACTTAACTATAGTCGTTGCCTTTAGTATTCTTAGACGGAAGCTTCGTTTTAGCGTTTCCTGTACGATGTATTTTTTTGGAGGGGTAATTTTAAGAGTTAACACGCTTAAGACACTCGGTGGCGTACCTAGGGTCTACCACACCCGGGACCCACTGTTTTTTTTAAACCCACATCCCCCCATGTAATAAAAGACTTTTAGTAATGTTCCTCCAAATGCAAGCCACGAGGGGGGTGTTATTGGCTTTAGAGTCACGGTCCAGGAACTTCTTTTTTTAGGGTTCGGTTCCAAGGCTCTGGTCCCGGTGCCGTGATCTAGCATGTTTCCAGTCTTCTCTCCTGTCTGGTGGCCCTTTACCTTCCGTGAAGCACAAAAAAAATGCCGGCCTCGGCAGTGATTCAGCTACTTCCCCCGCGGCTCCCTTCCGCGCTTTCCGTGTCTGCCTCTACCGCAATCCAAACGGTATACCATGTGGTACTATTAATTTCATAGGTTTTAAAAGTTATAAAAAATTTAACATGCACATTAAAAATTAAGACAGTTTCAATTTAAAGAGAAAATTATATTTTTTAAAAAAAATTTGTGATTCCAAATAATTTGTGTTTTGTGAACACAATGGTTTTTATTGCTGACTATAATTGATAAACAGTTAATCTTGTAATTGATAGTATATTAAAAGTATGAGAGTAACTCATACTAGATCTAGCTTTTAATTATAAAGATTGCTATAATATAATTTGTTGTTTATTCTAATTAGTGAATAAGAGGTTAACTAGTGAAGGAATAAGAACAAATTAAAGCATACTTTTAAGTGCTTCAATTGAGGCACCAGATTGATCTAGCTTTTGATTATAAAGATCCCTATAACATAGGGGATTCAATTTACGAAGATGATTATGAATCAGTAATAAAGACATTAGTTTAAATCAAAATTTATATATTTTGTTAATATAATTCTATAGATTATATTATGATGATTTAAATAGATACTTGACGAGCAATAAGAATGTTTAGAAATGTAATTGGAAATTTATTATAATACAGTTAAAGAATTATTACCGAAACTAATGTTTGAAGCATTAACAAAATATGTTGCAAATAATGAGGGTATTGATCTTCTTCTATTTTTTTTAAGGCTTCAATAACATGATTACAATTGAAATTATGTCTGAAATCTCCACCTTGGCTTTCTTGAAAGCAGTAGCAGCTTGAGGATATTGCCATTGGCTGCAAAGCTTTGAGATTTTGAGTTGCTAAACCGGAGGAAGATGTCTTTAGTCAGCAGGGCTTGGGAATCCACACTAGCACAAGTATTTATAAATTGCACTCTGGCAGGGAGAAACTTTGGTGCCCATCCACCAATTTTGGGCTCCAGTCCCTCCCCCAAATCATTGAATACAAAAATAATTGTGATGCACATATCCCAAAGCTAACATTCCAGTTAATAAATTCAAAATAAAATATTTTTTTCTACCTTGCTGTCTGGATGTTTTGTTTTTCCATCATCTTGGTCCCAGTTTTTCTTTTTGCGTTTAGTCCATTTTCAAGTAATTCTCTTTCCAGTATCTGCTGTCCATTTTTTTTTCTCCTTCTCTTGTAAAATTCCTTTTCCTTCTTATGCCTGTCTCCCTTTCAGCTTAACTTTTTTTTATTTTTTTGCCTGTGTCCACTTAAATCTTGCCTTCTTTCTCGCCCTTCTTTTTAAATGTTCAGCTACTTCACAATTCTCCATCTTCTCTCAGTCCCTAGCTCTCCCATTTCCCATCTCACTCTTTTCCCATCCTCCTTTTTCCTGTCATCTACTCCCCATTACCCCATTAATACTATTGTACTCGCTGCTCTCTCACTTATCTTGTCATCTCCCTTTTTACCTCATCTACATGGGTCACCTCTTTTCAAGCTATAACTCCCTGTCCCTTTCTTTCTATCTTCTAGCATCTCTCTGCCTTCTATCCCCAGATCCAACTTTTCTCCCTTTCTCTTCCTGCCTACCTTCCCCAGGTCCACCATTTCTTCCTTTCTCTTCCCAACAGTTCTTCCTTTAAGTATCATTCCCTCTTTCTCTACACCATCCCAGGTCCAACTTCTCTCCCTTCAGACTATTATCCACCATCTCTCTCTGTTTCTGGTCCCATAAGCTCTCACCCCCCCAGCCCTATCTAGCACTTCTTTAATACCATCCCCCCCACTTATGTATTTTTAAAAAAAAAGTCCGGGGGGGGGCTTCCTCTGCCCAGTATGTTCTCCCCCTTCTCTCCATGCCCATGTATCTCTACCTCACTCCTCTCCCAATCCCTTCCTTCTCTCTCTGCCTAACAGTTCTCCTCTATCTCCCCATGTGCACCATCTTGCCCTCTGATACCCAATTCTCCCTTTCTATTCTCTCCCGCACCTCAGTATCTCTCCCTCACTCCCTCCGTTTTTCCATATTATGGCTCGTGCTCCCCTCCCTCTTTCCCTTAATTCTGTGTCCCAAGTTCATGCCCCTCCTTTCGTCCTGTTTGTGCTCCCTCCCTTAAGACCCAACATGTCCTTCTTCCTTATTTCCCTCCCTTATACTTATTTGTTTTTTGTACTGCAGGGATTCCTAGAATGTGAGTTACCTGATCACTGAAAAGAGTCAACTGAAATTTTACAGGAAGGATAGCAGGTAAGAATTTCCAGTTAATAAATTCAAAATAAAATAATTTTTTCTACCTTGTCTGGATGTTTTGTTTTTCCATCATCTCAGTCCCAGTTTTTCTTCCTGCATTTTGTCCATCTTCAACTAGGTCTCTTTCCAGTGTCTGCTGTCCTTTTATTTTCTCCTCTCCTCTCATTCCATAGTTTTTCTTCTTATGCCTGTGTCCAATGTATTTTTTCCCTTTCAGCTTTCTTAACTTTTTTTTTCCGCTTCTTTCCACTCAAATCTTGCCTTTCTCACCTTTCTTTTTAAACGTTCCGCTACCTCTCAATTTTCCATCTTTTCTCTGTCCTTAGCTCTTCCATTTCCCGTTTCCCATCTCACTCTTTTCCCAGCCTCCTTTTTCCTGGTCTCTATTCCCCATTACCATATTAATACCACTGTACTCACTGCTCTCATATCTTGTCATGGGTCACCACTTTGACAATCCCCCCTCCCTCTCCCATCAGGCTGCAACTGCCTATCCCTTTCTTTCCATCTCCTAGCATCTTCTTACCCAGCTCTTCCCTCCTGCTCTCCTATGGGTTCTTCTCTGCTGCTCTATCACCAGTCCAATGTTTTGCTCTTTTCTGTTTTTCTTCCCTTCCCCCTCCTTGATGGTGCATCTCTGCCTTCCATCCACAGACCTAACATCTCCCTCCCTCCCTTCCATCCCCAGATCCAACTTCTCTTCCTCTTCCCAAATGCCCTATCCCATCATTTCTCCCTCCTTCCCTTCTATCCCCAGATCCAACTTCTCTTACTTCCTCTTCCCAAATGCCCCATCCCATCTCTCCCCCTGCCTGCCTCCCTTCCCCAGGTCCACCATATCTCCCTTTCTCTTCCCAACAGTTTTTCCTTCAAGTATCTTTCCCTCTTCCTCCACACCATCCCAGGTCCAACTTCTTTCCCTTAAGACTATTGCCCACCATCTCTCTCTGTTTCTGGCCCCATAAGCTCTCCCCCCCCCCCTTCATGGCCAATCTAGCACTTCATTAATACCTTCCCCTTCTATAGTTAAAAAGAAAAAGTGCGGGAGGCTTCCTCGGCCCAGTATGTTCTCCCCTTCTCTCCGCGCTCATACATCTCTACCTCACTCCTCTCCCCCATGACCAATAATTCTTTGTCTGTCTGTCTTCATCTTTTCCTCACTCCCTCTGTTTTTCCATATTATGGCTTGTGCACCCCTCACTCTTTCCTTTCATTCTGTGTTCCAAGTTCATGACCCTGTTTGTGCTCCCTCAAGTCCTACCACGTCCTTCCTTCCCTCACTTACATATTTAGTTTGTTTTGTACTGCAGGGATTCCTAGGATGCGAGTTACCTGATCACTGAAATTTTACAGGAAGGATGACAGGTAAGAATTTCCTGACTCCCAAATGGTAAATTGGTTGGCAGTGATTGGTCAAGGAGAACTTTGGAGTTGAGAATCAAATTATACACAAGACGGAAGCCATGCAATTCAAAAGGGACCATGCTGCATTTTTAAAATAGGAAATATTTTTAGAAGAGTGTAGAGCAGTGATTACAGCTACAGCTTCAGCATCCTGAAGCTTTGAGTTCAAACCCACGCTGATCCTGATGACCCTGGGCAAATCACTTAATCCCTCCATTGCCCAAGCTACATTAAATAGATTATTAGGCCATTGGGATCGGGGGAGGGGATAGAAAGATGCTACATGGGGTATTGGAGGTAGGGAGGGATAAAAGCTGCAAGGGTTTTGCTGCACAAGGGATGGGAGGGATGGATAGAAAGGAAATAGGAAGAATTAGGGTGGAGGAGAAGAAGAGTTTTAACGTGGAGAAATGCAAGGTCATGCATGTAGGGAAAAAGAACCCGATGTTCAGCTACAAAATGGGGGGAACACTTCTAGGGGTGAGTAACCTTGAGAGGGACCTGGGGGTGATGGTCGACACATCACTGAAACCATCGGTGCAGTGTGCGACAGCCTCAAAGAAGGCAAACAGAATGCTGGGCATCATCAAAAAAGGTATCACAACCAGGACGAAGGAAGTCATCATGCCGCTGTATCGCGCAATGGTGCGCCCGCACCTGGAGTACTGTGTTCAATACTGGTCGCCGTACCTAAAGAAGGACATGGCGGTACTAGAGGGAGTGCAGAGGAGAGCGACTAAACTGATAAAAGGTATGGAAAATTTTTCATACGCTGACAGGTTAAAAATGCTGGGGCTGTTCTCCCTGGAGAAAAGGAGACTTAGAGGGGACATGATAGAAACCTTCAAAATCCTAAAGGGCATAGAGAAAGTGAATAGGGACAGATTCTTCAAACTGAGGGGAGCCACAAACACTAGGGGTCACTCGGAGAAATTGAAGGGGGATAGGTTTAGAACAAATGCTAGGAAGTTCTTTTTTACCCAGAGGGTGGTGGACACATGGAACGCGCTTCCGGAGGATGTGATAGGCCAGAAATCTGTACAGAGGTTCAAGGAGGGTTTGGATAGGTTCCTGAAGGAAAAGGGGATAGAGGGGTACAGATAGAACTTGAGGTAGGTTAAAGAAATGGTCAGAAACCACTTCACAGGTCGCGGACCTGATGGGCCGCCACGGGAGCGGACCGCTGGGCAGGATGGACCTCTGGTCTGACCCAGTGGAGGCAACTTCTTATGTTATGTGTATGGGAAATCTAGTCTCTTTTGGGCTCAAAATGAATGAGTTATTTTTTGGGGGAAACACATTTCTTAAAAATGGATAGAAATGAATTGAAATATTTGAAAAGTGTTTATTGAAAAATTATTTATTTCTGAAGACAGGAATACTTGGAGGCTTTGACTGAGTGGACTTGTCACAAGAACAGCCAGTGTGTATGAAAGACACAGACTGATCCTGCACAGCGCTGGGAAAGATAAGTGTTTATCATAAGAGTATTAGGAACATTATATACTCGCATACAATCCAATTACATTAGTGGGAATTTATTACTGAAGACACAAATATTTGGAGGCTTTGGCAGAGCAGACTTGCCATAAGAACAGCAGTGGTGTTCAACTTTGGGATGTTAACTACTTGTTGGTCTACATTGGTGTACACTGCCTTGGTGTACACCGCCTTGGGGGGGTTGATCACCACTGCCCTGGTGTACACTGCTAGGGGGGGGGGGGTTGATCACTGCCCTGGTGTACACTGCCTTGGTGTACACCGCTATGGGGGGGTTGATCACCGCCTTGGTGTACACCGCTTTGGGGGGTTGATCACTGCCCTGGTGTACACTGCTATGGGGGGTGTACACTGCTATGGGGGGTGTACACTGCTATGGGGGGGGTGTACACTGCCTTGGTGTACACTGCCTTGGTGTACACCGCTTTGGGGGGGTTGATCACTGCCCTGGTGTACACCGCTTTGGGGGGGTTTGATCACTGCCCTGGTGTACACTGCCTTGGTGTACACCGCTTTGGGGGGGTTGATCACTGCTATGGGGGGGGTTGATCACTGCCTTGGTGTACACTGCTATGGGGGGGGGTTGATCACTGCCTTGGTGTACACTGCTATGGGGGGGGGTTGATCACTGCCTTGGTGTACACTGCTATGGGGGGGGTTGATCACTGCCTTGGTGTACACTGCTATGGGGGGGGTTGTTCACTGCCTTGGTGTACACTGCTATGGGGGGGGTTGATCACTGCCTTGGTGTACACTGCTATGGGGGGGTTGATCACTGCCCTGGTGTACACTGCCTTGGTGTACACTGCTATGGGGGGGGTTGATCACTGCCTTGGTGTACACTGCTATGGGGGGGGTTGATCACTGCCTTGGTGTACACTGCTATGGGGGGGTTGATCACTGCCCTGGTGTACACTGCCTTGGTGTACACTGCTATGGGGGGGTTGATCACCGCCCTGGTGTACACTGCTATGGGGGGGTTGATCACCGCCTTGGTGTACACTGCTATGGGGGGGTTGATCACCGCCTTGGTGTACACCGCTATGGGGGGGTTGATCACCGCCCTGGTGTACACTGCCTTGGTGTACACCGTTATGGGGGGGTTGATCACCGCCCTGGTGTACACTGCTATGGGGGGGGTTGATCACTGCCTTGGTGTACACTGCTATGGGGGGGTTGATCACCGCCTTGGTGTACACTGCTATGGGGGGGTTGATCACCGCCTTGGTGTACACTGCTATGGGGGGGTTGATCACCGCCTTGGTGTACACTGCTATGGGGGGGTTGATCACCGCCTTGGTGTACACTGCTATGGGGGGGTTGATCACCGCCTTGGTGTACACTGCTATGGGGGGGTTGATCACCGCCTTGGTGTACACTGCTATGGGGGGGTTGATCACCGCCTTGGTGTACACTGCTATGGGGGGGTTGATCACCGCCTTGGTGTACACTGCTATGGGGGGGTTGATCACCGCCCTGGTGTACACTGCTATGGGGGGGGTTGATCACCGCCCTACACTGCCTTGGTGTACACCGCTATGGGGGGGTTGATCACCGCCTTGGTGTACACCGCTTTGGGGGGGGGTTTGATTCACTGCCCTGGTGTACACTGCCTTGGTGTACACCGCTTTGGGGGGGTTGATCACTGCCCTGGTGTACACTGCCTTGGTGTACACCGCTATGGGGGGGTTGATCACCGCCCTGGTGTACACTGTTTTGGTGTACACCGCTATGGGGGGGGTTGATCACCGCCTTGGTGTACACCGTTTTGGGGGGGTTGATCACCGCCCTGGTGTACACTGCCTTGGTGTACACCATTATGGGGGGTTGATCACCGCCTTGGTGTACACCGTTATGGGGGGGTTGATCACCGCCCTGGTGTACACTGCCTTGGTGTATACCGCTATGGGGGGGGTTGATCACTGCCTTGGTGTATACCGCTATGGGGGGGGGTTGATCACTGCCTTGGTGTATACCGCTATGGGGGGGGGTTGATCACTGCCTTGGTGTATACCGCTATGGGGGGGGGTTGATCACCGCCTTGGTGTATACCGCTATGGGGGGGGGTTGATCACCGCCTTGGTGTACACTGCTTTGGGGGGGGGGGTTGATCACTGCCCTGGTGTACACTGCCTTGGTGTACAACACTATGGGGGGGTTGATCACCGCCTTGGTGTAAACCGCTTTGGGGGGGGGGTTGATCACTGCCCTGGTGTACACCGGTTTGGGGTGTGTAAACTGCTTTGGGGGGGGGGGGTTGATCACCGCCCTGGTGTACACTGCTTTGGGTGTGTCGGAAGCTATCATAAAATTTCTTCCCACTAATGTAATTGGACTGTGTCCAGATTGTGTAGAAGAGGAGGTAAAGGAGTGGATGTAGGGGAGTTCTAGAGGCCACAATCCGCTTATTCTGATCTCTCCCCCTCTCAAAATGAGGCGGTACTTTATCAACCTGAGTTGTAGATCATGAAATTGTAGCCTTAAATTTGTAAGCTCATTATGCCTGGAATTAATGGTTATAGAAAAGTTGACATTTGAGCAAATAATTTGGGCATACATCCTGTTTAAGACTTGCGGTTGGCTGCACTGCCATATTGGAATATGGTGTTTCTTCTTTTTGTTAGGGTATGGATTCCATGGTTTCTTTTAACTTCATGTATGTATTCTGCCTAGGTCTTACGCAGGAAGACGAGGTGTTTTCTGTTTGACCTTGTGGATTTCTGACAGGAGGATGCATGTCTGGCTTTGGGAGAAATGTAAAGGTAAGGAGGGAAGTGGCAAATATTTAATTTGTTTATCCCCTCCTCCCAGTAGCTCTGAATGGGTTAGAAGCAAACATTCACAGTGGGATACATTTAGACTGTCGAAAGATTTTACAGTGACTTAAGTGAAGGTTAAGAATGGAGAAGCTAGTGCAGAAAGGAAGGGGAGTTTAAGGGAGGTGATGGGGGTAGATTTGCAGTTGGAATTTTAGTTGAAGTGTCCTGGGATGGTCACATGTTTGTGGGAGATGGCTAGCTCGCTGATGGAATTTGAGTAGGGATTCTAGGGCTTCTGCTCGGGAGCAGGGGGGTTCTGTAGAGTAGGATGAGGATGACTTTGTGCTTGTGGCAAATTCTAGGCCCTCTAGGGTGGGAATATTCACTAGGTAGTGAAATGGAGCGAGGGAATATGAGGTTCGGTGATGTGTCACCTCCCAAGGCTGTCAGTCCTTTTCTGATTCTTCATTTTAAATCTGTCTGCTTTTTTGGTCCATTATAAAAAGGAAAGAGCAGTGCAGGAATGACTGTTTCATTGTGTGAAGGTTGTGTATGATAGGTATTCCCCTGTCCTTAATTCATTTTGAATCTTTACTATGAATTTCTTTATTTTAATTTTCCAATGAGTGACGCCAATTGGGTTTTTTCACAGTGCACCTATCACTTGAATATTATACAAATGACCTGTCTTCACTTTTGGATTCCTGGAAAAAGATCTGTGAAACTTGAGTGACGTACCCGTCGACAATGCAAAAGTTAAGTGAAACTTATTATTTTTTTATGAGAATTGTTTGATTCTGTCTTTTAAATGCAAGTAACATTATGTAAACCATTTAGGTTTTCATCGCTATAGAAACGTTTAAAATATACAGCTAGCAGTCGGCTTCGCTTTAAATCGCATCAACAGGTATAGTTCCATTGAAGTTGGTGTTCTTTAAACAGGCAATAGATATAATTAAAAAAATAAAGGAAAAGTTAATACCTTTTTTTATTGGACTTGCTCACTCACTTACTCACTAATTCGCTCAGTAAAATAAGTGATTATCTTATTTCCTTTATTGGTTTTTTTCTATCTATTGCTTATTTTAAGCAGATCGACTTCAATGGAACTATACCCGTCGATTCGATTTAAGGCGACGCTAACTTCTAGCTGTATATTTTAAAACTTTTTATAGCGATGAAAACTCAAACCGTATACATAACATTAGTTACATTTATAAAATAGAAGCAGACAAAGAAAATCAGCAATAGGAAGACAATAGCGCAAAGCGGCTTATATAAAGAATGATAAAGTTCCCAAAGGTCAAAGGCCTTTAAGTAGTTTCCTAAATTTCCCTTTAACCACATTTTCTGTAATATGTGATTTATACATATCTTATGTACCAAAGCCTTGTGCAGATCCATCCCAGCTTTAAGTTTTTTTTATTAAATTTTTGAGCTCTATTTGTATGAGGGTTTAGGACATAAGAAATTTATGAATCGGACAGAGGTGCTCTCGCTCACATGATATTACAGAAATGCAGTAGGAAAGAACTTAAAAGCAATTGTTTGTTCTAGATATTGATGATTTTTTACTTTTAAGCCTTGGGAATTTTTTCATAATTGTACAAGCATTTCATGGCTATCTTCCTAGTACTGATTTTTTTAAGGATCAATTCAGTTTTTTTGCTTCTGTATGTAACTTATATAATTTAAATTTTCCAATGAGTTTGACACCTGTTCTGTTTTTTTTTCACAGCGCAGCTCTTATCACTTGAACGGTATAGAAATGAGCTGTCCTTACTTCTGGATTCCTGGCAAAAGATCTTCAAAACACAGCTTACATTGGTTCCTGTCGACAACCCAAAAGTTAAGTGAAACTTATTATTTTTTTATGAGAATTGTTTGATTCTGTCTTTTAAATGCAAGTAACATTATTATGTAAACCATTTAGGTTTTCATCGCTATAGAAACGTCTAAAATATACAGCTAGCAGTCGGCTTCACTTTAAATCGCGTCAACAGGTATAGTTCCATTGAAGTCGGTGTTCTTTAAACAGGCAATAGATATAATTAAAAAAATAAAGGAAAAGTTAATACCTTTTTTTATTGGACTTGCTCACTCACTTCTCACTAATTCGCTCAATAAAATAAGTGATTATCTTATTTCCTTTATTGGTTTTTTCTATCTATTGCTTATTTTAAGCAGATCGACTTCAATGGAACTATACCCGTAGATTCGATTTAAGGTGACGCTAACTTCTAGCTGTATATTTTAAAACTTTTTATAGCGATGAAAACTCAAACCGTATACATAACATTAGTTACATTTATAAAATGGAAGCAGACAAAGAAAATCCGCAATAGGAAGACAATAGCGCAAAGCGGCTTATATAAAGAATGATAAAGTTCCCAAAGGTCAAAGGCCTTTAAGTAGTTTCCTCAATTTCCCTTTAACCACATTTTCTGTAATATGTGATTTATACATATCTTATTTACCAAAGCCTTGTGCAGATCCATCCCAGCTTTAAGTTTGTTAAATTTTTGAGCTCTATTTGTATGAGGGTTTAGGACATAAGAAATTTATAAATCGGACAGAGGTTCTCTCGCTCACATGATATTACAGAAATGCAGTAGGAAAGAACTTAAAAGCAATTGTTCTAGATATTGATGATTTTTTACTTTTAATCCTTGGGAATTTTGTCATAATTGTACAAGCATTTTATGGCTATCTTCCTAGTACTGATACTTTAAGGATGTACTGTCTTTTTTTTTTTTTTTTTTTTCTTCTGTATATAATTTATGTAATTTAAATTTTCCAATTTGTTTGACACTGGTTCTGTTTTTTTTTTTCACAGCGCACCTCTATCACTTGAACGGTATAGAAATGAGATGTCCTTTATTTCTGGATTCCTGGAAAAATCTTACACGGCTTACGTCGGTTCCTGTTGACAACCCAAAAGCTAAGTGAAACTTTATTTTTTGCTTCAGCTCTTGGCTGAATTACACAATCATTTGTACGAGGCTATTGTCTCACTCTTGCTTATTTTCCTGAGGATTGTTTGTTTGCTTCTGTTTTATAATTGTAAGTAACATTATTAAAGTAAACCGTTTAGGTTTTCATCGCTATAGAAACATTTAAAATATACAGCTAGAAGTCTGCTTCGCTTTAAATCGCGTCAACAGGTATAGTTCCATTGAAGTCGGTGTTCTTTAAACAGGCAATAGATATAATTAAAAAAATAAAGGAAAAGTTAATACCTTTTTTTATTGGACTTGCTCACTCACTTCTCACTAATTTGCTCAATAAAATAAGTGATTATCTTATTTCCTTTATTGGTTTTTTTCTATCTATTGCTTATTTTAAGCAGACCGACTTCAATGGAACTATACCCATGGACTCGATTTAAAGCGACGCTAATTTCTAGCTGTATATTTTAAAACTTTCTATAGTGATGAAAATTTAGACAGTTTACATAATAATGTTACTTATATTTACAGAATAGAAGTAAATAGACAATCATCAGGAAAATCAGCAATAGGAAGACACTAGTCCAAAGCGGCTTGTACAAAGAATGATGAAAATTCTCAAAGGTCAAAAAGGCCTTTAAGTAGTTTCCTCAATTTCTTTTCACCCACATTTCTGTAATATGTGATTTATATGTCTCTTATGTACCAATGTCTTGTGCAGATCCATCCCAGCTTTAAGGTTTTTTTTGTTTGTTTTTTTTGGTTCAATATTTTTGAGTTATCTGCATGAGGTTTCACTACACAAGAGAAGTAAAAATCGGGCAGAAGCTGTGTCGCTCACATATCATATTACACTAATGCGGTAGGAAACAACTTAAGATGCAATTGTTTATAGTTGCCTTTTTCTAGATATTGATGCTTCTTGACTATTGACCTTTGGGAATTTTTTTTATAATTTGTACAAGCCTTATTTTCCTACTGCTGGTTTTGTTTTTTTAGGATCAATTGTAGGTTTGTTTGGTTCTGTTTTTTATAAATTGATGTATAATATGTAAATTGTTTAGATTTTAATGAGTATAGAAATTTTAAAAATATATGGCTAGAAGCTAGCTTGGCTTTAAATCGAGTCAACATGTATATTTCTATTAAAGTCTTTAAATGGGCAATAGATGGAAATAAAGGAAATAACGCAAAACTTTTTTTATTGAGCGAGTAAGTGAGTAAAGTGAGTGAGTGAGTCCAGTAAAAAAGGGGTTGTCTTATTTCCTTTATTTCTATCGCCTATTTAAAGAAGATTAATTTTAATGGAAATATACCTGTTGACTCAATTTAGAGCCAAGCTAGCCTCTAGTCTTATATTTTATTGCATTTTAAGTAGTTTCCGAAGGTCTCCTGTTACAAAACCACGATAGCAGTTTTTAGCTCAAGGAGCCGCACCAAACAGCCTGAGCCGCTCCCGACGCTCATTGAGTTTGTATGAGTGTCGGGAGCAGCGCAGGCCATTCGGCACAGCTCCCCCACGCTAGAAACCGTTATCGCAATTTGCCGCCTTCACCACATTTCTGTAATATATTTCAGCAAGAGAACCTGTCTCATTTATACATTTTTGTTATGTACCGAAGTCTCGTGCAGATAGAGCCCAAAAATATAAATAAACTTAAAGCTGGGGTGGATCCGCACAAGAGTTCAGTACATAAATGTATTAACCGGGCAGAGGCTCTCTTAGAAATGCGGTGAAAGGCAAATTGAGGAAGCTACTTAAAACGCAATTGTTCATAGTTGGCCTTTTTCTAGATATTGTCGCTTCATGATACTACTGACCAGGGTGTCCAACCTGCGGCCCTGGTTGAGGGCGATGCAGTGTTTTCCTCCACTCCCACCCCCCCCCCTGGTGTTTACCATCACTCTTCCATCTCGCTGCAGCATTTGCACGGCCCCAGAAACTTTTTTCGTCCAATGCGGCCCAGGGAAGCTTAAAGGTTGGACACTCCTGATTTTCACTATTGTTTGTACAAGCCTCTTGGCTACTGTCTTATTGCTCATTTTTGTTTTTTTATAAATTTATGTATGTATTATGTAAATCATTGAGGTTTTCATTACTATGGAAATTTTATTAAAGTATATGGCTATAGGATAGAGGTATAGTTCCATTAAAATCAGTCTTCTTTAAAAAGGCGATGGATAGAAATGAAGGAAATAACGCAAGACCTTTTTTATTGAGCGAGTAAGTGAGTAAAGTGAGTGAGCAAGTCCAGTAAAAAAGGGGTTGCCTTATTTCCTTTATTTCCATCTATTGCCTATTTAAAGAAGATTGATTCTAATGGAACTATACCTGTTGACTCGATTTTAAAGCCAAGCTAGATTATAGCCATATACTTGTGTGAAATTTCCATAGCGATGAAAAACTGCTAACAATTGCCTTTAAGTCATTTCTTCAATTTGCTTAAATTTTGCCTTTTCACCACATTTCTGTAATACGATACGTGAGCAAGAGCCCCTGCCCAATTTATACATTTTATGTACCGAAGCCTCATGTAGATCCATCCTAGCTTTAAGTTGGGGTATTTTTTTATAAATTTTTGAGATCTATCCGCATGAGGCTTCAGTACATTAGAGATGTATAAATCAGGTAGAGGCTTTCTTAGTTACCTATCGTATTACAGAAATGAGGTAGGAGTCCACTTAAACGCAATTGTTTAGTTTCTTTTTTTCTGCTGTACCGGAACTTGTTCATCATTGTTTGTACAAGCCTTTTTTGGCTAGTACTGATTTTCCAGAGGATCGTTTGGTTCTGTTTAATTTAAACTTTTTTTAGGTTTTCACCGCTATAGAAATTTCTAAAATACACGGTTAGAAGTTAGCTTGGCTTTAAATCAAGTCAACAGGTATATTTCCATGAAAGTCAGTCTTCCTTAAATAGGCAATAGATAGAAATGAAGGAAATAACGCAAGACCTTTTTTATTGAGCAAGTAAGTGAGTAAAGTGAGTGAGCGAGTCCAGTAAAAAAAGGGGTTGCCTTATTTCCTTTATTTCTATATGGTCTGTTTGAAAGAAGACTGACTTTAATGGAATTATACCCGTTGACTCGATTTGAAGCCAAGTTAGCTTCTAGCCATATTTATTGCATTTTAAGTACGTTCCTAAGGACTCTTTTTACAAAACTGCAGTTGTAATTTTGTAAAATAGGGGGTAAATTTTGCCTTTATCGCCACAATTCTGTAATATAATATGAGAGCCTTCGCCCAACACATACATTTTTTATGTATTGAATCCTTGTGCAGATCCACTGCAGCTAATCTTTATATATTTTGGCTGCATCTGCACGAGGCTTTCTCTGAAATACGATCGTATTACAGAAATGTGGTAGGAATCTACTTTAAATGCAATCGTCTAGTTTTTACAAGCCTCTTTTGGCTATTATCTTTTTTTCTGAAGATGGTTTGCATCTGTTTTATAAACTTATGTATGTAACATGTAAACTATTTAGGTTTTAATCGCTGTAGACATTTTTAAAATCGGTCTTCTTTAAATAGGCAGTAGATAAACAAACAAGGAAATAAGGCAAAACCTTTTTTATTGGGCTCGCTCGTTCACTAACTTACTAACTCGCTCAGTAAAAAAGGTGTTATCTTAGTTCCTCTTATCTATTTATTTAAAGACTGAGTTTAACTATCTGTTAGATTAAATTTCTATAGCAATAAAAACCTAAACGGTTTACATAATGTTACATAAATTTATAACTAGAATTGGCTAAACCCCCTTTAAACCTGAGATGAAAGTCTGAAAATATAATATTTGCTGAGAAGACACCGGGGTAGAGATCAAACTCATCAGTATGAGCCCGCCATAAATCATGGAAACCTCTGGCTCGGGTCTAAATGAGAATTGCCTCATACATCATAGTCTATGATCGTCTCCCGTGAACAAAATAGTTCTATTTCCAAGTGAGAAAATACAGGCTTAACACTCAGGAAGGAGGTAAAGACGTCAAATACCCCTTCAAAGACTAAACCAACACAATAACTACAATAAGTAATAATAAATAAGGAAAGTATGTGAATGGCAATCAGTGATTTACACATGCAAGTTTCTAAATATTAAATTTTAACAATACATACATAGACATTGACATTAATAAATAAATACATATTATCCAATAAAATTAGTGCAAAATATCTAATAAATAATTCTCACTGAATAAATATGAAATCGTATACAAATATATAAAAGCAATGTATGAAAATTGTGCAAATATAAGAAAGGACCCTGAACTTAATTACTATAAAGAGATTATATACTCATGAAAAGTGCCTGTGCAAAAGTTCCTGTCTAAGATAGCAGCCAATTCTAATTAAAAACCTTAAACATCCACTAAAAGTGAAGTGCAAATGCTGAAAAAGAACACTAAAGTACAAGTAATACCACTCATAACAGGATTGCAACAGCTACTAAAGCACCAACACTGCAAAATATTACCGGGGTCCCAAACCATTACTAACCCCCAAACACATACATACACACACTACACCACTCAAACCATATACATATCGCCACTCGACAGAACTCCGTTTCATGTCTTCATCAGGAGCGGGATACAAATAAATTGATGACCCAGTGGAAAGACCGACAACAAATTTATCAGGAAATCAGTCAAAAGTCATGAAAAAATGAAAATGAACGGCGTGTACGAATCAAACAACGCTAGCGTTGTTTGATTCGTACACACCGTTCATTGTCATTTTTTCATGACTTGACTGATTTCCTGAGAAATTGTTGTCTTTTCCACTGGGTTCATCAATTTATTTGTATCCCGCTCCTGATTGAAGACAGCGAAACAGAGCTCTGTCGAGTGGCAATATGTATATGGTTTGAGTGGTGTAGTGTGTGTATGTATGTGTTTGGGGTTAGTAATGGTTGGGAACCCCGGTAATATTTTGCAGTGTTGGTGCTTTAGTAGCTTTTGCAATCCTGTTTATGAGTGGTATTACTTGTAACTTTAGTGTTCATTTTCAGCATTGCACTTCACTTTTAGTGGATGTTTAAGGTTTTTAATTAGAATTGGCTGCTATCTTAGACAGGAACTTTTGCACAGGCACTTTTCATGAGTATATAATCTCTTTATAGTAATTAAGTTCTCAGGGTCCTTTCTTATATTTACACAATTCTTTCATACATTGCTTTTATATATTTATATAAGATTTCATATTTATTCAGTGAATTATTTATTAGATATTTTGCACTAATTTTATTGGATAATATATATTTATTTATTAATGTCAATGTCTATGTATGTATTGTTAAAATTTAATATTTAGAATCTCGCTTGTGTAAATCACTGATTGCCATTCACATAGTTTCCTTATTTATTACTTATTGTAGTTGTGTTGGTTTAGTCTTTGAAGGGGTATTTGACGTCTTTACCTCCTTCCTGAGTGTTAAGCCTGTATTTTCTCACTTGGAAATAGAACTATTTTGTTCACGGGAGACAATCAGACTATATGATGTAGGAGGCAATTCTCATTTAGACCCGAGCCAGAGGTTTCCACGATTTATGGCGGGCTCATACTGATGTCTTTGGTCTCTACCCCGGTGTCTTCTCAGCAAATATTATATTTTCAGACTCATCTCAGGTTTAAAATGGGGTTTAGCCAATTCTAGCAGTACTTTGACTAAGTTTCTATTGGCTATACAATTTAAGAGGGTTTTCTCTGGTTGACATAAATTATAAAACAGAAGGAAATCCTTGGAGAATCAGCACATAGGAAGGCAAAGGGCAACTACAAAATGTTTTCCAAAGTTTGCCTTTCACCACACTTCTCTAATACAATATGTCTGCGATAGAGCCTTTGCATAATTTATATATTTTGTTATGTCTTGAAGTTTTGCAGATAGTCAAAAATATAAAATTTAAAGCTGGGGCGGGTTTAGGACACAAGAGAGGCAAAATTAGGAAACTACTTAAAAGGCAATTGTTCATAGTCCATAGTCTCCTTTGCTTCCCAATGCTGATTTGTTGGGTTTTTTTGGAGGACGGTTTGCATTCTGTTATAAATTTATGTATGAAATAATGCAGAACCTTTTTTATTGAGCAAGTTAGAGCGAGCGAGTCCAATAAAAAAGGTACACCTTATTTCTTTGTTTCTAGTTATTGCCTTTTTAAATAACATAAGGTAGTCATTTTAACATTTTATACTTTATTGAATGTAATTCTAAAACGCTGACACTATCTTTTTGTCTTGCAGATAAGCATGCGGGAGTATTGTGGGTAAGCATTCCCTCTTTCATTTTACCTCTGCTCAACTTTTTATATCTTTCTTTAATTGAATGTAGTTCTAAATTCTATAACGCTGACACTGTCTTTTGTCTTGCAGATAAGCAGCATGCGGGAGTATTTCGGGTAAGCATTTTCAGTTTCCTTTGACCTTTGTCTTCACTCTTTTGTATTGTCTTTGTTAATTTTAATTGTTTTCTGTGCAGGAACCTACTGAAGATTCTCAGGTAAATGTCATTTGAATAAAATGAAATGTATCGTGTGCACACAGGAAAACAAAGTTAAAGGAGCTTCTCCATTTGTAGGTTTTCGTGCAGTGGCTAGAATTAGAGGAGGAAGTCTTGAAGCGGTTGATGCTGGACTACAGCTCTGGAAGCATCCATGCAGAATACACCAGAACCAGACTCAGCAGAAAGTCTGTTTTCCTTTTTTTAGTGTATAACCAATAAAAGTTTGCCTCGTGTCTGTTTTTTTTTCTTCTCCACCTTTTGCAGCTTTCATCTCCTTAACTTTTTTGTCTTTTGCTCTTCAACTTTTGTATTGCATTTTTCCTTTCCCTTCAACTTTTGTATTTTGTCTCTTTGCCTTCAAGTTTTAAAATCTAAATTCCCCCCACAGACAGACAGTCCTGGATGGATTAATATCAAGTCCTAACAATTCTGAACTAAAAAAAGCAAGGAAGAACTACTACGGTAACAATCTCCAGATCCAACAACCAAAGTAATACTTTAACATCTGGTGCTCCATATCCTCCAAAAATGACTCCATAGTCCTCTCCTCCACCTGCTGACAATTTAGCAAAATTTTCAACAAAAGTCACTACCTTATGATTATCGTTTCCCCACCTAACACCCTCCTACAACTCTGTGCCCACCATACTCTAACCGTACACTAACCATCGCCAACCATATCATAGTAGACAGATCCTGGACCGCCTTTGAGCTCATATCCAATTCCCAGGTTGCTAAACTCTGCCTCAAGTTGAAATCCTGCAACTGTACCTGGACCCTTTCACCTCCTACCTATATGAGAAAAATTCCCACACAAGCCATCTCATCTCTCACCAAACTTATAAATTCTGCCCTACTTTCAGGCCTATTATCTGCTGAAATGGGACACATCGCCTTATCCCCACTACTGAAAAGCTGATCTAGACCCCTCCACACCATCCAGCTAGTGCCCAATAGCAAACATCCCTCTCCTGACCAAGATGCTGGAGTCCATCTCTACCCAACTCTCATCCTATCTTGAGATTCTCCATTCATCCTACCCTACCAACATGGCTTCAGCACCAAATCCCTACTGCCTCATAATCTAAAGGTCCAACAACTTCACTCTTGCAATAAGTTTGCTGTTCTTCAATTTGACCTTTCTGCAGGTTTCGACATTGATCCATCATGATATACTAATTATCCAACTCTCCAGAAATTGGCATAAAACTCAACCGTCTTAGATTGGTTCTGAAAATTCTTATGTTCCCTCTCCTACTCTGACCTCTATCCCTGATTCTTTTCAATATTTATATGTCCCTCCCACAATTATCCCTCCTTGGAAACACTTTACACTTACGCCAATGACATTCTTGTGCTCCTGAGACCGACTCTAATCTCACCAATCTCTCGAGAACATACGCTTCATGTATTTGGAACCTCCAATCTCTAGGCTCTACTAGTACAAATGAGACCAAAACAAAACTACTTTGGCTCGGCCCAAAATTAAATCAGCTACCCACATTGCAGCATTGAGCACTCGAGCAAAGTTCTGGGCATCATTCGATTCTACACTGTTCGTTCAACGACCACCTTAACTCCCTAGTAAAGAAAATGCTTTTTCGATCTTCACATGTTAAGAAAGCGAGATCCTGCTTTTAGTCAACAACACTTTGCATGTCCTCGTACAAGTCCATCATTCTTTCCAGACTGGATTACTGTAATTCCATCTACTTAAGGCCTAACAAAAGAAAAGCCTTCCTAGACTTTCAAAGGATTCAGAACGCTTGCGGATAAACTAAATCTTTGTAAAAAGCAACATTTGACCACGTCTCCCCGCTATATGTCTAAGCTTCACTGGCTCCCAGTAATTCTTAGGGTCCACTACAAATGCACCTGCCTAACCTTAAAATCTCTACACGGCATCATTCCTCCCCTTTTTCCACTATCCTGGAAACTCCTCAGAATCCCAACATCCACCAGATCCACTCAAACATTCAAACTATTCCTTCCCTTCTTTAAAATGCATATCCCATTAAGGAAAATTAGGGACTGTCCATCGTCTTCAGGATCACCGAACTGTGGAACAGCTTTACTGCCCCGCTTCAGAGTCTAGCCTCCTCCAACTCTTCCAAAAAACATTTGAAAACATTGGCTTACTCTAAAATATAATTGACCTCTCCCTATTCAATATACTAAGTCCCTCTAAACTTTCTCTTACTAAGTCCCTTTAACTTTCGTTGGAGTTCCTTCTATTCCTGTAAACTGTGTCGGAGCTCTACTTCTGTGGAGATGATGCAGTTTACAAACTTAAGGTGTAGTTTATCTTTTCTTTAAAAGTTTGCCCTTTTTCATCTTCAACTTGCCTTTTTTGTATTCTATTTTCTCTCCCTTCAACTTTTGTATTGGATTTTTCTAACTTTTGCTTTGCCGTTTTCTTCAACCTTCAACTTGCTTTTTTCTCTACTTTTTGAGTTTGCTTTTTTTCTCTATTTTCTCTGCTTTTTTCCTCTAGTTTTTCTTCTCCTGCTACTTAGTGTTTTTCTGCATTTTCTTTGAATTTCTTCTATTTTTTCCTTGGGATTCCCAAAGTTTTTCCTCTGCCCTCAAGTTTTTCCTGTGCCCTTTCAGGTTTCTCCACATTTTCCTCTGACCTTTTTAGGTTTTCCTCTGTTCTCTAGTTTCTCGTCTCTAGTTTCTCCAAGTTTTCTTTTTCAGGTTTCTCCAAGATTTCCTGTGCCCTTTCAGGTTTTTAGTCTGCCCTTTCAGGTTTCTCCACATTTTCCTTTTCCTCTGCCCTTTCAGGTTTCTCAAGTTTTCCTCTGCCCTCATTTTCCTCTGCCCTTTCAGGTTTCTCCACGTTTTCCTTTTCCTCTGCCCTTTCAGGTTTCTCAAGTTTTTCCTCTGCCCTCAGTTTTCCTCCCCTTTCAGGTTTCTCCAAGTTTTCCTCTGCCCTTTCAGGTTTCTCCACGTTTTCCTTTTCTCTGCCCTTTCAGGTTTCTCAAGTTTTTCCTCTGCCCTTTCAGGTTTCTCCAAGTTTTTCCTCTGCCCTCAAGTTTTCCTCTGCCCTTTCAGGTTTCTCCAAGTTTTTTCCTCTGCCCTCAAGTTTTCCTCTGCCCTTTCAGGTTTCTCCAAGTTTTCCTCTGCCCTTTCAGGTTTCTCCACATTTCCTTTTCCTCTGCCCTTTCAGGTTTCTCCACATTTTCCTTTTCCTCTGCCCTTTCAGGTTTCTCCACATTTTCCTTTTCCGCTGCCCTTTCAGGTTTCTCCACATTTTCCTTTTCCGCTGCCCTTTCAGGTTTCTCCACATGTTCCTGTGCCCTTTCAGGTTTCTCCACATGTTCCTCTGCCCTTTCAGGTTTCCCAAGTTTTCCTTTTCTTCTGCCCTTTCAGGTTTCCCCAAGTTTTCTTTTCCTGTTCCCTTTCAGGTTTTCCTGTTCTCTAGTTTCTCATCTCTCTAGTTTCTCCATTTTCCTGTGCCCTTTCAGGTTTCCCCAAGTTTCATTTTCTCTGCTTTCAGGTTTCTCTCCACATTTTCCTGCCCTTTCAGGTTTCCCCAAGTTTTCCTTTTCCTGCCCTTTCAGGTTTCCCCAAGTTTTCCTTTTCCTGTGCCCTTTCAGGTTTCCCAAGTTTTCCTTTTCCTGTGCCCTTTCAGGTTTCTCCATGTTTTTTTCCTCTGCCCTTTCAGGTTTCTCCACGTTTTTTTCCTCTGCCCTTTCAGGTTTCTCCACGTTTTTTCCTCTGCCCTTTCAGTTTCTCCACGTTTTTTCCTCTGTTCTTTCAGGTTTCCCCAAGTTTTCCTTTCTCTGCTAGTTTTCCAAATTTTCTTTTTCAGGTTTCCTCAAGTTTGACTCTGCTCCTGCATTTTTCTTGGCATTCTGCTTTTTTCTCAATTTTCTTTGAGTTTTGCATTGTATTTTGTTCTTTGTTTTCCTATGTTTATCTCTAGTTTTCTTCTGCATTTTTCTCCAAGTTTTCATCAGCTATTTTTCAAAGTTCTGCTCATTCTTTTCTTAGTTTTTTTATTTCTCAAAAGTTTTCTTCTGCAATTTGCTCTGCATTTTCTCCATAGTGTTCCTCTTCAAGTTTGTTCTGAATTTTATAAGTTTCCTCTGCATTTTCTGTTTTGTCTGCATTTTATCTCAATTTGTATCTATTTTTTCCAAGTTTTCCAGATTTTGTTGAAGTTTCCTGAATTTTTTCCAGATTTTTCTTGTCTCTTGAATTTTTTTCTAGACCCCTGAATTTTTTGCAGGGTTTTTTTTCTAAGACCCCTGGAATTTTTTCCAGGGTTTTTTCTAAGACCACCTGAATATTCTTGTAGAATTTTTTTCTAAGACCCCTGAATTTTTTCCAGGGTTTTTCTAAGACCCCTGAATTTTTTCTAAAACCCCTGAATTTTTTAGTAAATTTTTTTCTAAGACCCCTGAATTTTTTTGTAGATTTTTTTCTAAGACCACTGAATTTTTTCTAAAACCCCTGAATTTTTTGTGTAATTTTTTTTTTTTTCTAAGACCCCTGAATTTTTGTAGAATTTTTTGTAGAATTTTTTTCTAAGACCCCTGAATTTTTTCCAGGTTTTTTTCTAAGACCCCTGAATTTTTTGTAGAATTTTTAGAATTTTGTAGAATTTTTTTCTAAGACCCCTGAATTTTTTAGAATTTTTTTAGAATTTTTTTCTAAGACCACTGAATTTTTTCCAGGGTTTTTTTCTAAGACCCTGAATTTTTTCTAAAACCCCTGAATTTTTTGTAGAATTTTTATAAGACCCTGAATTTTTTGTAGAATTTTTTGTAGAATTTTTTTCTAAGACCCCTGAATTTTTTCTAAAACCCCTGAATTTTAGTAGAATTTTTTTCTAAGACCCCTAGAATTTTGTAAAAACTTTTTCTGCATTCCAAAAAAAATTTTCAAACCCCCTGGCTGCTTGTATCCCTGACTCCTAATTTTTTATTTTGGTTTGTTATTTTAGTTTTTTGCTTTTGAGGTTGCAGGCAGCCCAGGGGTTTTAAATTTTTTTGGAATGCAGGACCCTGGGCCAGAACCTATCTCGAATATGCTAATTTTAGGGTAAAGTGAATTTAATTTTATTTGAATTTCAGAGGTTTTTTTTGATTTCAGAGAGGGTTTATTTGAATTTGAAAGAGGGTTTAATTTTATTTTGAGTTTGAGAGAGGGTTTAGGAATTTTATAGAATTTTAGTGGTAATTTTAAAGATTGTAGTGGTAATTTATAGAAATTGTAGTAGTGATTTTTTAAAGATATTTTGAAATTATTTTAGTAGAAATTTATTAGAAATGTTAGTTTTGAAAAATAGTTTGTATGAATGTTATGTGGTAGAAATGTAGAATTCTGAGAATATGTTAGAATATGTTAAAGTGTTAGAAAGTTTATGGTGTTAGTGTAGGATTGCTAGGGTTGTGCCAGGGCTAGTGTCAAGGGTCAGGGGTTGGGGGTTAGGGGTTAATGGTCATGGGTCAAAGGTTGAGGGTCAAAGGTCAAGGCCTAAAGGTCAAATGTCGTGGGTCAAAGGTCATGGGTTAAAGGTCAAGGGTCAAAGTCATGGTTTAAGGTCAAAGGTCATGTTAAGGTCAAGGTCGGAGGTCATGGGTTTAAAGGTCAAAGGTCGGAGGTCATGGGTCAAGGTCGGAGGTCATGCGTTAAAGGTCAAAGGTCATGGGTTAAAGGTCAAAGGTCGGAGGTTATGGGTTAAAGGTCAAAGGTTGGAGTTATGGTTAAAGGTCAAAGGTCGGAGGTCATGCGTTTAAAGGTCAAAGGTCATGGGTTAAAGGTCAAAGGTCAGAGGTTGGAGGTCAGGGTTAAAGGTCA